>NW_023270839.1:2816884-3156669 GCF_011800145.1 Mirounga leonina | reverse complement strand
AAAGAAAGAAAGAAAGAAAGAAAGAAAGAAAGAAAGAAAGAAAGAAAAAGAAAGAAAGACAAACCTATTACAGTAATCCAAACAACAAATGTTGCTGATTTACACAAAGGTAACAGTAGTGAACATTGTGAGATGTGGTCACACTCTGGTATCTTTAAAGAGTTTGCTGATGGATGGCTATGCAGTAACAGAGAAAGACTCAAAGGATAACTCTAAGACTTATGCCCACACATTAAGAATGGAGTTTTCATTTACCATAATGGAAGAATCTGCAAGAGGGGTAAACTTGGCGGGGAGGGGCGGGTATTTATGACTGTCAGCACATCAGTTTGGAGTCTATGAAGTTTTTTTAGAGAGGGAGGGAGGGTAGGAGCAGAGGGAGAGGGAGAGAAAGAATCCCAAGTGGGCTCCACACCCAGCATGGAGCCCAATGCAGGGCTGGATCTCACAATCCCGAGATTATGACCTGAGCTGAAATCAAGAGTCGGACGCTTAACCAAATGAGCCATCCAGGCACCCAGGGGCCTATAAAGTTTTAATACTTATTTTACTTCTAGAGATATCAAGTCAACAGTTAAATATGTAAGTTTGGAATTTAGGGAAGAGGTCAAAATGTAGATAAAAATATAGCATGCATCAGAATATGGGTGGTATTTAAAACCATTGAATGAGATTATTTAAAAAAAGTAAGAATACATCAAAAGAAGAGATTCAAAAATTGATGTATGGGTCATACCAATGTTTAGAAGTCATAAAGATTAGTAAGAAAAATCAGTGGAGACTGATAAGGAGCATCCAAAGGGGGAGTTCCTAATCTTGGCAAGTCTACTGGAATCCAAGTGAAAATGTTGACTTCAAGGAGAGAAGGATCAACTTTATCAAACATTCTGTTAGATTAAGCAAGATAAGGCCTGAAAAACTATTCCATTTAGCAATGCAAAAGTTCCTGGTGACCTCAATAAGAATAATTGTGAGGCAAGGGGTGCCTGGGTAGCTCAGTCAGTTAAATGTCCAACTCTTGATTTTGGCTCAGGTCATGATCTCAGGGTCATGAGATTGAGCCCTGTATCAGGCTCCACCCTGGTTATGGATCCCACTTGGGATTTTCTCTCTCCCTCTTCCTCTGACCCTACCCCACCTCATTCTCTCTCTCTCTCACGTTTTCTCCCCCTCCCTCTAAAACAAACAAACAAACAAACAAACAAACAAACAAAAAAAAACAGTTGTGAGGCAAAAGCCTGACTGGACTTGTTTAGGAAGTAAATGGGAGGTGAATTGGAAACATAATTTATGGGAATTTTTTTTTCAGTTTTCTGTTATAAGGGAAGAAGAGATGCAATAGGATTGTAGTTGGAGTACTGGGTTCCTGGAGGAATGTTTGTTGTTGCTTTTAAATATGAGAGAAAATAATGTGTTTTATAGGGAATGACTGATTACTGTAGAGGAAAATAACAACTGAAGAAAGAGAAGGGATATTTAGTAGAAAAATAATCAGGAGGGGGATGAGATTTAGTGCACTAGTGAGGCTGTTTACCTGGACAAGGAGCAATGGAAATTTAACCATAGGGAAACATAGAATATATGGATAGAGATGCACACAGGCGTGGTGGTAGGAACTAATCTATTAGATTTTGGTAAAATAAGAATTAAAGTCATCGAGTATGAGTAAAGACAGGCCAATATTGGAAATTTGAGGAAAGAGAGGATAAGTTATGAGATACTCACCTAGGTGAAAAAAAAAAGAACAAATGAACAAAGGGAACAAATAGTTTAAAAGGTAACTTTAATGGTCCACTTGAAACTAAAATTTGCAAATTTAAAGTCAAATCAGAAAATATGATCACATGTTTTTACACAGTCATGTTTAACTTTTCAGATGCAGTCACAAAGTAGAAGGCATAGTGTTTGATTTTCAGTGTTTTGACTTTGCTAAGAGAGAACTACAAAGCAAATGGTCAAGTTAGTAAAGTATGTATACTGTAAATAACATAATTATCAGTGAAACTGAAGATAGAGAAGGAAAAGAGTGAGGCTCTGGGGGGTGGAGGGGGATTAGGAACAGAGCAAAGATGATAGCATCAGTAAATTACAGGTCCAGTATGGTCACAGAAGTTTAGAAGCTGGAATACTAGGAGTGAACAAAAAGGCCAGAGGTGGAGGCCAGAGACTAGGATGTTTAGATTCAGATCACAGGTTGTAGTCACTGATAATGACCAGGAGCATCAGAGTGGGCAGCTAAGGAAGGAGGGTAAAAACGATCTTTGGATCTTTCTAAAAAGAAAGCTATTTTAAAAGATCACCTAAATGGACACTGAAATGAACAAAATTTGTGTTAAGAAGTATTGCAGACCACTTCACACCCATTTGGTTGGTTATTATTAAAAATAAAATAGTGGAAAATAACAAGTGTTATCAAGGATGTGGAAAAATTGGAATGCTTTGTGCATTGCTGGGGGGAATGTGAAGTTGTGCTGTCACTGTAGATTTGATACAGAGATTCCTCAAAAAATTAAAGATAGAATTACTGTATGATCCAGCAATTCCACTTCTAGGTATATACCCCAAAAAATGAAATCAGGGATTTGAGCAATATTTGTATATCCATGTTCATAGCAGCATTATTCACAATGACCAAAAGGTAGAATCATCCCAATTGTCCAACAACGGATGAATAAACAAAATGTGGTGTACACATACAATGGAATATTATTCAGTCTTAAAAAGGAAAGAAATTTTGGCACTTGCTACACATAGATGAACCTTGAAGACATTATGCCAAGTGAAATAATCCAGATAGAAGAGTACAAATATTCTAGGAGGCCACTTATATGAGGTACCTAGGGTAGTAAAATTTATAGAGGAAGAAAGCGGAGTGGTGGTTGCCAGGGGCTGAGAGGAGAAGAGAGTCGGGAGTTATTGTTAATGGGTACAGAAATTCAGTTTGGGAAGATGAAATCATTCTAAAGCCAGATTGGATGGTGGGGATGGTTCCACGACAATGTGAATGTATTTCATGTCCCTGAACAGTACACTTTAAAATAATTAAAATGGTAAACTTTATGTTATATATATTACCAAAATAAATTAAACACACATACACTCAACAACCAAAAATTAAGTATTGGAGAAAGCATGAGCAGGATCTAGAATTTTTGAGGAATAAGAAAAATTCATCTTTTCCATTATCAGAGGTACCTTTAAAAAATGGGGTTCTATACTAGATTAAGTTTAAAAACTGGAAATTATAGAAACATAATTACATGAACAAAGCATGATAATTATAAGAATTTGAGGAACTGCCTTGCAGATCTTAATTTTCTTAAACTGGAAAAAATGTGATTTTCTGAGAGTGCTAAGAGGAAGTAATGGCATATTTTGGTAATAAACTTGAAAGTAGAGAAGTTTTGGTTACTCTATTTGAAGAATGTAGAAATGAGCTAACCGACAGATGTGTCTATCCCGATTTAGATCCTCCTGTTTGAGCTTTAATGAGCGCTATTAGCACTAATCTACTGTGTGCTATCATTTTTATTTAGCAGTACCAAACACCACATATGCAAAGATGACAAATACATGAATGAAAGAAAATACAATCAATGAAATGATGGTATGCATCCTACATGTGTTCTCTTTCATACACACCCACAATATTCCGCATTTCATTTCCTTTATATATTACTCTGGAAACTCATTTAACATAGTTTCTCTTTCCAGGGGTCCCTGAATAGAGAGCATAAAGGTTCTTAAGAGTTGTATCTAGATATATTATTGTGAATTAAGTCAATAACACACACGTATGTACACCCACACATGCATACACATGTATGCATCTGTGCAAACTGCCTCGAGTAAGTGCATCGCACATGAAAGGCACTCACCAAATGTTGTGGGATATATGCTGAATGAATACCAAGGTAAAAGAGGAAACCAAGAAATGAGATCTTACAACTTTGGGTGCAGTTCTCTTTCCATTACACCCCATGATTTTCCCTAAAGCAATTCTATAATTAACAACTAGGCTAACTATATGCTATCTAAACAGGTCCAAACATCTTATGATACTAATTCCCCATTGGAAAAAAAAGTTAGTTTCAGTTATACTCTGTTACTTATACCAATATTTAAAATTTATTTACAAAAATTTCCATAAATTAAAAGTATATAATGGAGTTCAAATTGTTCATCTTAAAAATGAACTAGAAAATTTATACAACTAAAGTTATATCAATTTAATTTAAAAAAAGCTAAAAACTGTTCTCTGAATTTTGTTCTAAGTTATATTTACAACTGCAACTCTGTTTTCAATTCACAACTAACTGAATTCATAGTTCACAGTACTTGTGACTACAGGGAGCAAGTAAGAATCCTAAAAGCATTTATGTTGAGGACAATTCTTCATTTTCATCCTTTGAGGCTAACAAACAAAAAGGAAGGATAGTTTTGTAATAGAAGCCATACTGAATATTAATCTAATGAGCTAAAGTAAAATCTTCTTAGCTCAGTGGCTGAATGTATCTATCTCTTTGCCAATCATTGTTTTTGTTAACTAGATAATTAGCATTTTTATATTAAAAGAGCTTAATTATATTAGTCCACATTTTAAAGTATACAGAAGAATATGAATATGGTTCATTTCAGAATTGAAGAATAGGTTTGTACACTTGAGAATATTTTACTTCCAAATTAAATTAAGATGTGAAACTCAAAGAAACTAGTAAACAAGATAAACTGAAGGTTGACATTTTAACATCATGGCACTTAAAAGCACATTAAATTAAATTCATATATTAAAATATATGAATATTACTTCTGCCAGTCTGATATACATGTGTTTCTCTTTTTACATACACACGTAAACAGAAACATCAATAATATATATATATATAATACAATACCAATTCCACATACATATGGCAGCAATCTCCAATATATTTAAATATACTTTATTTGTGACAGTGAAGATTCAATTATGCCATATGTCAAAAGCCAAAGATATGCTCCTTGTGGCACTGCATACATTTCAGTGTGACCCATCCACAAGCAATATGCTCTTTACATAAGAAATCTTACTTAACTTCTTCACTCATTGTTCTCTTCTGACATGTCTAGGTTCACATAAGTTGGATATTTTATATATCTGTTAAACTGTTTCCTCAGCAACACCTTCTTCAGAACTAAGATGTGTTGTACGCTTTGCTTATATATTCATAGTACTTCACAAGTAATCAAAGTTGCTTCTTAACTCAAATTGTATTTAACAATAAGAAAGAAGCAAATGGCATAAAAATTTTAAAACAAAAACTTTGGGGGGGTTATTTGAATATACTGTATCATCTGCTTGCTCTTCTCTTTCTGGAATAATCTAAACAAATTAAATCAGGTAGCTCAAAGGTTTCTCTGCTCTAATGTTTGACTTCCATTCTGGCACAGTGACACTGGACTCTCCACTGATTTCTAAATTGCTTTATTGTGTAATTTGGGAGGACTAGAGGAAAAGAATCTACAATCAGAGGCAGCTGGTCGAAACAGGTGTTGCAGAAAATTATAATCCTACTTTGATTAATCCTGTTTTTTACAGCCGCCCTCCAGTTATGCATGACAGGTATCCAAATAATCAAACATACAGTCTTCATTGCAACAATCTGAGTTACTGTCAGGAGAAACATCAGGAATTACCGAAGCACTGATGCCAAAGTAATGTGTGTTTCATGAAATCGGCTTTTGTTATTCCATCATTTCTTGAATTTTCTGGGGAAAAATGCACATGCACACACACACACATCATTGTAAAGCTGTGCATTTTTCTGTTCATAATGGTGGTTTTCAATAACCCACAAAATCTGCTTTTTCAAAACCATTTTAAAATGCAGCTTAGTGTTAACAGGTCCATGGTAATCATTATATGCAGCATCTGGATTTATAAATGCATCTGTAACAAGGCATATACAATATTAAGAATCTCTATATAGTTATTAAAGTACTGTATTGTTTTCATGTGTGTGTCAATATGCTATTAAAGCATTCCTTCTCCTGATCTGCTTTATTTCCTAACACATAGCAATCACATCCTGACACACATGGCTCACTGGAGCTGTCCGGCATTCAGTCTTTTTGAGAATGGTGGTGTTAGTATATTTGGTATGAGGATTAGCTCATAAGTGAGTTCATGTGATTGAAGTTAATCCTCTCAGTACAGCCAAGGAGTGAAAAAAAATTTCCCTGACTCATTTTATAAATCAACACTAGTTAAGTAAATGAATCATTAAGATAAAAACAGAAGTTAAAATACATACAAACAACTATTAGATTTAACCAGTGAAGTACCTTAGCCATTTCTAAATCTTTGACCCAGCTTTACTTGATCTTGACCAAATATGATGCTTTAGTGATATGTGGTGTTCACTAACATATATTATTGATATATTATTAATATATTTCACTTACATATATTTTCAATGTGAAAGTTAGAGATTCCATACTATTAATGCCTCATAATTGTTATATTATTACTTTTAATATTTCACAAAATGTTTTAACTTTCAATTTTGCTTATATAGAATGCATCAGCACCATGACACTGGGAGCAATATCAAATTTTGCATCTGAAAAGGAGATACCCTTGATTTGACCAATATCATAAGGATTATATTAGAACTCTGATTTCAGCTCTTTAGCAACCAATGGAAAGTTTTAAAAAATGAAATGAAGCTTAGCATTTGAAATGCTTTTGAAATATCCATCTAATTGTTTTTGAGTCACTGTTTTTTTTTAAGATTTTATTTATTTGAGAGAGAGAGAGAAACAGAGAATGAGAGCACAAGCTGGCGGGGGGGTTGTTGAGGCAGAGGGAGAAGCAGACTCCCCGCTGAGCAGGGAGCCCAACGACTTGGTGCTGGATCCCAGAATCCTGGGGTCATGACCTGAGTTGAAGGCAGATGCTTAACTGACAGAGCCACCCAGGCGCCCTCTTGAGTCACTATTTTTAAACAAAGATTTAAGATATAAAAAATGGATATGTCATTGAAATTAAATGTCATTGTCACATATGATATGTGTCACATATGCCACTGGCTATATTTGTAAAATTCAATTATTGATTGTTTGGAATTTACCTATTTTCACTTTATTCTTCTCCTTCCACTACTACAATGGTCAACCTATCAAAGTTATATATAAATTATGAATTGGACCAAGATAAACCTCATATTTGTTATAATCTATTTCAGTAAAAATACTTTTTCAGGGGCACCTTTTTCAGGGTGGCTCAGTCGGTTAAGTATGTCTAGAGGGAACATATCTTGATATAATACAAAAATCAATGTACACTGGGACACCTGGATGGCTCAGTGGATTAAGCATCTGCCTTTGGCTCGGGTCATGATCCCAGCGTCCTGGGATCAAGTCCCACATAGGGCTCCCTGCTCAGTGGGGAGTCTGCTTCTCCCTCTGCGTCTCCCCTTGCTCATGCTCACTCTCTCTCTCTCAGTAGGGCTTCAAGTTAAGCGTCAACCTGAAACTTAAACGTAAGAGTTTGTCAAGTCTTCTTGCTTTAGTGAATTTGGAATCACTATTTAGATTAGTGTTTTCATTAAATATGAAGGATAATTTATCTGCAATCCAATTCCAGGAGAATTATTTTTAGAAAGCTCTTAAAATACTTGGAGATTTTTTTTTTTTTTTTACTGTTTCTGAGAGAAATAATCATGTTAATGTGACATTCTAGGTAACAAATATGTAAATAGTAAATGTAGACATTTCTGTACTCACAGTCTAACTCTTTTCCTATTTTCTTTTAAATCCTATTTTCTCAGGAGTTTGGCCCACACTAATCCACAGAAATGGCTCTTAATCTAGGTCAGCAGTGACCCCCACACTCTAGTGGTCATCATTGTACACAACCCCTACCAGTAACTGAACAGAGCAGTCTTTCCTTCCTGGATGTGCGTTCTTCACTTGGATTCAAGCATTCTATTCCCTCTGCATTCCCTCTTATTAGACTTGTTTCGTCTTAGTCTCCTCTCCTTGTTCTTCTTCAAATCCCATAAATCTTAACTTCAGTGTACCCAGGGACTAAGCATTAGAACATCTTGTCTTTACTTTTGCTAATTCTCTTGGTCAACATATTCATCACCAACCTTTTAAATGACATTTATGTATTTTTAAAAACCTGAGAATATAGATCTCAAATCTGGAACTCTCCCCTGAAATATAAATTATAGGCTACTATACAATTTATACACCTTCAACCAGAAGTATAATGATTATTTCAGATGTAACATGTTCAAAATTAATTTTAAAATACTCCTTCAAAATCTTGTTCACTCACATAGATTTATCTGTCTTGGTGAATGCCAATTCTTTACTTTTTATTGCTTCAGCCAAAAATATTGACATTATCCTTAGCTTGTTTTCATTTACAATCTACCTTCTGTCCAAAAACTACTTCTGTTGGGCTCTATGTTCAATATATATACAAAATCTGGCTGCTTCTCATGACCTACATCAGTACCACCACTTCCAAAATATCATCTGTCATCTGGATTACTGTAATAGTCTCCTAACTGGTTTCCTCATCTCCTCTTGCCTCTTTATACTTTGTTCTAACCAGAATAGTCAGAAGAATACTTTAAAAATATGAGGTCTGGTTATCCCTTTGCTCATTTGTTCTGTTTTTTAAATCCCACATGTGAGTGAAATCATATGATGTTTGTCTTCCTTTGACTGACTTATTTCTTTTAGCATAATAGTCTATCTCCATTCACATCATTGCAAATAGCAAGATTTCATTCCTCTTCATGGATGTGTAATATTCCATTGTGTATATATATCTATCACATCTTCTTTATCCAATGGATGGGTTAAATAGGTGATGGGGATTAAGGAGTGCACTTGTTGTGATGAGCACTAGGTGTTGTATGGAAGGGTTGAATCACTATATTGTACACCTGAAACTAATACTACACTGTATGTTAACTAACTGAATTTAAATAAAAACTTAAGGGGTTCCTGGGTGGCTCAGTCAAGCATCTGACTCTTGATTTTGGCTCAGGTCATGATCTCAGGGTCATGAGATCGAGCCCCACCTCGGGCTCCACGCTCAACGGGAAGGCTGCATGAGATGTTCTCTCTCCCTTTCCCTCTGCTCCTTCTCCCAAAGGAGTTCTCAGTCTCTCTCTAAAAATAAATAAATCTTTTTTAAAAAAACAAAAATACATAAAGTCTGATTATATTGCTTTTCTGCTCAAAACCCTCTACTGGCCTGCTATTTTCCAAGATAAAATTCTCCCCTCCCCCCAACCAAAAAAACCCAAACCATTTCCTATAAGGTTTTATATGATCTGTTCCACACTCTTATTCATGGGTGCAATTTAATATTGTTCTCCCCCTTCTAACTTCACTCCAGACAGAAAGATCTCCTCACTGCTTTTCTGACATTTATCTCTTCCCAGATCTCCACAGGACTTATTCCTTTCCACAAACAGGTCCTTGTGCAAATGCCACCTTCATAGTAAGTACTTCCCTAATTTCCCTGTTTAATACTACAGCTCCCAGCACTGCTTTTCTCCCACCAATACTTTAAATATTTTCATTCGTGTTACTTTGAGATAATTTCAGAATTACAAAAAAGTTGCATAGGTATAGAGACTTTTATATATCCTTCACCCAGATTCCTCTGTTAACAATATACATAACCATAGTATATTTCCCCAAACTAGAAAAAAAAACTAATATTGGTACTGTACTACTAGCTCAATAACATTGAAAGAGTACTATTAAATAAACTATAGTCATTTAGATATTGCCAGTTTTTCAACTACTAATGTTTTTTTACTGTTTCAGAATCTAATTCAGGACACCACAGTGCATTTAGACATCATGCGGTCATGCATTAATCTCACTGATGTCCTCTAATCTGTGGTCATTCCTCAGTTTTTCCATGTTTGTCAGGACCTTTGACACCCTTGAGGAATACTAATCAGGTACCTTGTAAACTATCCCTCAATTTGATTTGGCTAAAGTTTTCTCACAATTTAGACTGAGGTTATGGAGTTTTTTTATTTTTTTGGTAAGAAGAGGTGAAAGATGTCTATGTATATTACTTGGATTTCCTCTAACAGGAATGTTTATTTCTTCTTCCTCACTTATCCATTTAATCATTTATCATTTAATCAGTATGCATTTATTGATATTTTATTACTTGATATATAATACTGCCTTTGTTTTGTTGATCAAATTGTTCTAGATTTTGCCAGTGGAAGGTCTTTAAGGTTGGCTCTGTGTCTTTGTTTTTTGTGGCTTTTTGGTGGTTTGTGTGTTTTTTTGTTTTGTTTTGTTTTGTTTTAGCACTTCCTAACTTTTTGACAATGCAAGATACTTCAGTCTCATTTTGTATTTTTGCTTCCACAGTACTAAACTCAACAATTTCTGCAAGAAATTGCTGATTCTAGGCTTTCTCAGTTGAGAGATCTAAGAAATATGTGGTATCTACTAACCCATGAATATACATCCACACACATCTAGATTTATTTCTGTATTTGTCTATCTGTATAAATATTAGAGTGAACATAAGCTCATATTGGTATCTCCAACATTAATTCCTCCAGAACCACAGGGTTCATTCTACCTTTTCTTCCTTTCTCTGAAGATGAAAAACCTGATTTCCATTAACTATGATTTATTTACTTATTTGTTCAATCCTAGTATACATGTAAAGTAATTTTGGAAATGCTGTGAGAAAAAATGAGAGTGTGGTATTTATGTTTAATCTTTTGCATCCAGTGTTAAAATAGCCAGTTAAAATACTGCTCTTTACTTTCATCAGCTTTTTTTTCTGCCCTCTTAAGATTATAGTTTGTATTTGTAACATTCATTTGGCACAGTCTGCATTCCATCCTGTGTACCCTAAAATCAGACTGTAATTATGTTATTATTGTTGCTGTTTTCCCCATTTGTGGTGTACAAGTGTATGGGTTTTTTTAAAAAGGATGGAATCATGTGTCTACCAACCTAGTATTGTGTAGAAGTCTTCTATCACTCTAAAAATTCCTTTTTGAAGCCTCTTTGTAATCAATCCCTTATCTGTCCTCCAGTACCTGTAGTGGTGAGGGATATTAATCTCTCGGGGGCCTTGGATGGAACATGAGATGAGGCAATTAATCAGCTGTTTACAGGGGTCTTCATCCTGTCATCTCATTTCAGCCTAAGTCCCTACTTACTGAGGTACAGAGTACTAGGATTTTGCTTCATAAAATGAACTCCTTCTTTTGGACTTCCCTTTTCTTTTTAAATATATATATATATTTATATATCTTTTTAAATATATATGTTTATATATATCTTTTTAAATATATGTATTTATATATATCTTTTTTATATATATTTATATGTATCTTTTTAAATATATAAGTATATTTTTAAAAAAATATATATAAATTTAAATCCAGTTAACCAATGTATGGTACATTAGTTTTTGATACACTGTTCAATGATTCTAATGAATCATTGGCCTTCCCTTCTTCCATCATCCTGCAACCTTAAGTTTTAGCTTTCTGCAGTTTGCTGTACTTAAACCCATGTTATTTTGCCTCACGCTCTTTGCTATTACCCCAAGTTACATTCCCTCTTTTTTTTTTCCTTGGAGTATATTTCTTTACTAAAATTTTTCTGGAGTTTAAGGAGGAAACAAAGCTATATATGTGTGTTTAATCTGTCTTATTTAACTAGAAGCATACAACATGGACAGATTTTGAAAATGAAGTTGTTGAGTGAAAAAAATCAAGTTCCCAAAATGCACATTACACTACCATTTATGTAAAATATATATATTTATATATATTCAATTGATATATATGTTCAGTTCAATTGATATGTGTGTCAATTCAATATATATATTAATTCAAGTGATATATATATTCAATTGTGTGTGTGTGTGTGTGTATTTATTTATTTATTTATTAGGACTGGATGAGTATATACAAGTACAATCAGAACATTTTCCTTTAAGAATGGTGAGGGAGATGCCTGAGTAGAGGAACAGAAAGAACTTCAATGTTTACTGCAATGTCCTGTTTCTTTGTTTAAAAACTCCTGAGTTAAAAAATTATATTTCAATTAGGATAGTGAATATATGGATATTTGCTATGTTATAGCTTATGACTTTTTATGTGTTTTAAGTTTTCCATAATTTTAAAATTAAAATTTACCTACACCTGAAACTAGTATTACATTGTATGTTAACTTACTGGAATTTAAATAAAAACTTGGGGAAAATTTTTAAAAAATAAAATAAAAGTAAAATTTATCATTGTTGTTTTCTTAATGGTCAATAACATGTTTTATTACAAGACAACTTCCAGGAATTTTTACTATCAGATAAGAGAAAATATCATATTTCTATCTTTTGTCCACTATCTTTTATTTTCCAAAGTTAAAAATGTCATTAATTAAGGCATAGAGGAAATAAAATTAAAGATTACATTTTCTTAAAGACTAAGCTGAAACAACCTTTTTATCAAGATGGTAAATGACAGTGATAAGATTTAAGTATGCAGCCTAATTGCAAAAAGAACAAAATATCTGGTCTTTTAGACAGATAGACAATAGATATGTACTTTGAGATCTTCTTCATTAAGGATCCTATGATAACGCAGGGTTATTTTGCTATTATAAACACATAGAAAGAAGGCTAGAAACTCCTATCTGCTTAATTTTTCCTATGTGGAATACCAAATTTTTCACAGGTTTTAAAGTTTACCTATGTCCTTAAGATCTTTAACAGTTATGAAATGGAATGGGAAAAAAAAAAAAAACAAAAAACAGATGCATAGCAAACTTTTTTGACTCCAGTAATAGTATCTTATAGATACAGAACACATATGCCCATGATTTTAATCACTGTAGTTAGTAAGTTCTCATTGTCACTGGCCAGGTGGCAGATCTGTTTACATTCCAAAAATTTACTTTTGAAGACCCCCACAAAGGGCTCCCCTTGGCATTAGTCAACAGCAGAGGATGCCTGCTTTAATGTGAACACTTGGTCTCAACATCTGTCATTTTCTTTGTGGCTCTCACCCTGCATCCATGCTTTTTCTCTTTGTTTCCAAACATTTGCTATCTATATTATGTTGCCTTGCTTTCATCTTTTCATGGATTTTAGAAGCTATTTATTTTTGTAATAGTATCTTTAATTTTCCTGCTATGAATGTAATCAATGCTGATTAAAACTTTCAAATAATGCAGACATTTATAAAATTGAATATAAAATGTTCTTGAATAAGTTTTATTGGCTGCAACCATATGATGAATATACTACATGCTATCTACAAAAGATTCACTTTAATTTCAATGGCACAAATAGGCTGAAAGTACAAGGATGGAAAAGAATTATGCTATACGAACAGTAACTAAAAGAAAGCTGGTGTTGCTATACCGATATCAAACAAAAGAGACTTCAGGACAAAAACTGTTTTGAGAAGCAAAGAAAGACATTATATAATGATAAAAATGAATACATTGAAAATGGAGAACAATTATAAACATATGCACCTAATAAGAGAGCCCCAAAATACATTAAACAATGGACAGATTTGAGAGGAAAAATAGCAAGTTTACCAATACTAGTTGAAGACATCACTACCCCGCTTTCAACAGTGGATAGAAAAAGTAGGTAAAAGATCATACAGGAATTAGAAGAAACTAATAACAATACAAACCAAGTGGAACTACAAGATATCTATGGTGTATAGGAATGCCACTGTGCATTGTTTTTATATCCTGCCACTTTACTGAATTCCTGTATGAGTTCTAGCAGTTTTGGGATGGAGTCTTTTGGGTTTTCCACATAAAGTATCATATCATCGGCAGAGTGAGAGTTTGACTTCTTCTTTGCCAATTCAGATGCCTTTTATTTCTTTTTGTTGTCTGATGGCTGTGGCTAGGACTTCTAGTACTATGTTGACATGTATCATATGATCTCACTGATATGAGGAATTCTTAATCTCAGGAAACAAACTGAGGGTTGCTGGAGCAGTAGGGGGTGGAAGGGATGGGGCGGCTGGGTGATAGACATTGGGGAGGGTATGTGCTATAGTGAGCACTGTGAATTGTGCAAGACTGCTGAATCACAGATCTGTACCTCTGAAACAAATAATACATTATATGTTAAAAAAAAAAAAAAAGAAGAAGATAGCAGGAGGGGAAGAATGAAGGGGGGGAAATAGGAAGGGGAGATGAACCATGAGAGACAATGGACTCTGAAAAACAAACTGAGGGTTCTAGAGGGAAGGGGTATGGGAGGATGGTTAGTCTGCTGATGGGTATCAAAAAGGGCACGTTCTGCATGGAGCACATATGCTAATAATGAATCATGGAACACTACATCAAAAACTAATGATGTAATGTATGGTGATCAACACAACATAATAAAAAGATAATACTGATGGGACAAAAAACCAAAAAACTAATGATGTAATGTATGGTGATTAACATAACATAATAAAATTAAAAAAATAAATAAAATGTAAGGTAGATCCAAAAAAAAGAAAAAAGATATCTATGTAACACTCCACCCAACAACAGCAAAATACACATTCTGATCAACTATGCATGGAACACTCTCCAGAACAGACCTATGATAGGTCACAAAACTAATCTTAGTAATTTTAAAAGACTGAAATAACTAAAAGCATGTTCTATGAACAAATGAAATTAAATTAAAAATTAGTAAGAAGAGAATTTGAACAATTCACAAATGTGGGAATTATGATCCAACAATCCCACTGCTGGGTGTGTATCCAAAGTAAATGAAATCAGAATCTCTAATAGATATTTGCACTACCATGTTCATTAGAGTAGGTGAATTATAGCCAAGATATGGAAATAACTGAACTGTCCTTCAATGAATGAAGAAAGAAAATGTGGTCTATATATAAAATGGAATATTAGCTATAAGAAAAGAAGAAATTTGAGAGGACATGGGTGAACCTGGAGGATGTTATGCTCAGTAAATTAAGCCAAAGACAAATATTGTATGTGAAATATATGTGAAATAATAATAAATAACAATAATAATAATAGCTAATTTCATAGAATCAGAAAATGGTTGGATGGTTGCAGGAGCTGACGGGAGGAGGAAATGGGGAAATGTAGGTGAAGCGTACAAACTTTCAGTTATAAGAATAAGTCCTAATGATCTAATGTACAGAATAACGATTACAGCTAATACAGTATCCATACTCCCTGTGAAAACAGCAGTGGAATCATTCCTTGCCTCTCCCTAACTAATGATGGTTTTCTGGCAATCCTTGATGTTCCTTGAACTGTAACTACATATCTCTGATTGATGCTTTATTGTTACAAGGCATTGTCCTTATGAGTCTTTTTGTTTGGTTTTGTTTTTTTGTTGTTTAAAGATTTTGTGTTTAGAGAGAGAGAGCACAAGCAGTGGGGAGCAACAGAGGGAGAGAGAGAAGCAGGTCTCCCACTGAGCAGGGAGCCCTACACGGAGCTCTATCCCAGGACCCCAGAATCCTGACCTGAGCTGAATGCAGATGCTTAACAGAATGAGCCACCCAGGTGCCCCTAGTTTTGTTGTTGTTGTTGTTGTTTTAAGACTGACTGATTTATTTAAGAGAGAGAGGGGTGAAAGGGGGCAAAGGGAGAGGGAGAGAGAATTCCAAGCTGACTCCCTGAGTGCAGAGCCTGACTGGGGCTCCAACTGATGACCCCAAGGCCATAACCTGAGCTGAAATCAAGGATGCTTAACCGACTGAGCCACCCAAGTGCCCCCTTATGAATCTGTTTTCACATGACTGTCTTCTCATAAGGACATTGGTCAATTTAGATTAGGGGCCCACCCTTATTCCTCTATGATCTTATTTTAACTAATTACCTCTGCAACAACTCTATTTCCTAATAAGGTCATATTCTGTGATAGTGGGGGTTAGGGTTTCAATGTATCTTTTTGGGGGGATATTATTCATTCCAATAACACACTCCAGAGTAATGAATGGGTCAAAGAACAAATCTCAGAAGAAATTAGGAAAAATAACAACTATGACAGATGAATATCCCTTATCAATACTGATATAAAAATCCTTAAAACAATAGTAAACTGAATCCCACAGCATATTAAAAGGATTAGACACTATGACCTTCTGGGATTTAGTCCAGTTTTCAAGGTTAACTCAACATATGAAGAACAGTCAATGTAATACACCATATTAATAGAATAAAAGAAGTAAAAACAGTCATATCAATAGATATAGAAGAGTGCTTGAAAAAATACACCATTCCATTATAAAAACACTCAAGTTAGGAACAGAAGGGAACTTCCCCAATCTGATAAAGAGCGTCTATAAAAACGTAGAAGTAACATCACACTTAATGATAAATGATAGAAAAATTTCCCCAAGATGAGAAACCTTTAAACATGATATCTGTTGTTGTTGCTTTAACATTTTAGTTAAAAAAAATTACTCATTTTCAGAAGTACCCTGATGTATGAAGGAAAAAGTTAAATCCCTGAGTTTGTACAACTACTCTAGCTTCCAAAAACAATTTTATATATGAATTTAAGATATTTTGTTTTGTATATAA
This sequence comes from Mirounga leonina, assembly GCF_011800145.1. NCBI lineage: Eukaryota > Metazoa > Chordata > Mammalia > Carnivora > Phocidae > Mirounga > Mirounga leonina. The sequence goes on along the minus strand of NW_023270839.1, from coordinate 3,140,073 downwards.
TAATCTAACCTATTAACATTGTATTAAAACATGTTTCCACATTATTCCTAACACTTCAAGAATGTAATGTTTTCTAATATTATTAGTGAAACGGTATCTTATTATTTTGATTTGCATTTTTGTCATTTGTGTGGCATACTTTTTTTTATTATGTTGTGTTAATCACCATATATTACATCATTAGTTTTTGATGTAGTGTTCCATGATTCATTGGTTGCGTATAACACCCAGTGCTCCATTCAGTACATGCCCTCTTCAATACCCATCACCAGGCTAACCCATCCCCCCACCACCCCCCCTAGAACCCTCGGTTTGTTTCTCAGAGTCCATAGTCTCTCATGGTTCATCTCCCCCTCCGATTCCCCCCCCCTCATTTTTCCCTTCCTGCTGTCTTCTTCTATTTTTTAACATATAATGTATTATTTGTTTCAGAGGTACAGGTCTGTGATTCAACAGTCTTACAAATGATACTTTTTGTATGTATATTATTATTTACATTTTTTTGTGAATAACTTTTTCATAGCCTTTGTCCATATTTCCATTTGGTTAATTATCTATGTCTTCATTTATATATGTGAATTAATAATAATAACTATAGCTTCATTTTATCCCAATTTTTGTATTTATCTTTTGATCAGGCTCATGATACTTTTTTTTCAGATGATATATTTAAATGTTTTTGGAGTAAAATCTGACAATATTTTTTTCTATATAGCTAATGAGTTTTAAATCTGTCTAAAAACATTATGTTTTCCCAAGACTATAAAAGACCCTCCTATATTTTTTATTAGTTTGTTGTATATTATTAATATTTTGAAGTTTATTGCTTCTGGAACTTATTTTATTCACTCTGAATCATGTACCTAACTAAAAATTTCTTCAAATGGACATTATAGCATCTTTAATAAATATTACAAGTATCTTAAAACATCATTGTAGACATTTTCACCATTTTAATATATCTGTATGTCATTTACACAGTAATTTATTTAAATCAGCTTTAACTTAATTTCCTTAATATATCCATGTGTTAAATTATAATGCTTATGATTTTGGGGGGCAATAGGTGAATTGAGGCACTTGTTATATAAATTTCTTCTATCAGTTAGAACAAATGGTTTTTCAAATTTATATTATTCTAAAAAAAATTTATAATATCCTCCAAACCACATAAAATAATCTTGTTTACTTTTGTTTTTACATAAATCACTCCTGGGGAAGGTTAACATTTCCCAAAGGATTCAAAATGCTGTCTTTCCTAGTCACCAGATTTTCAACTATGCATGCTGTTTTTGATATTTTTTTTCATTTTCACGTTGTATTCTTATACTAAAATCTTTTGGTTTTTTGTGTTTTATTTTGTGTAGAGTTTATTTTAAACCATAGCTTTATTGATACTTTATTGATTTCTTTAATTAGTCTTTACTTTCAATTGGATAGTTTTGATAAATTATAGATGAACTTTAAATCAATTTGTCAAGCTATACAACAAATCCTTAAATTGAATTGACCATATGGAATCATCAATCACAAACTGATTTACTTTCACAATATTGGCATCATACAATTTTTTCAGTATAATGGTAGGTCTCTCCATTTATCTATATTTTCTGTAAGATCCTTTAATAAATATATATATTTATCAAGTGGTTCTATTACATTTATTATAAAGTTTACTCCTAACTGTTTTACTTTTTTCTTTCTGTAATGCTTAGCATTTTCCTCCAATTAATAGTGTCAGTTTATTTCTGGTATGCAGCAAAGCTATTAATTTGTATGTTTCCATATATTTAAAAAATCTTTTATCTGTTTGTACTGATTTTATCATTTCTAATAACTTTTCAGTTGATTCTCATTTAAAAAATAATATGTTGACAAAATAATTTAATACTTTATTTTTTCCAATAATTAGAGACAATTTTGTTTTTTTTTTCCTTATTAGGATAAACAAAGATTCCCAAAAGAAACCTTAATGACAATAAAGAGCAGCAGCAGCAACAGTGGCAACACTGGCAGCTTATTTGTCTTGTTTTTAATTTTAATGGCAATAACTGCCTTTATTTGTTATCAATGTGAATATTAAATACATTTTAAGCCTTTTGTTCTCTCTTCAGGAAACAGTATTTTTTTTTCTTTTTTTTTCTTATGTTAATCCCCATACATTACATCATTAGTTTTAGATGAAGTGTTCCATGATTCATTGTTTGTGCATAACACCCAGTGCTCCATGTAGAACGTGCCCTCCTCAATACCCACCACCAGGCTAACCCATCCTCCCACCCCCCTCCCCTCTAGAACCCTGTTTGTTTTTCAGAGTCCATCATCTCTCATGGTTCGTCTACCCCTCCGATTTCCCCCGCTTCATTCTTCCCCTCCCGCTACCTTCTTCTTCTTCTTTTTTTTTTTCTTAACATATACTGCATTGTTTGTTTCAGAGGTACAGATCTGAGATTCAACAGTCTTGCACAATTCACAGCACTTACCAGAGCACATACCCTCCCCAATGTCTATCACCCAGTCACACCATCCCTCCCACCCCACCCCCCACTCCAACAACCCTCAGTTGGGAAACAGTATTTTAAGCACAATTTACACCCTCTCCTTGACTTCCATATCCTTTATATTATGTAATTGTTTTGATATTATGAAATATTTTCCTGTAATATGCCTTTGATTTAAAAATTGATCACTTAACAAACTGGTGGTTACCAGGTTGGTGGGGATGGGTGAAATAGATGATGGGGATTAAGGAGTGCACTTGTGATGAGCACTGGGTGTTGTATGTAAGTGTTGAATCACAAAATTGTTTACGTAAAACGTAAAAAAAAAAATATTACACTGTATGTTAACTAAAATTTAAATTAAAAGTTAAAAAATTTAAAAAATTTGATCTCTTAATCATCACTTTTACCTTTACACATCTATTATTAAAACACTGTGTACAATTATATGTCCTGATAGTTTTATTGCTCATTCATCTTTTCAGAATACTGTTGTCTTATCATTTCATTCTTTCCTTTTATTCATTCAGCCAGAGTATGTCCTCAATTTTATTCTCAGAGATAGTACACATTTACATATATTTTTCTGAACTTTTGCATATTAATATTTTTCATGTATCTTCAAAGAAAAATTAAGTGTATATATAATTCTATACTCATAATTTGTATCTCTCAGAAAGCTAGTTTTCAAGAATTTATGCTGCTGAGATTGAAACTCTATTGCTAGTCTGCCATTCATCTGTGTAATTTTTTTTGCCTAATAACTTACAATATTATAACTTACAATAGTTAAAATAGTTTTTATATATGCATATTAAAATTTCAGCAGTGGGTGACTTTTGGAGGACAAAGACCAAATTGATACTGGCATTCTAATGAGAATAAAGATAAAATTGGAGCTATGAGGGTCTCAACTCATGGACATTTTTCCTCCTGAAGGTATTTGCGGAGTTGTGTAGGAAGGCTGAAAACTAGGAGGACATACTAAGAAAGAAAAAATATTGAGCTTTTGGCAATCTTGTAATGCCAAAAAACAAGAATTTTTCGTGAACACACCAGGATTTTAGTTGAAAGGCTTATGGAGCTATGTACTTCAAACAATTTTAAACCAGAAATAATTTGAGACTTACCAAAACTGCAAGCCAGTCTCAAATCAGTTCTACCTCTAGCTGGATTAAGGTAATCAGTCTTTATCTCCTTAGCAGAGAAAAGGACAGATACTCTCTAGCAAGATATTTTTTTTAAATCATCTGAAACCTCTGCAACTTTTTCTTATATACAACATGTATCTGTCATCAATCAAAAATTAGTTGGCTGTCAAGAGACAGGACCAAACAAAGACAAATAAATAAGCATAAAAACACAGGATGGGGTGCCTGGGTGGTGCAGTCTGTTAAGCATCTGACTCTTGGTCTCGGCTCAGGTCCAGATCTCATGGTCCTGAGATCAAGCTCTGCATCAGCTCTGTGCTTATTGCAGAATCTCATGAGATTCTCTCTCTCTCCCTCTAGCCCTCCCTCCACTTGTGCTCTCTCTCTCTCTAAAATAAATGTCTCAAAAAAAAAAAAAAAAGACCACAGGCAATCCATATATAGATATGAGCAGACAAGAATTTTTTTTTAAGATTTATATTTATTTATTTGACAGAGACAGAAGGGGCACAAGTAAGCAGAGTGGCAGACAAAGGGAGAGAGAGAAGCAGGCTCCCCTCTGAGCCAAGAGTCAGATGCAGGGCTTGATCCCAGGACTCTGGGATTATGACATGAGCCGAAGGCAGACACTTAATCAACTGAGCTACCCAGGTGCCCTGAGCAGACAAGAATTTTAATAAACTCCATTAAAGCAAAATGGACAAAATTTCACAAGGGAGCTACATCTAAAACAATATACAGAAATTACCTATCAACCCATGTCAACACAGACGCACAGGAAAGGGTATAAAAGATAATAATATTCTATATCTTGATGAGGCATGGTTTATACGGATGTGTGGATTTTTCAAAATTGACTTAACTATATATTAAGATCTGTGCATTTCACTGTACGTAAATTATACCTCAATAAAAATATTGGAGACAGGAGCACAATATGGATATTATATAATGAGAAAACAAATACATGAAATTAGAAAATGACTGGATATGTGTAAGAGTGGATTTTACAATGAGAAGATAGATCAATAGAAAATATCCAAACTGAAACAAAGAAACAAAGTTAGAATATTCAGAAAATGTATACAAGACATGAGCAATAGAGTAAAAAAGTTTTAACAAATGCTACTCAGAGTTTCAGAAGGAGGAGAGAGAACTAGGCAAAATAAATATTTGATAAAATGGTATTTGCCAAAAAGTTCCCAAAGTTGGGAAAAACAACCTGCAGATCCAAGAAGTAAACCCCAAGAATGAAGAATCACACATACAGACTGTTCAACCATCAGAAACCCAAAGATAAAGGAAAATTGTAAAACCATCAGAGAAAAATCATATGATGTATAGGGAACCACTCTAGATATAATAATTAAATTATTTTTAGAAAAAAAAATGCAAGCCATAAGACAAACAGGTAAGATATTTTGAGTATTGCTGAAAAGACAATAGATGAAATAAAACAATAACAGATAATGTTAATAGAAACAATTCAGGAAATTAAGATCAGAAAAAAAAAAATGGAAAAAATAGAAAGCAATAGCAGGATGGTAGTCTTATTCTGAATCATAAATAATCATATTAATATAATGGACTGAATGTTTCCATTTTAATTTAAAACATATCTAATGATAAGCCAGTTTATCATAAAGATATAGATCTAAATATGTATGAACCTAAAAAAAAAAAAAAAAAACCTTCAAAAAGCATGAAGTAAAAACTGAGAGAAACAAAAGAAGGAATAGAAAATCCACAATCATAGTTGGAGATTTTGGCAGTACTTTCTCTGTAATAGATGGAATATACATAATTAGAGGACATAAAAATTTGAACACTATTTACCAACTAGACTTAACTGGTATTTTTTAGTACACTAAAACCAACATCTGCAAAATACTTTTCAAGTGCACATAGGATTTTCATCAAAACATTGCAAATGGTTGGCCAACATCTCTCAATGTATTAAAAACATTGCTATCATACAGAGATTTCTGATCACAAAAAGAGTTAAGTGATCAATAATAGCAAGATATTAAAGAAATCCCAAAATGTTTAAAAATAAAACAGTAGTCTTCTAATCAATCCATGGATAAAAGAATACCTTTGGGCAATTAGAAAATGTATCAATTGATGGAAAAACAGACATCATATCAAAAGTTGTGTGGTTTACAAAATAAGCTAGAGAAAGACAAATATCATATGATTTCACTCATATGTGGAATTTAAGAAACAAAACAGATGATCACAGGGGAAAAAAGAGAGAGAGACGAACCAAGAAACAGACTTTTACCCATGGAGAACAAACTGATGGTTACCAGAAGGGACACGGGTAGGGGGATGGATGAAATAGGTGATCGGGATTAAGGACTGCACCTGTGGTGAGTACTGGGTGTTGTATATAAGTGATGAATCACTAAATTCTACACTTGAAATTAATATTACACTGTATGTTAACTAACCGGAACTTAAAGAAAAACTTAAAAATAATGTTGTAGGCTTTAGAAAAGAATTTAGACATAAATTTATAATTTAAAATGATTTTATTAAAAATAAATAAAACTAGAGATTAATAAAATAGAAAATAAAAATAGAGAAATTAACAAAATTTTGTTCTTTGAAAATATTAATACAATTAATACAATTAACTAATATAATTTTATCCTCTAGCAAGACTGATCAAGACTAGCAAAGATAATATCAAATGCTGGGAAGAATGTGGAACAATTCCAACTATCTGCTTGTGGGAAGGTAAACACTGTAAAACTGATAATAATTATCTAAAATTAAACTTATGCATGCCCTATGACCCAGATATTTCACACTCAGCTGTAAGACATGACCCAGAATGTTCACAGCAGGACCATCCATAATAGTTAAAAATGAAAAAATGCCCAAACACTCATGTCCACTAAGAGTAGAATGGATAAATTATGATATATTCATACAATAGAATATTATAAATTTATGAGACTATATTAACTACTACTACAAGCATTGTCAGGAAGGAATCTTGAAAGTACAATATTCTGGGTCAACCAAGAAATCAAAGAAGAAATCAACAATGACATGAAACAAATGAAAATGAAACCACAATGGTCCAAAATCTTTGGGATGCAGCATAAGTGGTTCTAAGAGGAAAGTTTATAGCAACATAGGCCTACCTGGAGAAGAAAAATCTCAAACAACCCAACCTTACACCTGAAGGAGCTAGAAAAAGAAGAACAAACAAAACCCAAACCCAGCAAAAGGAATAATAAAGATTAGAGAAGAAATAAATGATCTAAAATGAACTTAAAAAAACAATAAAACAGATCAATGAAACCAGGAGCTGGGTCTCTGAAAAGATCAGTATAATTGATAAACCTCTAGGAAGACTCATTAAAAAAGAGGTGGGGGGGCGCCTGGGTGGCTCAGTCATTAAGCGTCTGCCTTCCGCTCAGGTCATGATCCCGGGGTCCTGGGATCAAGCACCGCATCGGGCTCCTTGCTCTGCGGGGAAGCCTGCTTCTCCCTCTCCCACTCCCCCTGCTTGTGTTCCCTCTCTCACTATGTCTCTCTCTGTCAAATAAATAAAATCTTAAAAAAAAAAAGAGAGAGAGGGGGGACCCAAATAAACAAAATTACTAACCAAAGAAGAGAGATAACTACCAACATCACAGAAATACATACAATTTTAACAGAGTATTATGAAAACCTTTATGCTGACAAATTGTACAACTTAGAAGAAATGGATGAATTCCTAGAAACATATAATTTACCAAAACTAAAGCAGAAGAAACAGAAAATCTGAACAGACCAATCACCAGCAATAAAATTAAATCAGTTATCAAAATACTCCCCAAAACAAAAGTCCAAGACCAGACAGCTTCACAGGCAAATTCTTTCAAACCTTGAAAGAAGAGTTAATAACTGTTCTTCTCAAACTATTTCAAAAAATACAAGAGGAAGGAAAACTTCCAAATTCATTCTATGAGACTGGTATCATTCTGATACCAAAACTAGATAAAGGCACCACAAAAAAAAAGAGAACTATAGGCCATATCTCTTATGAATATAGATGCAAAAATCCTCAACAAAATATTAGCAAACCAAATCCAAAAATATATTTTAAAAAAGTCATATACTATGATGAAGTGGGATTTGTTCCTGGATGCAAGTGTAGTTTAATGTATGCAAAGCATTTGACATGATAAGTCACATCGATAAGAGAAAGGATAACAAATATACGATCATTTCAATAAATGCAAAAAAAAGTATTAAAAGTACATCTATCTATGATAAAAACCCTCCGCAAAATATGTCTAGAGGGAACATATCTTGACATAATACAAAAATCAATGTACACTGGGACACCTGGATGGCTCAGTGGGTTAAGCATCTGCCTTTGGCTCAGGTCATGATCTCAGGGTCCTGGGATCAAGTCCCACATCAGGCTCCTTGCTCAGCGGGGAACCTGCTTCTCACTCTGCTTACTGCTCTCCCTCCTTGTGCTCTCTCTTGCTCTCTCTCACTCCCTCTCTAGCAAATAAATAAAATCTTTATTAAAAAATCAATGTACCAAAATCTGTTGCATTCCTATACACTTAATAATGAAGCAGAAAAAAGTGATATTAATAAAACAATCCCATTTACAATTGCACCAAAAACAATAAATTATCTAGGAATAAACGTAACCAAAGAGGTGAAAGATGTGTACTCCAAGGAAAGAAATTCAAGATGACACAAAGAAATGGAAAGACATTCCACACTCATGGGTTGGAAGAATATTGTTAAAATGTCTATGTTACCTAAAGCAATCTACAAATTTAATGCAATCTGTACTAAAATGCCAACATTTTTCACAGAACTAGAACAAACAATCCTAAAATTTGTATGGATCCACAAAAGACCTCAAAGAGCCAAAGCAATCTTGAAAAAAAGAAGAAAAGAAAGCTGGAGGTTATCACATACATACAACAGAATATTATTCAGCCATAAAAAGAATGAAATCTTTCCATTTGCTACACCAGGGATAGAGCTAGAGTATAATGCTAAGTGAAATAAGTCTGTCAGAGAAAGACAAATACCATATGATCTCACTCCTATGTGGAATATAAGGAACAAAACAAACAAGCACAGGAAAAAAAAAACAGAGACACAAACCAAGAAACAGACTCTTAGAACAAAGTATGGTTTCCAGAGGGGGTGGGGGGCAGGACAGATGGGGATTAAAGAGTACACTTGTCACGATGAAAAAAAATAAAATGGTAAAACAGTTCAATATTAAACAAAAGAAAACTATTACTACATTTAAAGTAAATCATAAGCTGATAGTGTTAGAAATGACATTAGTCGTGACACTTTCTCAGGGGGTAGTAACTAAAAACCTAGGTGAGAGTAATTTCCAGGTTACTGATAAGCTCATTTCTTTTTCTTCTTTTTTCCCCATGGTAACAGCCAAAACTGTTTATTTGTAATAGCCCAAACTGCAAAACAACTACAATGTCCCTTTCCAGGGAAATGGTCAATGGTGGTACATCCATATCAGGGATCTTACTCAGCAATGAAAAAAGTGAGCTATTAATACATGCTACAACTTGGATGGATCCAGAGAATAATGCTCGGTGATAAAAGCCAATCCCAAAAGATTATATGCTCCATAATTATATATTGCATTTATATAATATTCTTGAAATAAAATTACAGTGATGGAAAACAGATGAGGTGATGAGGTGGATATGGGTATAAAGAGATAGCATGAGAAAAATCTTTGTGTGTATGCTTAGATTTCTTGATCCAGGTGCTAATGCATAGATATATTCTTTTTGTTAAAATTCTTAGATTTTTATACTTTGAGTTATGCACTTTTCTCTATGGCATATACTTAATAAAAGTTTTCTTAAAAACTGATCATAGTCTTCTGTGATGGGGAAAGCATATTTATGATAGACAGACAACTATAAAATGATGCAATGGGACAAATTCCATTGTGACTTGTTGCCTTCAGTTTCATTACTTCACAATTATAAGATGAATAATACTATAGTTAGAAAGTTAATCTCCTATATTTATTAATGATAAATGAATCCTTTTATGTTCTTAATATTCACTTTTCGAAAGAAACAATGCTAATTTAAAAAATTACCCTGCCTGTTTTTTACAGATCTTGCTAAAGTAATCAGACCCAGCACTAAGAGTCCTTTAATTTGAAACACCCCAACTTTCTTTCATTTAGAAATATTTTATTACTAATTCAGATTTATCCTATTTCTGCAGTTCTGTCCAACAGAGGTTTGTGTGATAGTGGAAGCACTCCAATAAAATGGCTTCTGGTCACATGTGGCATTGGGTACTTAAAATGTGACTACTGCTACTAGTCACTCAATTTTTAAGTTCATTCAGTGTAATCTAATGTAAATTGAAAAAGTCACATATAGCTACTGAATACCATATTGGGCAGTGTGTATCTAGAGCTTCTATTAAAAAAGGTATTTGATATTCTAAATTCTATTCTAATGTTTTCTAAATATAGAAATAATATTTCTAAATTCTAATATTTTCTTTATTGGTATTTTGTTACGTATATTAAAAAACAGAACAAACAAAAAGCAAAGTCTTCCTTGAATTGGTGTTTGGAATTCCTAATTCAGTTTTCAAAAGTACTTTTATAGCAAGTCACTGACATTATTTTTTTAACGTTATCTTTGGGTACACACCTTTACTGATGAATTGCTATTACAGGGTTTCTGAAACTCTGGCTTTTGAAGCTCCTGATTTATAGGAGCTTCCATAGAACATCACATGTAGGTTTTTGGGTTTTTTTTTTTTTTACATGCAGTTTCTGGAGAGCTCCATCTAGATTACCAAATGAGAATTACAGCAATGGAATCTTGAAGTTTGCAGTTTTGCATTTTTAACTGTCTCCCCAGTGATTCTTATGCAAACCAATATTTAAAAGTCTCTAATCTACAACATTCACTATCTTAACTGATGCTCTGTTTTAGCGCCCTATAATGTCAGTTTACTACAGCATTCACATAATAAATGGGAAGAGTGTTTTTCCCGAAAGACACAAGGTGGACATCTAGCCAAAAGCTTTTTTTCTTAAGTATGTGATTTACTAGGCAAGGGGATGGCTTACACAAATCTTTCTATTTTTACAGAAACCCAAATATCCCCAAATGTGTGTAGAATATTCATCTCTATGTAAGCTTCATGGGTTAAATAATATGGGTGGGAACTTTAGAGCGCAAGAGTTCAGGCCACATTAAGTTTCAAATAATTTTTAAGAACTATATTTCCTTAGTTCAGTGGTTTTTAAACCTTGGTGACTATTGGGATCACCTGTCAAACTTGGTGAAAATGCATAGATCCAGTCTCCATCCTATTTCAATGAGCCTCCTCTCTGCATCCTTTACTCTAAGGTAACTGATATATTTGAGAACTCTAACCTTTGAGAACCTCTGTTCTAGCTATCAGAGCCAAAAAGGAAATTGGTTCTTTTGAGAATACTTATTTAAGATACAGATTACTTTTATATATAAGGTATATTTAAAAATTCTATTTTCTTCTCACCACCACACAATTAGTATAGTTCTTATACATTGTCTTCATCACATACTTTATATTGTCATTTAAAAACATAAAATGATTCAAACAATACTACTTGCCCTCTTATACAAATGAGATTAACTCTATCATGGTATAGCCAACAGTGGTCCCTAATATTAATTGCATTAAATATTATTTTAGGTATGAAAACTTCCAGCCTTTCTCAGAATCATGTTGTCATGTTGTATTTGGCTGAGGAAGCCAGCATCAGAGCTGCAAAGCCAGTTATCACATTAAATCACAAGTCAAATAAAATATTTACAAGATGCATTTGAATTTGAAATATCCCCCTTGGAATTCATCCTGAGAGCCCCCTTTGATACTAGACTAGTACAAAAATATTAAACAAGATGGAAAATACAGTACACCAAGAATCATTATGTTGCCTGCTAGAAGTTGAAACTAGTGGTGAGCATGGGAAGGGGGACAGGTTTGAGGGGGTAAGTATGGCAAAAGACCCTCCAGGATCAGTGTCTGAATGCTACCAGGAAAGACTCAGAGCACTCAAGCCAAGAATGACTGTCACAAGGCAAGTGGGCTTCCTTCTCAAGGAAAAACTTAGAAAAAGATCAACAGAATTAAGCTGGCAGATCAAGAACTCTACAGAGTACCATAAAAAACTTTTTTCCCCCAGATTTTATAAATGACCTCTCCTTTATACCTGAATAAGAACAAAGTTGAGACTTTGAATAATCTTATTTTGCATTTGAAGAGAGCTACCGAATACGGAGAATTGTTACTGCCCCTTAAATTTTTATTGAGAATTATACTTGCCCTATATAAATTTTAATCTCCTTCATAGTCCCTGAAGGACCAACTTAAAAACTAACCTCCAGATGTGCCATGACTATGAAATCTCTCCAGTCAACATAATGACTGGCCAAGCTCTATTATTTCTTTGTTCCTTTACTTTACACTCTGCTTAGCTTTTCTTTTTCTGATAAATGTTTAACCAAGTCCCTTAGCAATGGACTCAGTTCCTTAAAGACCTACAACTCATCACAAACTGGGAAATCTCCAGTTTGCATCAGATATTAGTAGTATCCAGTGGAATATCTCTGTGCATTTAAGACAGAGCAAGGAAATGCTTAATGGGAAGTGGTTTCATTATAACAAGCTGCTGAATTATTTACACCAATAAAAATTTATCTGCTGGAGTCGCCTGAAAAAAAAATTATCCTCTTGGTATATAGAATTGTTGTCTGCAGTGAAATAAGGATGCACAGCGCTGCCATCCTACAAGCACCACAGGAACATTTAAATTATTCTCCTATCTCTCGTTGTCTTTTTGTGTTTGGTAAAGGGAATTTAAGGAAATTAATGCCTAGTTGGACTGAAAGTAATGACCACAAAGCGGTATCATTATCTCTAGAAGATTTTGCAGATTACATGGTTTTAACAAATAGTTGAAACTCCCAAGTCTCAGTATGTGTGTGTATAGACACACACAGGTGCACACACACACACCTGTATCCATATCTATATCCATATGTCTATCTATCTCTATCTCTCTCTATTTTTTGAAATAACCATTATAGTGTATAGGGTTCCTATCCATGAGAAAAAAATAGGCCACAGATTTTTCTTATATATGTTAGATAGTAGGATAGAAAATAAAGAATTTAGATTGCCATTAAGTTAAGAAAAAATTCTTATAGAGTTGGGGTTTAAAAACGTTATAAATTCTCATTTCATTTTAGTTGTATTGATTTTCTCCTTTAGACTCATGGAAAGTTTTCTACAGAAATATTAATTAGAAAATAGGCCAGGTAAGGAATATTGTCCATTCTGAAAATCAAACATTCACTATCAAAACTGTTAGGTTCTGCACCAAGATGGCAATATAAGTAAACTCCTGAATTTTTCCCCTCCCCTAGATGCACCAAATGTACAGATATACCTGGAGCAATTTCCCCTGAAATTCAGAAACTAGCTGAGTAACTCCTACAAATAGGGTGAATGAGAAAATATCCATACTGAAATGGGTAGGAAAGGCTGAGATACACTCACTATAAGCCCCACCCCCAGCACAGCACCATAAAATAAAAGGTAGAAGGTTCGGACCATACATTTGGCACTCCAATTTTTAAGGCTCCCAGCAAAGAAATCAGTCCCAAAACACCTCGATCTAAAAGCCAACAGAATTAAAGCCAACAGAGTTTGTGTTATTGAGTCCACAGGACTACAACAAAAAAGCAGTTATTAATGGGAGCATGAGCACTCACCAAGGCTATCCACCCAGCCCTGAGGACAGAGGGAGAAGGTAACAGTGCCTATCTCCCAATCTTTCCCTGGAAGGGGTTTGGCTGCATATTTTTTAAGCTACAGCCTGAGGGTGCAGCTGCTAATTAGCAAGCATCCAGGTGCTCACTGTGATCCTCCTAAGAGCCCAAAAGAGTCAAAAGGCACTTTCCCTACCTTCTCCCTATGGTTCACTTCATTAATAAAAACAGGATGCCAGTACCCCCCTGGAAGGAGCAGATCCACACATCTAGAGCTTTATCATTTATGGCTTCCATCCCAGGGATAGGCTCCAACATTATCTAGCTTTGATAATCAATAAGGTTTGCATTCCTGAGTGGAAGGCAGACGCTTAACCATCTGAGCCACCAGGCATCCCAAGGAAGTGGTTATTAAATGAGCACAGGAGAACTAGCCCAGGCTATATACATGAGCCCAACATAGAGGAAATTGAAAAGACCAAATACTAATAAGGATGCTTAATCAGTTATCAAAAACCTCTTAACAAAAAAAAGTCCAGGATCAGATGGCTATGTAGATGAATTCTACCAACCATTCAAAGAATTAGTACCAATTCTTATCAAATTCTTCCAAAAAAAAAAATAAGAAGAAGACAGGAAGGAACACTTCCAAAATCATTATACAGAAGCCAGCATTACACTGATACCAAAGCCTGATAAGGACACTAAAAGAGAAAAAAAATTACAGGCCAATATTCCTGATGAACATAAATGCAAAAATCTTCAAGAAAATACTAGCAAACCAAATTTAGCAAGACATGAAAAGGCTCATACACCACAATCAAGTGGCATTTTTTTCTAAGATGGCAAGGATGGCTCAATATATGCACAGTAAGCATGGTACACCACATTAACAAAATGAAAGATTGAAATCATATGATCATTTCAGTAAATGCAGAAAAATATTTGACAAATTAAAGCATGTTTCATGATAAAAACAACTGGGTGATAGACATTAAGGAGGGCACGTGATGTAATGAGAACTGTTTATTATTTAAGACTGATGAATCACTGACCTCTACCTCTGAAATGAATAATACATTATATGTTAATTAAATGAATTCAAATTTTAAAAATGGAAAAATAGGGGAGGAGCAAGATGGCAGAGGAGTAGGAGACTTAAATTTCCTCTGGTCCCAAGAATTAAGCTAGATAGGGATCAAACCATTCTGAACACCTAAGAATTCAAAAGGAGATTGAAGAAAAGAATAGCAGCAACTCTCTGAACAGAAAAGCGACCACTTTCTGGAAGGTAGGATGTGTGGAGAAGTGAATCAGAGGCGATATTCGGGAGGATAGAAGGTGGGGGAGGGGGCCTCTGTCAGCTGCTACTGACAAGTGATAGAGCAGCAGAGCACAAAATCGGAACTTTTAGAAGTCAGCTCTGCTGAGGGACGTTGCTCCAGTGGCTAAGCGGGGGGTGGAACACTTGCAGGACAGTGTGGTCTCAGGACCCTTGGGGTCACAGAAAGACCGGGGGTGCCTGAGTGCGGCAGAGCTCCCAGGTATCGGAGCTGGGATGCTGGCTACAGAGTTGAAGCAGAAGAGCGGGCTCTCAGCCCGGGGTTGCCATAAACCGTGATCCTCGGCACAGTCAGGCCACTGCTCCTCCAGCAGGGACCCAACAAGCGGCAGATCCAGGGAGACTCCCCTTCCTCCCCTGGGAGGAGTGGCATGGGTGTGCACCACAGGGATCTGCTGGGTTTGGAGACTCCACACGGGGTCATGTGCCAGAGATAGAAACGCTCGGTCACAGGCCAGGTGAGCACAGAGTGTGGCCGGAGACCGGGGAGATGGGAGTGATTGACTGCTCTTCTCTGGGGGTGCACTGGGGAGTGGGGCCCCGAATTCTCAGCTCCTCCAGGGCGGAGATTGGGAGGCCGCCATTTTCACTTTCCTCCTCCAAAGCTGTGCGGAAAGCTTGCAGGGAGCAACCTGGCAAGGGCGGGGCAATCCCGCCTCCCACAAAGACATCTGAGAACGACGGCAACAGGCCCCTCTCCCAGATCAGCAAGAACAGGCAGCCAAGACCAAGTTTATGGATCAATGAGAACAGGAGAACTCCAGCACTAGGGGAATACAGCACCTAGAATTCATGGCTTTTTCCACCTGATTCTTTAGTCTTTCAAAGTTAATTGTTTTAATTTTCTTTTTTTACTTTTTCTTCTTTTTTTTTTTGAATTTTTCTTTTTCCCTTTTTCAACCAACTTCTTATCAATCCCTCTTTTAAAAATCTTTTTTTATTTTTCATTTTTAGAGACATATTCTATCTCTTCATAGTAGTTAACCTTATTTTTGGTATATATATATATATATAAGTCATTCTGACTTTAAAATTTTGAGATACAGTTTTTCCTAACAGACCAAAATATACCCTAAATCTCTAGTGTATGGCTTTGTTCTAGTCTCCTGCCTGATCACATTTTCTCCCTTTTTTTTTAAATCCTCTTCTTTCTTTTCCAATTTATCAATTCCTTTTAAAAATCTTTTATAATTTTCATCTTTACAGTCATATTCCATCCTTTCATCGTGTTTACCCTTATTTTTGTGAATATATAAGCTTTTCTTTAAAATTTTGGGAGGCACTTTCTTCTAACAGACCAAAATACTCCCAAAATCTAGTGTGTGGCACTGATCTCTGCCCCAGTCTGATCATATTTGATCACATTCTGTTTTTCTGTTTGTCTTTTTTTTTTCTTTCTTTCCCTTTATTTTCCCCAAGTTTTGGGTCTCTTCTGATTTGTTTAGTGTATATTATTCTGGGGTTATTGTTACCCTGTCAGCATTTTGTTCTCTCATTCATCTATACTCCTCTGGACAAAATGACAAGATGGAAAAAATCACCTCAAAAAAAAGGACAAGAGGCAGTACCAATTGCCAGGGACCTAATCAACACGGACATTAGTAATATGTTGGAACTAGAGTCCAGAATGACGATTTCAAATTTAATAGCTGGGCTTGAAAAAAGCATGGAAGATATTAGAGAAACCCTTTCTGGAGAAATAAAAGAACTAAAATCTAACCAAGTAAAAATCAAAAAGGCTATTAAAGAGGTGCAAAAAAAAAAAAAAATGGAGGCTCTAACTGCTAGGATAAATGAGGCAGAAGAGAGAATGAGTGATACAGAAGACCAACTGATGGAAAATCAAGAAGCTGAGAAAAAGAGAGATTAACAACTACTGGATCACGAGGCAGAATTCGAGAGATAAGTGATACCAGAAGATGAAACAATATTAGAATAATTGGGATCCCAGAAAAAGAAGAAAGAGAGAGAGGGGCAGAAGGTAGATTGGAGCAAATTATAGCAGAGAACTTCCTTAATCTGGGGAAGGAAACAGGCATCAAAATCTAGGAGGCACAGAGAACCCTACTCAAAATCAATAAAAATAGGTCAACACCCCGACATCTAATAGTAAAACTTACGAGTCTCATAGACAAAGAGAAAATCCTGAAAGCAGCTCGGGAGAAGAGATATGTAACCTACAATAGTAGAAACATTAGATTGGCAACAGACCTATCCACAGAGACCTGGCAGGCCAGAAAGGACTGACATGATTTATTCAGAGCACTAAATGAGAAAAATATGCAGCCAAGAATACTCTATCCAGCTAGGCTGTCATTGAAAATAGAAGGAGAGATAAAAAGCTTCCAGGACAAACAAAAACTAAAGGAATTTGCAAACACGAAACAGTCCTACAAGAAATATTGAAAGGGGTCCTCTAAGCAAAGAGAGAGCCTAAAAGCAACATAGACCAGAAAGGAACACAGACAATATACGGTAACAGTCACCTTACAGGCAATACAATGGCACTAAATTCCTATCTTTCAATAGTTACCCTGAATGTAAATGGGCTAAATGCCCCAATCAAAAGACACAGGCTATCAGATTGGATTAAAAAACAAGACCCATCGATATGCTGTCTGCAAGAGACTCATTTTAGACCCAAAGACACCTCCAGATTGAAAGTGAGGGGGTGGAAAACCATTTACCATGCTAGTGGACACCAAAAGAAAGCTGGGGTAGCAATCCTTATATCAGACAAATTAGATTTTAAACCAAAGACTGTAATAAGAGATGAGGTAGGACACTATATCCTACTTAAAGGGTCTATCCAACAAGAAGATCTAACAAGTGTAAATATCTATGCCCCTAACATGGGAGAAGCCAATTATATAAGGCAATTAATAACAAAAGCAAAGAAATACATCGACAACAATACAATAATAGTGGGGGACATTGACATCCCCCTCACTGAAAAGGAGAGATCATCTAAGCAAAAGGTCAATGAGGAAATAAAGACTTTAAGTGACACACTGGACCAAATGGACTTCACAGACATATTCAGAACATTCCATTCCAAAGCAACAGAATACACATTCTTCTCTAGTGCCCATGGAACATTCTCCAGAATAGATCACATCCTAGGTCATAAATCAGGTCTCAAAGGGTACCAAAAGATTGGGATCATTCCCTGCCCATTTTCAGATCACAATGCTTTGAAACTAGAACTCAATCACAAGAGGAAAGTCAGAAGGAACTCAAATACATGGAGGCTAAAGAGAATCCTACTAAAGAATGAATGGGTCAACCAGGAAATTAAAGAAGAATTAAAAAAATTCATGGAAACTAATGAAAATGAAAACACAACTGTTCAAAATCTTTGGGATGCAGCAAGGGCAGTCCTAAGAGGAAAGTATACAGCAATACAAGCCTTTCTCAAGAAATAAGAAAGGTCTCAAATACACAACCTAACCCTACACCTAGAGAAGCTAGAGAAAAAACAGCATATAAAGCCTAAACCCAGCAGGAGAAGAGAAAGAATAAAGATCAGAGCAGAAATCAATGAAATAGAAACCAAAAGAAAGTAGAACAGAGCAACGAAACTAGGAGCTGGTTCTTTGAAAGAATTAACAAGATTGAGAAACCCCTGGCCAGACTTATCAAAAAGAAAAGAGAAATGACCCAAATCAACAAAATCATGAATGAAAGCGGAGAGATCACAACCAACACCAAAGAATTACAAACAATTATAAGAACATATTATGAGCTACTATATGCCAGCAAATTAGATACTCTGGAAGAAATGGATGCATTCCTAGAGATGTATCAACTGCCAAACTGAACCAGGAAGAAATAGAAAACCTGAACAGACCTATAACCACTAAGGAAATTGAAGCAGTCATCAAAAATCTCCCAACAAACAAAAGCCCAGGGCCAGATGGCTTCCCAGGGGAATTCTACCAAACACTTAAAGAAGAATTAAACTTCTGAAACTGTTCCAAAAATGGAAGGAAACTTCCAAACTCATTTTATGAGGCCAGCATTACCTTGATCCCCAAACCAGACAAAGACCCCATCAAAAAGGAGAATTACAGACCAATATCCCTGATGAACATGGATGCAAAAATTCTCACCAAAATACTAGCCAAGAGGATCCAACAGTACATTAAAAGGATTATTCACCACGACCAAGTGGGATTTATCCCTGGGCTGCAAGGTTGGTTCAACATCCACAAATCAATCAATGTGATACTATACATTAATAAAAGAACAAGAACCATATGATCCTCTCAATAGATGCAGAAAAAGCATTTGACAAAGTACAGCATCCTTTCTTGATCAAAACTCTTCAGAGTATAGGCATAGAGGGTACACACCTCAATATCATAAAAGCCATCTATGAAAAACCCACAGCGAATATCATTCTCAATGGGGAAAAACTGAGAGCTTTCCCCCTAAGGTCAGGAACATGGCAGGGATGTCCACTATCACCAATGCTATTCAACATAGTATTAGAAGTCCTAGCCACAGCAATCAGACAACAAAAAGAAATAAAAGGCATCCAAATCGGCAAAGAAGTCAAACTCTCGCTCTTTGCAGATGATAGGATACTTTATGTGGAAAACCCAAAAGACTCCAGCCCAAAACTGCTAGAACTCATACAGGAATTCAGTAAAGTGGCAGGATATAAAATCAATGCACAGATTTGATTTTACACAGATCTATTGTAATCTGTGTAAATCCATGCTCATGGATTGGAAGAACAAATATTGTGAAGATGTCAATGCTACCTAGAGCAATCTACACATTCAATGCAATCCCCATCAAAATACCTTCCACTTTTTTCAAAGAAATGGAACAAATAATCCTAAAATTTGTATGGAACCAGAAAAGACCCCGCATAGCCAGAGGAATGTTGAAAAAGAAAAGCAAAGCTGGTAGCATCACAATTCCGGACTTCCAGCTCTATTACGAAGCTGTCATCATCCAGAGAGTATGGTACTGGCACAAAAACAGACACATAGAATAATGGAACAGAATAGAGAGCCCAGAAATGGACCCTCAACTCTACGGTCAACTTATCTTCGACAAAGCAGGAAAGAATGTCCCATGGAAAAAAAGTCTCTTCAACAAATGGTGTTGGGAAAATTGGACAGCCATGTGCAGAAGAATGAAACTGGACCATTTCCTTACACCACACACAAAAATAGACTCCAAATGGTTGAAAGACCTCAATGTGAGACAGGAGTCCACCAAAATCCTAAAGGAGAACACAGGCAGCAACCTCTTTGACCTCAGCCGCAGCAACTTCTTCCTAGAAACATTGCCAAAGGCAAGGGAAGCAAGGGCAAAAATGAACTACTGGGACTTCATCAAGATAAAAAGCTTTTGCACAGCAAAAGAAACAGTCAACAAAACCAAAAGACAACCGACAGAATGGGAGAAGATATTTACAAATGACATATCAGATAAAGAGCTAGTATCCAAAATCTATAAAGAACTTATTAAACTCAACACCCAAAGAACAAAGAATCCAATCAAGAAATGAGAAGACATGAACTGACATTTTTCCAAAGAAGACATCCAAATGTCCAACAGTCACATGAAAAAGTGCTCAACATTGCTCTGCATGAGGGAAATCCAAATAAAAACCTCAATGAGATACCACCTCACACCAGTCAGAATGGCTAAAATTAACAACACAGGAAATAACAGATGTTGGCAGGGATGCGGAGAAAGGGGAACCCTCCTACACTGTTGGTGGGAATGCAAGCTGGTGCAGCCACTCTAGAAAACCGTATGGAGGTTCCTCAAAAAGTTGAAAAGAGAGCTACCATATGACTCAGCAATTGCACTACTAGGTATTTACCCCAAAGATACAAATGTAGGGATCCGAAGGGTATGTGCACCCCGATACTTATAGCAGCAATGTCCACAACAGCCAAACTATGGGAAGAGCCAAGATGTCCATCGACAGATGAATGGATAAAGAAGATGTGGTATATATATACAATGGAATCTTATGCAGCCATTAAAAGGAATGAGATCTTGCCATTTGCAACGACGTGGATGGAACTGGAGGGTATTATGCTGAGCAAATAAGTCAAACAGAGAAAGACATGTATCATATGACCTCACTGGTATGAGGAATTCTTAATTGCAGGAAACAAACTGAGGGTTGCTGGAGTGGGGGGTGGGGTGGGAGGGATGGGGTGACTGGGTGATAGACACTGGGGGGGCGTATGTGCTCTGGTAAGCACTGTGAATTGTGCAAGACTGTTGAATCACAGATCTGTACCTCTGAAACAAATAATGCAATATATGTTAAGAAAAAAAAAAAGAAGGTAGCAGGAGGGGAAGAATGAAGGGGGGGAAATCGGAGGGGTAGACAAACCATGAAAGACGATGGACTCTGAAAAACAAACTGAGGGTTCTATAGGGGAGGGGGGGTGGAAGGATGGGTTAGCCTGGTGGTGGGTATTGAGGAGGGCACGTTTTGCATGGAGCACTGGGTGTTATGCACAAACAATGAATCATGGAACACTACATCTAAAGCTAATGATGTAATGTATGGGGATTAACATAACAATAAAAAAATTTAAAAAAAACAAAGTGGGGCAAGAGAAACACTCATTCACTGATGCTGGGAATGCGAAATGGTACAGTTACTTTCAAAGACAGTGTGGTTATTCCTTAGAAAACTAAACATAATCTTAACATGCAATCCAGCAATTGAGCTCCCTGATATTTACCCCAATGGGTTGAAAACTAAGCCTCCACAAAAACCTGCACATGGATATTTACAACAGCCTTATTCATAATTTCCAAAACTTAGAAACAACCAAGATGTTCTTTAGTAGATGAATGGATAATAAAGTACAGTACATCTAAACAATGGACTATTACTTAGCATGAAAAAGAAATGAGCTATTGGTTCATGAAAAGACATGGAAGAAACTTAAGTGCATATTATAAGTGAAAGCAGCCAATCTGAAAGCCTATACATACTGTATGATTCCAGTACTATGATATTCTGGAAAAGGCAAACTAGAGAGACAGTAAAAAGATCACTGATATCCAGGGGTTGGGAGGGAAGTACTGAGTCAGCAGAACTCAGAGGATTTGGGGGACAGTGAAACCACTCTGTATGATACTAGAATGGGGCATATGTCATTATACATGTTTCAAAATCCATAGAATGTACACTCCCAAGAGTAAGCCCAAATGTAAACTATAAACTTTGGATGATAGTGACATGTAGGGTTATTGATTGTAACCAATTTATTGCTCTGGTGCAGGCTGTTCATGATATGAGAGGCTATGCCTGTAGAGAGCCAGGAAGTATACAGGCACTCTGTACTTCCTGCTCAAAATTATTGTGAATCTTTACTCTAAAAGTAAAGTTTATTGCATAAATAATAATTACTAGTAACATAAGTCAGGATAAATCATTCAAGTTTGTTTTCTACTCTTTTCCTTTTAGGTATCTCTTCAGAAAAGAAAAGCTTTTATTTTCCATGCATATGCATAAAGGCATAATTTAGTTTTGAGCTAGGATATGTTTATTTGGCAAATAACTCCCAACTCTGAAGCTCATATAGCCTCCATAAACAAATTTCTAGGTGGGAAGAGTCAAGAATATCTATGTGGCATTATATAGTTTGCTAGAATTCAGATTCTTTAGGATTTAGCCATGGCTATCTCTTCCAAATGTTCATTCAATTTCTCCTAATTGTCAGTGGTGGTGCTGGTCATCTGGCTCTTGAAGACAGAAGAGGAGTTCCTGATTTGCAGCACTTGCTAATCTTCATGATGGGCATACTCCCACCATGGCCTATGTCTAGGTACAAGCTATATACAAGGCTCACAAAATTTTCCCTCCTATTCTTATCTCATGTTATAGTTCACCCAACTCCTTTATTTTGTCTCCTCTTTGTTTCTGCCCTTAAGTTTGAAAAGCATATCCACTGTTCCTGAAGCTGATTTTCAAAACTATAAGGAGATTTCAGTATTCAGAAATAAGTGGAATAGTTTGTTGGATCTCCTTACCTGGCCAAACTGTTGGAATTTAAAGTATGTAACGTAAGAGTTAAGAAAGAAAATAATCATTTAAAATATTTTGGTCCTAATCACATTTTTCAGGAAAGTGAAATAAAGCTATAAAGGAGCAGAGAAAATAACTCACGTTTAAGGAGCACAATCACATGATAGATAAGGAGTTACCATTTCCCCCTGCCATGATGCATGAGATGGATGAGGTTTCTATTTGGCTTATTTTGGTGTACATTTCAGGGACCTCTAGCATTTAACTACTCCACCTTCCAAATAATGATATGTGAATAAAGCAGAAGTGGTAATATCCAACGATTATTTTGAATCTACTCTCATTTGTATAAAAACCATTTGTAAATTTTAGAACATTAATAACTAATGGTGTGAAAACTCATAATAGATTGCCATGATCTGATTTGTTTTAAAATAGGTCTTTAAAGTAGACATTATTATTTCCATATGACTTGATAAGAAAAATAGCATTGAGAAAGATAAAACAACACTGAGTGGTTTCTTTAAGATTTTATTTATTTATTTGACAGAGAGAGTACAAGCAGGGGGAGTGGCAGGCAAAGGGAGAAGCAGATTCCCTGCTGAGCAGAGAGCTCAATGTGGGGCTTAATCCCAGAACCTCAGGATCATGATTTGAGTTAAAGGCAGATGCTTAACCGACTGAGCCACCCAGGTACCCAACACTGAGTGGTTTTAAGTTATTTTTTACCCAAAGTTACATAGCCAATGAATGATAGAACAAAAATCCAGTCATTCATTCAGCAGAAATTTTATTCAGTGCCCACATTATCACATATAAAAAGGTCTCTGTTCTGTTCAGCTTAGAGTCTGAGGGACAAATATGAATTCACGATCACAACACAGTAATAAATGCTGTGGTACAAGTATGCCTATTACACTCTTGGAACACATAAGTGGGCACCTAAATAATACTGAGGACAAGAGAAGGCAGTAAAACATAAGCTGAAATTTAAAGAACTATTAGAAGTTAGGTAGATAAATAATGTTAGGAAGGACATGCCCAGAGGTAACGACACACTGAAAAGCAGTGAAAAAATATGGTCAATTTGAATAACTTCCCTGACTTCAATGTAACTGGATGAGAGAACGCATAAATCTGAATGGTGAGAAATAAAGTTTGAGAGGTAGGCAGAGGCCAAAAATGTAAGTAACTTCATCTTTTATCTTTTGCCCAAAATACCTCACTTGAAAAATAAGTATTCCACTTAGTACCTGAATCTATTACAGCAATGATTCTAAATTGATAATATGAACAGAGGACATCTCAGACAATGCAGAGTTTCTGGCTGTTAAAATCCTCTCAGAAAGCTAAATGGGGCCTATTGATGGATTTTGAGCAGGGAAATGACAGTCAAATATGAAATTTAGAAAAGGTATTTCAACAGCAACACAGAGGATTGGAGGAGCAGACAGTAGAAATATTGGTCAGAATACATTTGTGATAATTCAAATGAGAAGTACTGATAGTTTTCGTTAAGCCTGTGACGAGGGGAATGTAGAAGATTCAAATATTAATCTGTACATGTTGATACCTGATAGAATATAGAGATTTAGTAATGTAGAATAGAATGGCTCTCTGTTTCTGATTTATTTCTATAACACCATATACTGAACATTTTGGGGGTCACAGACTTGTTTAAGAATCTAACTCCTATCCTATGACTAATAGGAACTCATACTATTTCATGAGTTCCATGAGTCTATCTAAAACTCCAGGCTAAATAACACTACACTGGATTAATCTATGAAAATATGAATATACAAAAACAGTTTGGAGAGGAAGGATAATAGTTCATTCATTCTAGACACAATTAATGTGCTTTTGAGTTCTTCAACCATGATCATGTAAGGAATGATCAAAGGACAGATACACACATGGGAAGGAAGAGCAAAAAGAAATCTGAACATCAAAGTCGGGGATTTCAATTACCACAAACAGAATTTGGAGATTAAACTCAATACCATGTGTGGATTTATAGACCTCTCCAAAATTTTGACCCAACAGATATTTTGGTAATGTTTAATGCTCTGGGCGTTACTTTATACATGCTATATGAGTATGTTTGTTTCCTAAAATTTTAAATATTAACTTATACTTGATATGTGAGAGAGAGAGTGTGTGTGTGTATGCGTAGCTACTTAATCTCCAAGTGCCTATTTTATAAGTAAAGATAATGCAGCTTATGTTCAAACCTGGATATGGCTCCAGCCTAAGGAATCTTCCTATTTTATCACAAAAGAGAAAGATAAATGTAATTGGTTTAGAGTCTATTTAACATTGCTAATTATTGCTGTGTAATGGTGGGTGAATCACTGTTTAATATGCTGTATTGTGTTAAAAAACAATTAAGAGAAGCAAAGTCCAAGAAAGTTTCCTCTCCACCCCACCTGTTTTATAGAACTAGACTATAGTCTTCCTGTATAAATAGGTAGGAAGCTAATATGTAAAAAAATAAAGTGAATGGTAGCATTCAGGATATAGGTAATGAATTTGTAATATAAAGTGTTCAGACGTTTTAGATTTTAAAAATTTCTCTTGACAAGTTCAAAATACACTGAAACCTTTCCTCAAGATCTATGCAATATTTTGTAAAAATATGACAGTAATGTATATTGATATACTTTCCAGTTTTCAAGTCAACACACACCATCATTTGATACTTAGAATTC
This sequence comes from Mirounga leonina, assembly GCF_011800145.1. NCBI lineage: Eukaryota > Metazoa > Chordata > Mammalia > Carnivora > Phocidae > Mirounga > Mirounga leonina. The sequence goes on along the minus strand of NW_023270839.1, from coordinate 3,114,539 downwards.
CTTGAGCTATATAGGTAATACTCTTGATGAAAATGGAAGCCTAAGAGAACTGCATAGCAATATAAACTTATTAAGAGCTAGCACCCAGCCCTTCTGACTTCAGTCAACTATACTTATCTTTGAGTCTTGCTGACTTTCTAATACCGTAAATGACATTACTGTTCTATTCAGGGAACTTCCCTTTAAAGTTCAAGCTCAGAACATTGTTTTGAGTGCTGTTTAATTGTGGTCATATAACAAAGTTTCAGTAAAATGCATAAAAATGGTAGTTCAGCATAACAAACAGTGGACCATTAACTCCAGTATACCTAGGTAAACTGTCTAAAAATAAGAGAAACTCGGGAATTTTTGTTACATTTATGAAGTCACTATGGTGACATTTTAAAGTTTTAATTCTGTCAAATGATAACAGTAGCATTAAAGTGTCATTTTTTCAAAGAATGAATAATGCCACATTACTCAGAAGGAAAACAAATAGGATGTAACATTTGGTTTATCTTTCAGTTGGATCTACATCACTACTTCACTCTGCCAAGGTTAAAACAGGTCACCTGGCTTGGTGTATTCCTCAGGCTAGCATACCAAATAGAACTACTGAGAACCTCAAAATGGCCCTATGGAGAAAGTGAATGTATATGCAAGTACCTGGTCAGAGAAAAATCAGGGTCTCCAACAGAAACAGCAAATTTAATTTTAGAAATCTGAAGATGACTTATCTTGAGCTCTGATAGTCGATGTTTTACTTCCTTAAAGTTTCTAAAGAGATCTGTTTCTGCCCATGTCTCAAAGTCACAAGGTCAAAGTTAGACTATTGACAGGAATTTGACTACATCACAAGTCCATTCTCAGTGGCTTTGTGTGCCAACGAAAATTGGTCTGTGACAAAAAGTGTCTTCTACAGACACCTCTTACCAGATCACATCACGTGAAAGAAAGAGGGGCAGAATAATTGATTTAAGAATTTTAGGTCCAGTGGGGGATTTTGAGAACCTAAATATGGCTGAGTATTACCACTAATATTAAAAAAAGTTTTTACTCTTCTTGTTATAGGGGACCTGTCAAAAAGATCTTTGAGTCAATCATCTATAACATGACAGTGCAATAGAAGAGTTCAAAAGTCCTTTCCATCATCCATCTCAATGACTGTAAGTATCATATACTTAATAAAGATTTTGTGAACACCAGTTTTCAAATTTTTCCATACACTGATCTCCTATAGCATTTGCTTCACCTTACCTATCAGAACTCAATTGTAAATTCCTCGGTATTTTTCTTCATTTTTTCCTATTTTTAAATGTCATAACTCTGCAAGGTCATTAGAAAAACATTTTTATACATCTTTTATACTTCCCAAAGTAGCTAACTGGTGTCACTAAAATATATTTTTAAACTACATAATTTAAAAATGTTAGATATAATTACCAGCCATAAACCTTTAAAAATTCTTGAAAGGAAATTTCAGTGTTTCTTTTTTTTTTTTTTTAAAGATTTTATTTATTTATTTGAGAGAGAGAGAATGAGAGACAGAGATCATGAGAGGGAGGAGGGTCAGAGGGAGAAGCAGACTGCCTGCCAAGCAGGGAGCCCGATGCGGGACTCGATCCCGGGACTCCAGGACCATGACCTGAGCCGAAGGCAGTCGCCTAACCAACTGAGCCACCCAGGCGCCCAATTTCAGTGTTTCTTGAAAACGGAATCTAATATCTCAAAATTCAGAAAGTGATTTTTTTCCTAATGAAAATTACGCATTACTTCATGAAATATTCTCAGTTATATTAAATGCTATACATTTTACTCTCTAGGCTACATCATATATACTATCTCCTTTCCATAAGCTCCTTTATCTAATTCAGTAATTATCTCCATTATTACATCTGATCTTTTTCCATGTTTGCCTTTTTCAAATTGCAGAGGCCCTTATTAGAACACAATGTGAATTTCAGGAATTGAGGACTAGACCTGTTCGGTTTTAAGTTTCTAATAATGTACCCACTGTGCTTTCAACATTAGAGAAGCTCATAGCATTTTATACATGAATGAATCATGCCTTCATAATACACTGCTAATAATTATTTTACAAGCAGCATAAAAAATGAGTTTGCCCAACCTTAATGTTTTAAGGGAAATGACTACAAATTATTTAAAGGTAGACAATAATAGACATTGATATGTTCTCAAGAGGGAGATGTATTCAATCATTTAATTTTTCTGGTTGCATAGCGACATGTTACAATCTATAAAGTTAAAGAACAAATACCAAAGTAATAATCTTTAACCCACTCACAATTTATGGACAGTTACTTCATTTTTTAAAACCCTACACTTTGAAAACAAAAAAGAGAGTGGGAGAGAAACAGAAAAAGGAGAAAGGAAGAGAGAAGGAGGGAAGGCGGAAGGAAGGAAGGAAGGAGGGGAGGGGCACGGAGGAGAGAGATGAGGAAAATGGTGTGTGTGGGGAGAGAGGGGGAGAAAGAGAGAGATGAGGAGGAGGGGAAAAAAAAGAAATTAAGTGAAGCCCAAATAAACATAATAGGACTAAACACTTTCGATTACAGTATCTGATATTGGTAAGGTAAATAATTTAATGTATAGAAGTACCACACAGTGTTCTGTACAATTTAAGTTCTTGTAATTAACTCTGAAGAAGGTAAAAGTACCACACAGTTAACCAAAATCTAGTCTCTCATAAATCTGTCAAAAAAAAATCTGTCCACAATAAAGAAGAATTCATTTCCAAGTGAATTACAAACATTTTCAACATTGCAAAATAAGCTAAACTCATTTAGGCATTTAACTCAATTAGAAATAATATATTGTTATGTATGCACAGTTTATTCATTCATTTGAATGTCTAGCACTCACAACTGATTAAATCAGATTGTGCACTCTGAATATTAAACACATTAGATAATATTTCAAGATTTTACTTCTGTAAATTGAGGAACTCAATTTCATTTAAAAGCAGGTAACAATTAAAATGAAGTTTTAAGATAATGTATCGCAGTCCACACAAAATTGGTTTTTATAGGTAGTCTTCTGATAATTTCTTTAGATCTCAATTCTACAGTAATGTCATCAAATACATTAGACAAAAATCCAGGAGGGGAATAAAAATGCAATGTGGATGGTAAAATGTAATAATCCTGGCCCAGTAAAGAATTAAATTTGATGAGATCACAAACCCTTTCCTCATTTCTTACATTTGTTCCAACTTAGCTGCTTAGAGATTGACAGCTGAAAATAATAAAAGTCCAATTATTTTGATGAGTGCTGCATACTACGTTTGGTATCTGGAACCAAATTCAGGAAAAAAAATTTTGGTCCATTCTCTATACTGCCTAATAACCCCAAATTCATATGATTCACATCTATAGGACTATCATACTATGAGATGAAGGAGAATCAAGACATTATAATGTAACATAAAAGGTCATTGGAGTCCAATGATTTAAAATCAAGGCTTATGACATTAGTTTTATGAATAAAAATGTTTTTTAGATTCTCTGGACTTCTGATTCATTCAACACAAAATGTCAATGACAACATTTATCTGCTCTGTTTCTTCACAGAGTTAATTCACAAGTTATATTAAATAATGTCAATGAAAATGATTTTTAAAATATTAGACTTCAGTAAAATGTGGACAGTTGTAATGGCAATATAAACTGTAATACAAAAAAAATGACAATGTCAAAGAAGGAGAAGAAAGAAATAGAGATTTCTGGAACTCAGTTAAATTCTTCAAACTTGACAATTTAAGAAAGCAACATTCTCCATAACAATTGAGTAATAAAATACCCTGCCATATAAACGTGTAGCAGCACTTTCTATAGCAGAAATTATGTTCTATTTTATTTTCATGGACAAGTGAATTGCCTATTAGGGTTGTATACATGTTAAAGCTGATCTTTAATTTGTCCTAGGACTTTCACCAAATACTTACATCAAAAAAAACAAAAAACAAAAAACAAAAAAACCTTACCTCACCTTCCCACTCTTGGTCAATTGCCCTTACATGTGCTTCAATAGCATATATGGCATAATATCTTAAGCCATTCACAAACTTTGTCACAGTAATGTAATCATGGATTTCTCATTCTAGACTAAGCTTCCTGGGGTCAGGAACTCATACTTTGTACCTTGGAAGTCTGACTCCTAGTAAGAATAGTAATCCAAAGGATGTTGATCAGTACATTGGTTAAATGAGAGTATGCTGCCAGATATAACAAATAAAATGCAGACGTCCAGGTAAATTTGAATTTCAGATACACAACACAAATTTGGGACATACTTATATGAAATATTTATTCATTGTTTATCTGAAATTCAAATATATCTAGGTGTCCTATATTTTATCTGACAATGCTAAATGAGAAGGGAAAATGTTTGATGGCTTCAGGGCAATTGAATTCAGATAACGACATCAAGAAATCATTTAAATTCAACTTTAAGTTAGAAATAATACATGTAAGGAATAACAAAATCTTCTAAGTTAAAAAGTGAATTTACTGCTCAAAGAAGCACAAAACTTTCTAGTATACTCATCTAACAAGACAGGAAACAACAAAGATGTCGCCCTTCAAATTAGGATATCAATTTTGCCATTGTTGTAGATTAGATTATTGCTTAGCAAATACTCACATCTCCATTTCTTTGAAGGTGGACTTGAACAATTAATTTGCTTTGGTTGATTTCCCATGTGTGTAATAACAGTGTGCCAATTTCAAACCTAGGTCTTAAGAAGTTGAGAGTGTTTTTGCTTATCCTTCTGGGAGCGCAACCTTTACTATGAAAATAATATGGCCCAGATAGTTGTTGCCTACTTAGCCTACACTCTGGAGCAAAACAGAGAGTGCCAAACTCAGAGACCTACAGTTTGAGACAGTCACTCCAGCTGACAAACAGCAGACCTGTGATTAAGGAACACGTGCGTAATGTTGAATGCCACTAAAATTTTGTTGATGTTTATTATGCAGAATTCCTACAACAATCTGTACAACAAGAGGCAATTGATACAGCCATGGTTCTCACAAAAACAGTCTTCCTCTCTTAGTCCAAGGCAAATCTGGACAGTTGGTACCCTCATCACAGCTAAAGGATGTGTTTAAAATATTTTCCCCTATTATCCTATGTCAGATGGGGAGAAAAACTCACTTCTTTGTCCATCTCTTATACTGTATATCAAAGTAATAGTGCATTCCTGGGACATATTTGTAAAACAGTAATTGTTTAGGTCTTGCACCTAATGTGAATTAACTTTAAAAAAAATGCATTTTACATAATGAGGAATCAGGGATCTCAAAAAAAGTGATAGCATCACCTTATACTCTATAAATCTTACTGGCAGAAAAAGAATCATTAATCCCAGTATTCATGTTTTTCATACACAAAATCATGAGACAGAGAATGTGTTTTTATTTCCAGGAGAGAATTTTTTTTCTTTAGAGGAACTCCTAGGGAATATTTGATTTTCTTCCTAAGTATTTGAAGCTGTATAAATGCTAGGAAATTACCCAGGAACTATTACGCACATAGTCTGTATTTGCTAGGAAATCAAAGGATATAAAAGCTTCACTTATTCAGGCATTTTGCAGAGCTCCAACTGAGTGCAACACACCGTATTAGAAACCAGGTCAAATTACAGAAGATGTAGAAACCATCTCCCTCAAAATGGAGAATTGATAAAATAAAGCAAATGAACTCTCTTGCTTTTTAAACAAATTATGCTGAGAATCTGTAAATGGAGTATTCTTTTTTCCCTATCTGTACATTGAGTTAGTCTTTTCATACTGAATTTTTGTAACATATAGTATCTTTGTCTACCGTGTGTGTTTCCAGTAATGTTATGAACTGAATGTTTGCATCTTCCCAAAATTCATATGTTAAAGCCTATAACCCCTAATGTGACATTAGGAGGTGGAGACTTAGGGAGGTAATTAGGTGTAGATGAGATCATGAGGTTGGAGTACTCATGGAGGGACAGGCATCCTTATAAGAAGAAAAAGAGACACCAGAGCTTCATGTGAGATTATAGCAAGAAGGTAAGCACCTGCAAGCCAGAAAAAGGCCCTCACCATGAATTGAATCTATGGACAACTTGAGCTTGGACTTTCCAGCCTCCAGAACTAAGAGAAGTCAATGTCTATTGTTTTACCCACCCAGCCTATAGTATTTGGTTATAGCAGCCCAAGCCAAGATATGTAATAACTGGGAGGACACAAACAGAAATGGTTATTACACAAGATAATAGACTTTTCTATGTTTCTATGTTTCATTGTGGCTGTTAGTCTGGGAGACCAAGTTATTTCATCTCTGCATCCTTATTATCAAGAATATTGCATAGTAGATGAAAGTTCCTGGGTATGAATATGTGGAATGAATATTCTATAGCAATTTCTGAGGACCAATCCTGAACTGAAAGTACAGGTATTTAAGATACTTTAGCTATACATTCTAGAAATTAGTGTCAAATATTAACCTAATCCCAAACTTGAATTCAATCTCAATAATTTGCTATCTACTTTTGGTTTAATTGTTAACTTTATTTGCTACTCTAAGACCACTACCACTTTCAGTACCCACAGCAGCACTTAGACTAGTTCTGCTAATAGTTCTTCTAACTATGCTCCAAGATTTACACCTAGACTCCTGTTCCTGAGGGCCAGCTATGAAACAGAGGCCCTGAGATTTTCTTGCCAGTTTCTTTCTGAGGGATGAAAATCTTGTCTCTGAGCCTTGATGTGATATGTGGGGCCCCACTACATATAGACAGGCTTTCCTGATGAAAAGAGCCTACTTAGGCCAATTTTTAATTTGGGTGACCCATGTAGTAATTGTTCTATTTTTCCCTTGTGATCTCCCTTGGTCACATTATGCACTTGTATTATTAAATACATGCCTAACTGACCCTACTGCAATTCAAATAACAAACTCTACCTGTAAAAGAGAATTGTGTTTCCATATCTAGTAAATATAGTGATTTCCATGTGCAGACCCCTCCCAGTTTGGCTGCCCCGTTAAGATATTCTCCCACCTAATTTCTGATTAGTATGCTCACATTTAAACAATTTATTTATTTTAAAGATTTTAATTTATTTATTTATTTGACAGAGAGAGACACAGTGAGAGAGGGAACATAAACAGGGGGAGTGGGAGAGGGAGAAGCAGGCTTCCCTTTGAGCAGGGAACCCGATGCAGGGCTCCATCCCGGGACCCTGGGATCATGACCTGAGCCGAAGGCAGATGCCCAACTGACTGAGCCACCCAGGAACCCCCTTAAACAAATTTAAATAATTTATTGGTCAGCATACATAAATATCTTTGTAACAAGATATTTAGGGCAACTTTCATGACAACAGGTTTATTATATGCAAACTAATCTATGTTAATTCATCTTAACTTTAAAATAGGGTATTGTAGACATTGAAATTTCTCTAAAGATGTTTGTTTCTATGATTTGGAGGAACACTCTTTGAGGGAGAGAATCATAAACAAAATTACCCATCTGGTCAATTCTGAAAAGGAAAGATTATGTTTTTATATCACTGAAAAAAAACTGTACACTGATAATGGATGCCCTCATATTTCCTACCATTTTCTTGATTTGTCTGTTCCTCAAACATGAGTGTATTTTGTTTTTCTCTTTTCCTTTGTGAAACAAATCAATATTTTCTGTGAAAACAATTTTCAAACTCCCTATAAACTCTTTCTACACTCTATCAAATTAATTTCCCCTATATCCACCTTATTTCCTAATCATCACTTTCAGCATTTTGAGAAAAAAAATATATGTTCACCATTAGGCATCTTCTAATTAAGTTAGAACTGCATTTCACCTTTGCCTTCTCAGAGCAAGCAACTCTTTCCAACTTCCTCTGGATAGTTGTTCACACACATTATTAGTACTCATATATATTTACATTTTGTCACTCATCTTACCAAACTCATGAAAAGAACCCTTGTATTATTATCCAGATATCTAAGGGAACTCCTACCCCATTATTTTCCAACTTAAGTACTTATTTATATACATTTGGTAAATGTCTTCTCCACTAGAAGATAAGTTTTATTATGGCAGTGATCTTGCCTATCTTGTCCTCATTTTACTCTTGGCATCTGGTTATGTTCCCAGCATATATATGTTCAGTAAATATTGATTAAATCTGTAGTGAATGTGGGCAGTAATGATATAATGCTACTCTCTTATAATTTATTATATCCTTAGGTGCACCATAGATTTCAATTAAGACGTTTTTAAAACACAAATTACCACGTAGTCACTTATGTACATGTGAAATTCATGTGGACATAGAATTTTGATCAAGTGGTTTCAAATGATGAGTGCAGTTCTTCCAAAAGCAATAGTCCAAGCCATGACCTTCACATTACTAGGCATAATACCAGGAGGATTTTTCTCATAGTAGGTACTCAAAAAAGACTTATCTTCATGATGGATAGTAAACAGTCATGAGACTAAATAATAGTTCATTAAACTGACTTACATGATTTGTTTGGAAGAAACTAGTAGCTGTTATATATAAAATTGGACTCAGGATAAAAGAGTCAAATGAGAACTTCCTATTTTTACATAATAATCAGTATAGTATAATAATGTGCAAAAAACAAACAATAACATGCAGTTATTTTAGACCTGCACATTTGTATGGGAGTAAACATTTTGAAGGCCTAACACTTTAGTAAATAGACTTGGTTAAGCCAGTAAACCTACTCACGGAAAGACTATGAGTCATTACAGGCAGTCAAGAAATTGATATTTTCAGAAAAAGAACACACGCATGTTATTTTTGCCTGTCAGACTATTTTAACAGTTCATGTATAATTGTAAGAATAAATAGGTGGTGGTGCATCTTTGAGATGCTGGTATAATTTTATGATAAAAATATACTTGAATTGCTGTTTTGGGAGTTAATTATGATGCTTCACTATAGCAGTGTCAATATGTACATTTTTTGTGCCCTCAGTAAAATATTAGATGTGAATAATTCCCCAGTACCAAAATCTCTCATGCAAGGAAGAATTATCATTTGATTACATGGGATTGTTTGGCAACTTGTCAGAAAAACAAAACAAAAAAGTTTTATTCGTTTATTTTATGCACAACTCTAAGTACATTAAATTAGATATTATTACAGTAATTCTGAAGTTTCATATACGTCAATATAATTATTTGTTCCCGTTAAAGACAAGTTTCCTATTCAAAACTAACCTAGGATCTTTGTAAAATAACTGTGGAGTAGAACATCTTTAATAATATGTTACAAAGTTGCTTTCATGTACAATTGATCAAATTCCACAGGGACTGGAACATTTCATTAATACAGTACAGGCCTAATTTTCCTTTAATCCATTTAACATGTTTAAGATAAACAAGTGTGGAAGAACAGTTGAGTCAGAGGGGTGTTTGTAATGTGAAATAAAATCCTTGTTTCTTGAAATAAGAACATTTCCCTTAGACAAAGTTCTAAGATTCAAGTTTAGTGCTATGATACATTATTGAGACACTACAATAAGTAAAACCATCAAAATAGGTGACATCAGTTCATGTAAAGAAATTATTGTCCATATTTTTTTTTAAATATAATGCTTCTGGTTGAAGAGTTTTAATCTAGTAACTTGTCATAGTAAAGTTCAGTGGAATAAAAGTCTATGAAATTATTTCCCAGAGAATCAAAATATGAGTGAATTACTCTATTCTTCAGAATCTACTTATATAAATTTTATCCTTTGCGGTTGAAATTTTCAACCAAACCATCTGTCAGGATAAGTAGGATAAGGTTTTAATTACTTAGAGCAATGCAATTATGCCATTAATGTTCAGCTAAAATTGAACCCATTCAATTTAATTAGGAATGCAGCTGTGAGTGGAAAGAGATGGATACTTTCAGAAAGCCAACACAAGAGGTTATAAAAGCTCTTTTTTCTTTCTTCTTTGTTTGTTTTTATTTGCCAGGACTTTGTTCTGGCATAATCCCTATTCTGCTGTACTACTTTTGAATATGTGTGTGTATGTGTGTGTACATAGTGTATGGTAGATATATTTATATATGCCTTTTCTGACAGAGTTTGTCGTGTCATGTATGCACTATATATATATATAACATACATAATAACCAAATAATTCCATATGCACACATATACCTTTAGAAAAGCAAGTCATCTCCTATTTGTGGCCATGATTTTTTATCTGCCCAACATATGCCATGGAAATGGAATTAATTCAACTCACTGAGAAACAATCTTCCTTTCAATTAAAATTAATGTTTTGGTTAACACATTCTCATTACAATAACTACACTAGTCATGGGCTAAGGTGAAAATAAAAGATTAGCATAAAATTTATCTAATCATATGAAAATGCCTACAATCTATTTGAAGAGATGAGATATTCATGTATATGGCAGTTAAATAAAAATGCAAGAAACACACTTGTAAGATACAAGATAATTGAACAAAACAAACAATATGTATCCTAATATTTTGTAGAGAAAAAATAATGTAGGCTTGAGAAGAATAAAATTTAGAGTTTTTCTGAACTTCAAGAAATGGTTTAGATATTAATAAGCATGTATATAAGGGAAAGAACCCTTCAGGTTGAGATAGCGTCTGGTGGATGGCCTGAAGACATAGTGAGAAAGGTGAGTCCAAAGGGAACTCAGGAGTCAGGCCTTTGGGATAGAAGGCTCATGTTAGGAAATGAGGGTAAGTAACCTGGATTAGAGAGCCCTGATAGCACTCTAAGGAGAGCCATTATAAAATTTGCTTCTTCCAAAAAGCTTTTGTAAACTAACTAAACTCCTGAAAGTAAAGCAACTAATTACTATTCTTTGATCTTGCTAACATTTATGTTTTCTAAATGGAAATATTTTTTAAATGTTAACATCATGAACATAAGGAAGGGATTAAGAGGGTCAAATTTGTGAAGTTTCTCCTATCACATACCTCGCAGTTGCTATAGCAATGTTTTCACAAGCAAAGCCAGAAGAGAGAAAACTGGCATGTTTGGAAAATGGACCAGAATTTTTTCAACTCAAGATGGAAATAAATGAAGAGGCAGCAGAGTATATTAAGATCATGGACTCTGGTTCTGCTATGCCTGAGTTCAAACCCTACTAATATGTAACTGTGTCGGCTGAGAGCTAATTAGTTAAGTCTATATTTCATTCTCATCTATGAAATAACTAATAATACTTCATAGGGTTGTTGAAAGAATTGAATACTATTTTAGGTGAAGCTCTTACAATGGTGGCTGGCAAATAATTATTATATGTCAGCTATTATAAAAAATGAATTTCACAAATAACATTTAATAAGTAAATTCCCAAATTATTCTAATAACCAAACAACTAGAGAACTTTCTAACTGTGCATATATCATTTTCAACAAGAATCACCTTTAGGTTCTAATTCTGTGAATGACTACGTCAATTATACCTTAAATTCCACCACTAAGTTCTATGCAATAAGTTGGAACAAGTTTTAAAAAGTAGAATCTAGATGTATAATCTGAATTCTTATAGTCTTATTTTATCTATATAAATGCATTTACAATTCAGATACTTAAAATAATTTTGTGAGGCTGCAGGAACACAAGCAATAGGGAAGCTCAAGGGCTGTGATGGGATGGAGAAGATGTCCCTACCAGAAAGCAGTGGGATTTGGCTATACATACTGTGTCTGTAGGCTGAATTTGGCTATCACACCATTCAGGTTACAAACCCATTAATGCTTCATCTGAAGAAGGAAGAGCTTCCCTGGTATTTGATTATCCATTGTTGCAGGAAACACCTTACTTAAACTTTCTTCAGGAAGAGAGGAAAGCATTGATTTTTGTGATATTCTCTCACTCTTCCCTCAGAGAATAAAAACATTGTCGGTATCAAGGAAAAATAATTTTTCTCCCTCATATTTGTTTTCCTCTGCTTTACTAAGTAAGTGGAGAAGTGTTCTTTTAGCAATCATCTATGCAGATGTGATCACGATAAAGGAAGAATGCCTTACAAATTCTGAAGCTTTTACCTTGTAGATTATTCACCCACTAGATATATTGAATATATAAATGTTAAAACAATCAAGGATTATAGAAACATTCTTTGCTGAATTTCATTAGTCATCAGTCCAAGATGAAATAAACCATCTAGATAAACCTACTAGAGATGACCTCATCCATTGCCTTTACAAACAACTAAATGAATTTTGAGTCAAGAAACTAGTGACTAAAATTTGCCAGAGTAACTAATCATTACAAAGACTAAAAGCAACCCAATGGTTCATCATTAAGGGATGAATCAAGTAAACTAGGAAACATCTATAAAATAGAATATTTTGCACCTATAAAAGAAATAAGAAACATTTCTAGTTACTGCTATGCAGATCCTCTGGGACATGGAAGTGAAATACATCAAAGTGGAGGAAAATGTGTTTAGTATGTTAAAATAAGCTACCATTTATCCAAGAAAGTATGGAGATACATAAACACTGAAGCAAAAAGTTTACCAATGGAGATGGGAAAAAAATAGGTATAGGTGTTGGGGGACAGGTATAAAAAGTTAGAATTCTTTTGAATTTTAATTTTTAATGTAGATTTAAATATACATATGTCTACATATTTGTAAAATATATACATATATATGAAATATATATGTACACATCTGTCTATACATAAAATGCATTATAAGTAAAAACAAACAAATGAACATAATAGTGTACAGAGCTGATAGACAAATTACACAGAGAGTAGTTGTGGTAAGACAGTGAAATTTTTAAAGTTCAAAAAACTTCAAATTCCTGATAGTTTTCATTAATTATATCAGTTCGGGTAATAATATTGTATTGTGATAACAAATTATGTTAATGCCACTAGAAACAAAGATTTTCAGATAAGGGAAAAGAAACACAATGGAAAAAAATCAAAGAAATTAATCAAAAGCCCTGTAAATGTTAAGTTTGAACTGCAAATATCTGTAGGAACTCATGATATATTTTCCTTTAAAAATACAGATTTCTTGGTCAACTAATCTTTGACAAAGCAGGAGAAAATATCCAATGGAAAACAGACAGCCTTCAATAAATGGCTTGGGAAAATTGGACAGCCACATGCAGAAGAATGAAACTGAATTATTTTCTTATACCATACACTAAAATAAATTCAAAATGGATGAAAGACCTAAATGTGAGATGGTAAACCATAAAAATTCTAGAGGAGAACACAGGCAGCAACCTCTTTGACATTGGCCAAAGCAAATTCTTACTAGACCTGTCTCTGCACATAAGAGAAACAAAAGCAAAAAAGAACTATTGGGGCTTCATCAGGATAAAAAGCTTCTATGAAATAAATAATAAATAAATAAATAAATAAATAAATAAATAAATAAATAAATAATAAAAATAAATAAAATCTTCTACATAACAAAGGAAACAATCAACAAAACTAAAAGGCAACCTTTGAGATGAGAGAAGATATTTGCAAATGATATATCCGATACAGGGATAGTATCTAATATCTGTAAATAACTTATCAAATTCAGCACCCAAAAAACAAAACAAAAAAATCCAGTTAAGAAATGGGCAGAAGATATGAATAAACATTTTCCAAAGAAGACATACAGACGGCTAACAGGCACATGAAAAGATGCTCAACATCACTCATCATCAGGGAAATGCAAATCAAAACCACAATGATACACCACCTCACACTTGTCAGAATGGCTAAAATTATATGAAAATAATGAATCATGGATCACTACATCAAAAACTAATTATGTATTGTATGGTGACTAACAATAAAATAAAATAAAATTTAAAAAAAGAATGGCTAAAATTAACAAGTCAGGAAACAACAGATGTTGGCAACGATTCAGAGAAAGGGAAACCCTCTTACACTGTTGGTGGGAATGCAAACTGGTGCAGCCACTCTGGAAAACAATATGGATATTTCTCCAAGTTAATAATAGAACCACCTTACTATCCAGCAATTGCACTAGTAGATATTTAACCAAAGGATACAAAAATAGTAATGCAAAGGGGCATGTGTTCCCCAATGTTTATAGCAGCATTATCAACAACAGCCAAATTATGGAAAGAGCCCAAATATCCATCAAGTGATGAATAAAGATGTAGTATACATATATGATGGAATATAAACCATAAAAAAGAAAGAAATCTTGTTATTTGCAACAATGTGCATGGAGCTAGAGTATATAATGCTAAGTGAAATCAGTCAAAGACAAATACCATATGATTTCACTGCTATGTGGAATTTAAGAAACTAAACAGATGAACATAGGGGGAAAATGATAGAAGCAAACCATAAAACAGACTCTTAATTATAGAGAACAAATTGAAGGTCTCTGGAGGGGAGGTGGGGGGCGGGCTAAATGGGTGATGGATATTAAGGAGAGCACTTGTGATAAGCACTGGATGTTGTAAGTGACGAATCACTAAATTCTACTCCTGAAACTAATATTACACCATATGTTAACTAACTAGAAATTAAATAAAAACTTGAAACATAGAAAAAAAATAGTTTAAAAAGCCAAAAACAAACAAACAAACAAACAAACAAACAGATTTCGTCCACTCAAAAGGTCAAGAAATGATAAATCCACCCACAAAGATCATTTCCATTCCCAGGGGTGGGTCTCTAAATAACATTCTTCACTATAAGGAACCAGGATTTCTTGGAGAAAAGGTCTAAATTCCAGGTTGGTGGAAAAAATCTGTAGTATGAGCATGGACTAGTTTTTGTACCCAAAATGAAGGAAGTTCTGACAGACTACTGTTTTTATGGTTTGAGGGACTTTTGATTTTAATGTGAGCAGCTTCCCTAAGCCCAGATTAGACCATTTTGATTAACCTTAAAGACATAACTATAATGGATTGAGATATATATTTATGAGCCTATGAGCTTCTGATACTTTCAAAAATTAACAAATCAATTTATTATTTTAAAATGGGTAAAATTGGTAATTGAGAAAAATCAACATTAAAATGTTCTCTCTGTTTTTGAAATATTTCATAATAAAAACATAAAGCAATTTTCTGGCTGAAAAAATATCTTGTTACAAAAATATAATAGTTGACCGAGCAAATAATATTTTGCCCAAAAGCTACAATATCTGATTTTGACACCTCTCTGGGAAACGGATACTCAGAAACATAAGAGATAAAGACAGAAAAAGAAAACCTGATAGAAAATACCTAGGGGGGAGGAGCAAGATGGTGGAGGAGTAGGAGACCTAAATTTCGTCTGGTCCCAGGAATTCACCTAGGTAGGGATCAAACCATTCTGAACACCTATGAACTCAACAGAAGATTGAAGAAAAGAATAGCAGCAACTCTGAACAGAAAAGCGACCACTTTCTGGAAGGTAGGACGTGCGGAGAAGTGAATCCGAGGCGATATTCGGGAAGATAGACAGTGGGGGAGGGGGCCTCCGTCAGCCACTTCTGGCAAGTGATAGAGCAGCAGAGCACAAAATCGGAACTTTTAGAAGTCGGCACCGTGGAGGGACATCGCTCCAGTGGCTAGGCGGGGATAGAACACTCACTGGGACAGTGTGGTCTCAGGACCCTGGGGTCACAGAAAGACCTGGGGTGCCTGAGTGTGGCAGAGCTTCCAGGCATTGGAGCAGCAGAGATGGCCACAAAGACGGAGCAGAGGAGTGGGCTCTCAGCTTGGGGTTGCCATAAACCGTGATCCGCGGCACAGTCTGAGTGTGGCAGAGCTCCCAGGTAACGGAGCAGGGAAGCCGGCTGCAGAGGCGGAGCCACAGTAGGGCCACTGCTCCTCCAGCGGCACAGTAGGGCCACTGCTCCTCCAACAGGGACCCAACCAGCGGCAGATCCAGGGAGACTCCCCTTCCTCCCCCGGGAGGAGCGGCGCGGGAGTGCACCACAGGGATCTGCTGGGTTTGGAGACTCCACACGGGGTCGGGTTCCAGAGATAGAAACACTCGGTCACAGGCTGGGTGAGCATGGAGTGTGGCTGGAGACTGGGGAGACAGGAGTGATTGACTGCTTTTCTCTGGGGGTGCACTGAGGAGTGGGGGCCCTGAGGTCTCGGCTCCTCGGGGGCGGAGATTGGGAGCCACCATTTCACTCTCATCCTCCAAAGCTGTACAGAAAGCTTGCAGGGAACAAAAGCTCCCGAGAGCAAACCCGAGCAGATTACTTAGCCTGGACCCAGCAAGGGCGGGGTAATTCTGCCTCCGGCAAAGACATTTGGGAACCACGGCAACAGGCCCCTCCCCCAGAAGATGAGCAAGAACAGCCAGCCAAGACCAAGTTTACCGATCAATGAGAACAGCAGAACTCCAGCACTAAGAGAATACTGCACATAGAATTCATGGCTTTTTTCCCATGATTCTTTAGTCTTTCAAAGTTAATTTTTTTAACTTTCTTTTTTTTTTTTTTTGAATTTTTCTTTTTCCCTTTTTCAACCAACATCTTACCAATCCCTTTTTAAAAAATCTTTTTTATTTTTCATTTTTAGAGTCATATTCTATCCCTTCATAGTAGTTAACCTTATTTTTGGTATATATATATAAGTTGTTCTCTCTTTAAAAGTTTGGGATACAGTTTCTTCTAACAGACCAAAATATACCCTAAATCTCTAGTGTATGACTTTGTTCTAGTCTCCTGCCTGATCACATTCTCTCACTTTTTTTTTTAAATCCTCTTCTTTCTTTATTCAACTAATTTATCTTATCAATTCCTTTTATAAATTCTTTTATATTTTTCATCTTTACAGTCTAATTGCATACCTTCATCATATTAACCCTTATTTTTGTACATACATAAGTTTTTCTTTCTTTAAAATTTCTGGAGGCACTTTCTTCTAATAGACCAAAATACTCCCAAAATCTAGTGTGTGGCACTATCTCTGCACTAGCCTGATCATATTTGATCATATTCTGGTTTTTTTGTTTTTGTTTTTATTTTTTCTTTTTCTTTTTTTCTTTCTTTCACTTTCTTTTCCCCTGGTTTCAGGTCTCTTCAAATTTGTTTAGTGTATATTTTCTGGGGACATTGTTACCCTGTCAGCATTTTGTTCTCTCATTCATCTATTCTCCTCTGGACAAAATGACAAGATGGAAAATATCACTCAAAAAAAAGAACAAGAGGCAGTACTGACTGCCAGGGACCTAATCAATATGGACATTAGTAAGATGTCGGAACTAGAGTTCAGAATGATAATTTTAAAGATACTAGCTGGGCTTGAAAAAAGCATGGAAGATATAAGAGAAAGCTTTTCTGGAGAAATAAAAGAACTAAAATCTAACCAAGTCGAAATCAAAAAGGCTACTAATGAGGTGCAATCAAAAATGGAGGCTCTAACTACAGGGATAAATGAGGCAGAGGAAAAATAGTGATATAGAAGACCAACTGATGGAAAATCAAGAAGCTGAGAAAAAGAGAGATCAACAACTACTGGATCTCGAGGGCAGAATTTGAGAGATAAGTGATACCATAAAACGAAACAATATTAGAATAATTGGGATCCCAGAAGAAGAAGAAAGAGAGAGAGGGGCAGAAGGTAGATTGGAGCAAATTATACAGAGAACTTCCCTAATTTGGGGAAGGAAACAGGCAGCAAAATCCAGGAGGCACAGAGAACCCTCCTCAAAATCAATAAAAATAGGTCAAAACCCTGACATCTAAGTAAAACTTACAAGTCTCAGAGACAAAGAGAAAATCCTGAAATCAGCTCGGGAAAAGAGATCTGTAACCTACAATGGTAGACTCATTAGATTGGCAACAGACGTATCCAAAGAGACCTGGCAGGCCAGAAAGGACTGGCATGATATATTCAGAGCACTAAATGAGAAAAATATGCAGCCAAGAATACTCTATCCAGCTAGGCTGTCATTGAAAATAGAAGGAGAGATAAAAAGCTTCCAGGACAAACAAAAACTAAAGGAATTTGCAAACATGAAACAGCCCTACAAGAAATATTGAAAGGGGCCCTCTAAGCAAAGAGAGAGCTTAAAACCAACATACACCAGAAAGGAACACAGACAATATACAGTAACAGTCACCTTACAGGCAATACAATGGAACCAAATTCATATCTTTCAATAGTTACCCTGAATGTAAATGGGCTAAATGGCCCAATCAAAAGACACAGGCTATCAGACTGAATAAAAAACAAGACCCATTGATATGCTGTCTGCAAGAGACTCATTTTAGACCCAAAGACACCCCCAGAGTTAAAGTGAGGAGGTGGAAAACGATTTACCATGCTAGTGGACACCAAAAGAAAGCTGGGGTGGCAATCCTTATATCAGACAAATTAGATTTTAAACCACAGACTATAATAAGAGATGAGGAAGGACACTGTATCACTTAAAGGGTCTATCCAATAAGAAGATCTAACAAGTGTAAATATCTAGGCCCCTAACATGGGAGCAGCCAATTATATAAGGCAATTAATAACAAAAGCAAAGAAACACATCAACAACAATACAATAATAGTGGGGGACGTTAACACCCCCCTCACTGAAATGGACAGATCATCTAAGCAAAAGATCAACAAGGAAATAAAGACTTTAAATGACACACTGGACCAAATGGACTTCACAGACATATTCAGAACATTCCATCCCAAAGCAACAGAATACACATTCTTCTCTAGTGCCCATGGAACATTCTCCAGAATAGATCACATCCTAGGTCACAAATCAGGTCTCAACTGGTACCAAAAGATTGGGATCATTCCCTACATATGTTCAGACCACAGTGCTTTGAAACTAGAACTCAGTCACAAAGGGAAAGTTGGAAAGAACTCAAATACATGGAGGCTAAAGAGTATCCTACTAAAGAATGAATGGGTCAACCAGGAAATTAAAGAAGAATTAAAAAAATTCATGGAAACTAATGAAAATGAAAACACAACTGTTCAAAATCTTTGGGATGCAGCAAGGGCAGTCCTAAGACGAAAGTTTATAGCAATACAAGCCTTTCTCAAGAAATAAGAAAGGTCTCAAATATACAACCTAACCCTACACCTAAAGAAGCTAGAGAAAAAACAGCATATAAAGCCTAAACCCAGCAGGAGAAGAGAAAGAATAAAGATCAGAGCAGAAATCGATGAAATAGAAACCAAAAGAACAGTAGAACAGAGCAACGAAACTAGGAGCTGGTTCTTTGAAAGAATTAACAAGATTGAGAAACCCCTGGCCAGACTTATTAAAAAGAAAAGGGAAATGACCCAAATCAACAAAATCATGAATGAAAGAGGAGAGATCACAACCAACACCAAAGAAATACAAACAATTATAAGAACATATTATGAGCAACTGTATGCCAGCAAATTAGATACTCTGGAAGAAATGGATGCATTCCTAGACATGTATCAACTGCCAAACTGAACCAGGAAGAAATAGAAAACCTGAACAGACCTATAGCCACTAAGGAAATTGAAGCAGTCATCAAAAATCTCCCAACAAACAAAAGCCCAGGGCCAGATGGCTTCCCAGGGGAATTCTACCAAACATTTAAAGAAGAATTAATACCTATTCTTCTGAAACTGTTCCAGAAAAGAGAAATGGAAGGAAAACTTCCAAACTCGTTTTATGAGGCCAGCATTACCTTGATCCCAAAACCAGACAAAGACCTCATCAAAAAGGAAAATTACAGACCAATATCCTTGATGGACATGGATGCAAAAATTCTCACCAAAATACTAGCCAAGAGAATCCAACAGTACATTAAAAGGATTCTTCACTATGACCAAGTGGGATTTATCCCTGGGCTGCAAGTTTGGTTCAACATCCACAAAGCAATCAATGTGATACAATACATCAATATAAGAAATAACAAGAACCTTATCATCCTTTCAATAGTTGCACAAAAAGCATTTGACAAAGTACAGCACCCTTTCTTGATCAAAACTCTTTACAGTATAGGGATAGAGGGTACATATCTCAATATCATAAAAGCCATCTATGAAAAACCCACAGCGAATATCATTCTCAATGGAGAAAAACAGAGCTTTCCCCCTAGGGTGAGGAACAAGGCAGGGATGTCCACTATCACCACTGCTATTCAACATAGTATTAGAAGTCCTAGCCACAGCAATCAGACAACAAAAACAAATAAAAGGCATCCAAATCAGCAAAGAAGAAGTCAAACTCTCACTCTTTGCAGATGATATGACACTTTATGTGGAAAACCCAAAAGACTCCAGCCCAAAACTGCTAGAACTCATACAGGAATTCAGTAAAGTGGCAGGATATAAAATCAATGCACAGAAATCAGTGGCATTCCTATACACCAACAACAAGACAGAAGAAAGAGAAATTAAGGAGTCAATCCCATTTACAATTGTATCCAAAACCATAAGATACCTAGGAATAAATCTAACTGAACAGGCAAGGAATCTGTACTCAGAAAACTATAAAATACTCATGAAAGAAATTAAGACACAAAGAAATGGAAAAACTTTCCATGCTCATGGATTGGAAGAACAAATATTGTGAAGATGTCAACGCTACCTAGAGCAATGTACACATTCAATGCAATCCCCATCAAAATACCATCCACTTTTTTCAAAGAAATGGAAGAAATAATCCTAAAATTTGTATGGAACCAGAAAAGACCCCGAATAGGCAGAGGAATGTTGAAAAAGAAAAGCAAAGCTGGTGGCATCACAATTCCAGACTTCAAGCTCTATTACGAAGCTGTCATCATCCAGACAGTATGGTACTGGCACAAAAACAGACACATAGATCAATGGAACAGAATAGAGAGCCCAGAAATGGACCCTCAACTCTATGGTCAACTAATCTTTGACAAAGCAGGAAAGAATGTCCAATAGAAAAAAGACAGTCTCTTCAACAAATGGTGTTGGGAAAATTGGACAGCCACATGAAGAAGGAAACTGGACATTTCCTTACAGCACACACAAAAATAGACTCAAAATGGTTGAAAGACCTCAATGTGAGACAGGAGTCCATCAAAATCCTAAAGGAGAACACAGGCAGCAACCTCTTCAACCTCAGCCGCAGCAACTTCTTCCTAGAAACATCACCAAAGGCAAGGGAAGCAAGGGCAAAAATGAACTATTGGGACTTCATCAAGATAAGAAGCTTCTGCACAGCAAAAGAAACAGTCAACAAAACCAAAAGACAACTGACAGAATGGGAGAAGATATTTGCAAATGACATATCAGATAAAGGGCTAGTATCCAAAATCTATAAAGAACCTATCAAACTCAACACCCAAAGAACAAATGATCCAATCAAGAAATGGGCAGAAGACATCAACAGACATTTCTGCAAAGAAGACATCCAAATGGCCAACAGACACATGAAAAAGTGCTCAACATCGCTCCACATCAGGGAAATCCAAATCAAAACTTCAATGAGATACCACCTCACACTAGTCAGAATGGCTAAAATTAACAAGTGAGGAAACGACAGATGTTGGTCGGGATGCAGAGAAAGGGGGACCCTCCTACACTGTTGGTGGAAATGCAAGCTGGCGCAGCCACTCTGGAAAATAGTATGGAGGTTCTTCAAAAAGTTGAAAATAGAGCTAACCTATGACCCAGCTATTGCACTACTGGGTATTTACCCCAAATATACAAATGTAGAGATCTGAAGGGGTACGTGCACCCTGATGTTTATAGCAGCAATGTCCACAATAGCCAAACTGTGGAAAGAGCGAAGATGTCCATCGACAGATGAATGGATAAAGAAGAGGTGGTATATATATACAATGGAATATTATGCAGCCATCAAAAGGAATGAAATCTTGCCATTTGCAACGACGTGGATGGAACTGGAGGGTATTATGCTGAGAGAAATAAGTCAATCAGAGAAAGACATGTATCATATGACCTCACTGATATGAGGAATTCTTAATTGCAGGAAACAAACTGAGGGTTGCTGGAGTGGTGGCGGATGGGAGGGATGGGGTGGCTGGGTGATAGACTTTGGGGACGGTATGTTCTATGGTGAGTGCTGTGAATTGTGTAAGTCTGTTGAATCACAGTCCTGTACCTCTGAAACAATATATTATATATTAAAAAAGAAGATAGCAGGAGGGGAAGAATTAAGGGGGGTAAATTGGAGTGGGAGATGAACCATGAGAGACTAGGGATTCTGAGAAACAAACTGAGGGTTCTAGAGGGAGGATGGGTTAGCCTGGTGATGGGTATTAAAGAGGGCACGTACTGCATGGAGCACTGGGTGTTATATGCAAACAACGAATCATAGAACACTATATCAAAAAGTAATGATGTAATGGATGGTGATTAACATAACAATAACAATAATAATAATAATAATAAAAGAAAATACCTAGCAACCTGCTTAGCCCTTACCCAAGGTAAACTTTTTTTAAAGAAGTTTGAGGAAATGTTAATACTTTTTACAATGAGATAGCTAAGATACATTGGAAGTACTTGTGACACATTTGTATTGAAACCCAATTGGTCTACTGAGTTCCATTTTTAAAAAACATGATGCAATTTTATCATGAGTAGAACTTACTTTATTAGTTCAATAGAAAATTCATCAGTATTGCCCTAATTCCCTCAGTCTTATTATCACTGAATAAATGAGGGTAAAATCAGCACAAGTATTGTCATTAGATGGTCTAGAAATTGAATCCAGTCCTCCCTCACCCTCTGGCATAGAATGTAGTTTAACTTAGATGTGCTTCATTTTATTGTTTGATGAGTATAACAGTTTCTAATTTAGAGAGGGTTACTTATAATGAAATTATATAGGTTCAGCCTTTACCTCAGTGATGGGCACATAGTGTATGTTCTCCTGTGAGTTCCCTTCTCCAGAACAAGATCTATAGTCACTGTTCACAGGGAGGTTTGAAGAGTAACAGTTAGGAGTAGCTTTGCAGATAATTCTTAACTTCCAATGAATTGGAATAATTCAATTATTTAATGTTAACTATATTTCAAGCCTGCTGCATTCCAAATCAACATATGTTAGAAAATAGAAATAGAGGGGAACGTATACATGATGGCTCCATTTTAGTTTGAGGGTGCCAGACTCTCCTTTGCTGCCTTTTGATTTGTTATTTGCACATCTGGTGCCATTGACATTTATAAAGTGACCTCTTTTTTCCTTTCTTCCACATGCACACACCCAGTGCAGGGTGTTGAACAGTCATACATGCAATGAACACAGTATTTCATGGTTAATGTACCATCCTTTATGAGAATATGCTAGCATAATGATAGAGGACTGAAGCATGTAATCTATAATTAATACAAAGTGAACTGTCGTGTAGGGCAAAATGGGCCTTTCTGCAGAAGTATAAGTGCAGTCATGGAAACGGCTATAGCTCCTTGATTGTAATTATTCAGCCTCACTAGGGGTCTGCAGCTAGCTATTAAAGTGCTAGTGGTCCCTCATGGAGTAGTCTACTATCCAATTAAACTTTCACAAGTCTATTCAGGAGGCACACTTCAGGCTGTCAAGACATTGTGGGACACCACTGTGTTCCATTAAATAGTGTCAAGCACCTGCATTTCTAATAGAACATAATGTTTTTGGTTACCTTTTGCATATAGAATTTGATCAGAGAATTTTCTTGGTCTGATTTGAACACTTTGAATCTCTAGACAGATAAAACATTTATAATTGGAATAGATAAAGGTCTTTCATATCTGATACTTATCAGGACTGTACTAATTTACCATTTTCTGTCCTCTACAAAAGAAAAGCATATGCAGAAGTCAGTGAGAAACAAAGAAAAGTTAAATGTTTGGGATAATTAGCAAAATAAATGCAGTTGAAGTTAAAAATCAATAAACAAAATATTTCCATGCATATTTAAAAGTTTGTACAGCCATATTAGATACAAATCCCCAAATCTAGGAAAAATACATAATGTCAACACCAAAACATTCTATGGTTTTATGAGTTAAGGACCTCCATTAAAACTATTGCAAATTCTACTGCAAACTTCAAAACAAAAATGGGCTGAATTGCCAATATGTGAAATGAAAATGATTTTGAAAAATCCTGCAGATGCAACATAATATACTGGAAAAGAGTCTTGATTGACAAGTAGGTTACTCACATATTTATATTTATATATTTAATCACCCATGATAATAATCAAATACTTGTTATACTTCATTTAAAATCTTCTGAGCCTTACTTTCTACTCCTGGCAGTGGTTTATAATCGTCTGTCATACACAGGTTTTCACCAGCTTCTGGCACATAAATCAAATCTATGTTCCAGCTCTGCATGAGCCTCCCACTTTTTACATTCTTCTCAGGAATCTCTCTGACTCACCGCCAAGAGACATCAGCATGAAAATATTCGTTACTCATGATATGCACCACAGAAACATGAGGGACTTAAATTCTTGGGGCCACATTTGACCACTGGGGTATAAAGGAAAGCCAATGGATAAATACTGGTCCCATTTGCCCCTGAGTAGACGGGCTCAAAAATTAGTCTTCTGTAGCCGTTTCTAACTGGACAACAGAATGTCGTATAGCTTTCTACCGTGCAACCTTTCACTTCCCGATCCTCAGTCCTCCCCCATGGAATCACCTCCCAAGTAAACTGGTCTTATATAAGCCTCTTTCTCTGGCCTTTCTTCTGGGGAAACTACGCTAAGAAAATATGGTTCCCAGCTCTACTCTGTACTAGTTCTATAGTCCTATATAAGTAGCTTCATCTCTTTATGTCACCATTTTCTAATTTAACTGAGGTACTTAGGCAAAACAAGCTTTAAAACTCTGAAACAGTGACTTTATTAAAAAGAAGCAGCCAATCTTGAAAATATGTAATTTCAGTAAGAATAAGCAGACCTCAGGGAAGGAAAGATCTATCTTCATACTTTTTGCTATCAACTTTTGCTTGTCATTTAGTTTCATTTCGTTTTGTTTTTGCGTTAGGAGGTAAATGGCTAGTCAGTCATTAACATGGTATGTTCAGAGATATAAGCAGATTATGTTAAATTACAATTGTACACAGGTATTTTATCTGCTCCCTGGAGTCCATAACAATAAAAAAATTTAAAAATTTAAAAACAAAACAAAACAAAACTACACACCCCTTCCTCCATGGAGTGGATACCACTTTGGAGAAAGCTAGAGTGCTTTTGCATCACTTCCCTCCACAACACCATTACTATGATTGTTCAGAGAATAGTGTTCTCAAAAGAACCAAATAGGATGCAGAGAGAGCATAAGAAGTGAAGAATGATCAATTGAAGTGTAATAGTCAGAGACAGGAAGAAGCTTGGTAGACAAAATAGAAAGGAACCATAGGGAGGCTATTCAAGGTAATTCACTGGGTCCATGTCAGAAAAGCAGGTCTATATGAAAATGTGTAGACACCAGGAACTTTGTAAAAAGCTAACCCCTATGCACTTGTATTTTACTTCTTAAAAGTCCAAGACAAAATTAACAAAGACTGTTTACTCACAAAACCTGTAGCAAGGAAATCTTTCAGTCATCATTTCATTTCATTTCAGCAAGGGATCAAAGGTGTTGGGGGAAAAAAAAGGTAAATTTTATAGAGTGAAAAAAAAAGAAAAATCTGAGTCTCTGGCAAGCATTCTATTAAGGGGAATTTTTTATTTTTGGAAGTGGGGGAGACTTGCTAAATGGTCTTCAGGTACATTGATTGGTATTTGGTTGGTTGCAGTGGGACAACAAGGTAGCTTGAGGACATTTTTTTAAATGGAAGGATTGTTTAATATTAGGGTGAATGGTTTTCTGTGGCCTATAATTTCCTGGAAAAAGTGGGAGCCAATCGGATCCTTTTTCAGAGGCAAACTGTCCTTATGAGAGGAGGGGGATGGTTACTATAGCAGGCAGTTTGTCAAATTTTACTCAGCCATTCAGAAAAAATCTAGAAATTTCTAATGGTATACAACAATGTTAACTTAATAAAAGCCTTGGTCATATAGGTAGATATTACATATGATAGATACTATGGATGATATATGTTCTACATACAGTACATAGCATGATAATAGATATATAGATAGATCCCAGTTAGTCACTCAACAAAGCTTTACTTTTCTCACTTGTAAAATATGCTAACACCCACTTCACAGGGTCATTTCAAGTTTTTATAATACATAGCAGAAAAGTGCTTATCATATAGTGCATAACACATATGTATTCATATACACCTGTCATATCCAGAAGGATTGTTAATGCTACACAAAATGTATCACAGTAATTCTGGGGTGATGAAATTATCTCAGTTTGCCCCCAATTTTCCCCATTTTAAAGCTGAAAGTTCTAAATCACAGGAGCTTCCTTAGTCCTGGGTGAAGAAGGACTGTTGCTCACCTGAAGTAGTTCATATGGAGTGGATGAAATTAAATTTACTTTTAGCTCAAACTCTAAGAATGAATAATCCCTTCCTAATAAACCCATGACTTTAAAAACCATAATTGAGATTAATATAATATGTAGTTTTCTGACCCCAAAACATCCCCACCACTAAGAGAACACAACTGCAGATAAGAGTCAGAGCTACCCAACTATGTAGCCATTTTTGGTTGGCAAACAAAACTAACTCTTTGGGATCAAAATAAAACGTGCTAATGTAGGTAGGATATATACAAATTGAGACTAGAGTAATTGGAGCCATAACAAAAAGAGATACAGAGAAAACACAAACTGACCATCCATAAGATCATACCCTAACACATTGATGAAGATCATCATTAATTCCTTGTAAGGATATATAAAAACTGATGCCAGACCTCCATATTTTTATAAATATTGTATATGCATATATACAGAATACATACTATATACATATAATAAAATGGTCTGGGTGTTTTAGTGTTTTTTTTTTTTTTAATCCTCAACCAATCATTCCCATGTTTTGTTAATCATTTTATTCCTGATACATAAATGACAATACATGCAGGATACATATATTTAATCGAAAAAAAGAGAAATGAATAACTTGGTGGCCAAAATAAATTCCTTACTTAACAATTCCCTTTGGGCATGATTTATACTATATGAAGTCCAGATCCTTTAGTCCAAAGTAGGAAAAAACAATTTCCATTTATAGAAGATTGTTTTTGTCATGTATGATACATATCCTCCTATTTTTATATACACATATGTTGTATTGTATTAAAACTAGGATAACCAAAGGATTAATAATACTATCCAAAAATGAAAATAAAATAAATGATAAAAGCGTGGTGTTAAACCACCTCCCTATAATCAAGGGGATTAGTGAAGATTTCTCTGAATATACTCAACTAATACTGTGTTTCTACTCTGTATTGAATGGGTTAACCCTAACCAAGGAGGCATTTTTCATGGTAATAATACTTGCAAATGTTATTGACTTCTTACCATGTGCTAAGGTATTTGATACATTTTTTTCATTAATTTATTCCATGTAATCCCAAAACAAAACTATGAGGTAGTACTTCAACTGCCTATATTTTCAGAAGAGAAAATTAGTCTTAGAAAGATAAAGTAATTTATTCTAAGTCAAACAGTGAAGTTGGGATTTAAACTAAGTCTGTCTCATTCTGAAATTAAATAAAATTCATAAATAGAAAACTATTAAAACAGATGTTTAGAATAGCATATTCAATTATGAGCACAGAGCCACATTTCCTACTCTCTCAGAATGGGGAAAAAATCAAGTGTCTCCAGTTAATTCCTCAGTATTTCCCAAGGAAATAAATTTCTGAGGAAACCACTTAGAGTACATATTCAGAGGGCTGTAGTGCATTTCAGGATCTCTGAAGTTACTCATCCTGCTTGCTACAGTTCCAAGAAGTTTGTTCCAAATTAATTAAGAAGTTATTTCTCTAAATGAACTAAGATGAGACCAACATCAAAAGGATTCTCCCACTAAGGAATTTCTAATGCAGGCCTCATCTGAACAGACTCATAAGACTGAGTGAAAAGCCTTTTCAATAATATGCACTGTTCCTTTCACAAGATTTTTCTTCTGATTTGTTGTATAAATATCTGGCATTTGAGAACAGAAAAAAGTCTTTTGCTGTTTCAGTTCATTTTGTGTAAACTATTTTGAAAATTCCACTGTCAGTAGACTTTTGCAAGATGATGGCATAGGAAAACCCTGAACATAACTCCTCCCATCGACACACCAAATCTACAATTACATATGGATCATATGAAAAATATCTAAAAATTACATAAACTGCTTCTTCCCAACAAAGGATAAAAAGACCGCATTGAGACATGTAGGAGTGAAAAAGACACAATCTCGCCAAAAACTCCACACCCAATGAGGCAAAACACAATAGGGAAGAATCTCACCTGAGAGGTGTTTTTCCCAGAGGAGCAAGGAGTTGCTGTCCCACATCAGGCATCCCAATTCCTGGGATCTGCACTGGAGAGAGGAGCCACCAAATGTTTGGTTTAGAAAACCAATGAGGCTAAAGTCCAAGGGACCCAAAGTGATACAGGAAAATGAAATTCTCTTTTTAAAGGCTCTTGTATGGTCTCACTGGCCTGAGACCCAGTGAAAATACAGCAGTTTGAAAAGTACCTAAAACTGTATGTCAAAGAAAAAGGTTTGCTAATTTAAAAACATCTGCTGGAGGTACAGGGGAAAGTTAAAACTCTACCTCCAGAGACAGAAGTGCTGTCAGATACCATTTTTGGTATTTCTCTACCTACACTGCTAGCACAGGTGGATGAGCTCAGACATGGTATCTATCCCACTGCCAAGGTGAAGCTGAAGAGCACCCTAGGTTGCAGCACTCCCCCTTCTCTGGCTGGGGCAGGTAAGAGCAAATGGTGAGGCATGCCCCTGCTTCCTAGTTAAAGTCTGCACTCATGGGTGGTTTGGGCACTCCACTATTCCCTGGCAGAGGTTGCTGAGTATGAGAGGTCTTGGCATTCTCCAACTCCCAGCCTAAAGCTGCTGCCTACACTCTCAAAACTGTATCTCTGAAGCCTGGGGGCACATGCAATCAAAACCTTTTCCCGCCGCCTTTCTGAAGCAGGTCAACATGCCCAATCCCTATGCTCTCCAGCTGCTCAGCTAAAGCCAGCAGGAATATGCAGTCCATACAGAGGATGCCTCTTGATTGCTTGGCCTTGGTGACCAAGGAGACTGGTGTTCCAGAGCTCCGTAGGAAGGTAACAATTGGAAAGACAGTTCTTGGCAGGCCACCACTGCCCAGGGCACAACACAGACAGCAGACAAAAACACAAACCCAGATGTCCTATCAAAAAAACCTATTTACTTAGCCTGGAGCTTCAGCCTGAGAATCAAACATTAGTTTTTCCACACATCTAGAGCCTAAGGAGGTATTCCCAGGGAATGTAAGCAGGGAGACACCACCTTTGTGCACTCCCTTGGTGTCACTACAGCTTGACAAAACCTTTCAGAAAGGAGCTTACACACTCATCTGAAGCCCTGAGTTTTTAATTTTCACCCAGGGGCACCTCCAGATCTCCTGGTCTGAAGGCCATCAGGGATAATGATCGCAGCCCCATAGGGCTGTATATATTTACATACATTAAAAGCGCTGCATGGGGGTCTGGCTTTCAATCAGCCTGAAACTGATGCTAAATGAAATTCCTCTCCTTGGAACACTGGCAGTTCTTCACACACCCTCAACAGCAGGGACATATTATCAAGAAAATATCAGGCAGTTCAGACAATCATTAAAGTTCAGAAGACAACCAAGAGCTAGGAAAAACTGAATGAAAGAGTTTATTACCTACACAAGGCCACTCCTTCAAGACTAAGAATGGTAGCTGATTCACCTAATTTATAGAAACACAGAAAGTTAAGCAAAATAAGCAAACAGAGTAATAGATTCCAAATGAAGGAACTAGATAAAACATCAGAAAAAGAACTTAATGGAGATAATTTACTTATCTGATAAGAATTCAAAGCAATTGTCTTAAAGATGCTACTCAATTCAGGAAAGGAATGGATGAACAGAACTTCAATGAAGAAATAGAAATATAAGAAAGTACCAAAGTAAAGACAGAGGAGAATACAATAACCGAACTGAAAAAATACACTTAGAGGGGCTCAACTGAATAAGCAGAAATACAGATCAGGGAGCTGGAAGACAAAGCAATGGAACTCAGCCAGACAGGGCAGCAGAAAGAAAAAAATAATCTTTAAAAATGAGGATAACCTAAAGGATCTCTGGGACAGCATCAAGAATAATGTTCATATTATAGGGTTCCCAGAAGAAACAGAGAGAGAGAGAAAGGGGAACAAAACTAATTTGAAGAAATAATCGCTGAAAACTTCCCTAACCTAGAGAAGGAAACAAGACATCCAGTTCCAGGAATCCCAGGGAGCTCCAAATAAAACGAACCTAAAGAAATCCACACCAAGACACATTATAATTAAAGCATCAAAAGTTAAGCAGAGAATCTTTAAGGCAGCATGAGAAAAACAAATTTTTATAAACAAAGAAAACCCCAAAAGGCTATCAACAGAAGTTTTCATCAGAAATTTTGCAGGCCAGAAAGGAGAAGCATGACATATTCAAAGGGCTGAAGGGAAAAACTTCCTATGAAGAACACTCTATCCATCAAGGTTATCATTCAAAACTGAAGGAGAGATAAAGACTTTTCTCGATAAACCAAGTTCTATAGTACTAAGCTAGCCTTACAAGAAACGTTAAGGGGACTTTTTTTTTTTTTAAGCTGAAAAGAAGTGGCATTAATTAATAACAAGAAAACATACAACAGTAAAAATCTCAGTGGAAAAGGGAAATATATAGAACAAGTAGTGAATTAATCACTTATAAAGCTACTCTGACAGTTCAAAGGCGAAGTAGTAAAATTAACTAAAACTGCAACATTTAGTTAAGAGATAAAAAGATGTAAAATGTGACATCAAAAACAAAACAAAATGGGGGAGAAGGAGTAAAAATGTAGAGCTTCAAAATGTCAAATTTAGGTTGCTATCAATTTAAAATAGATTATATACATAAAATGATATATATGAATCTCTTGGTAACCACAAAGCAAACATTTATAGTAGATACACAAAAGAAAGTGAGAAAGAAATCTAAACATAACAGAAGAAAGTCATCAAACCACAAGAGAAGAGAAAGAAGAAAGGAACAGAAAGGAACTACAAACACAGCCAAAAAACAATTAACAAAAAAGCAATAAGTGCATACCTATCAATAATTACTTTAAATGTAAATAGACTAAATTGTCCAATCAAAAGATATACAGTGGCTGAATGGATAAAAATTTAAGAACTATCCATATACTGCCTACGAGAGATTCACTTCAGATGTAAAGACACACACAGACTGAAAGTAAAGGGATGGGAAAAAGATATTCCATGGAAATGGAAACAAAATGAATGCTAGTGTAGCTATTCTCATCTCAGACAAAATAGACTTTATTTTTTTAAAGATTATTTATTTATTTATTTATTTATTTATTTATTTATTTATTTATTTATTTGACAGAGAGACAGCACACAAGCAAGGGGAACAGGAGAGGGAGACGCAGTCCCCCCACTGAGCAGGGAGCCTGATGTGGGGCTTGATCCCAGGACCCTGAGATCATGACCTGAGCTGAAGGCAGACACTTAACTGAGAGCCACCCAGGCACCCCCCAAATAGACTTTAAAACAAAGACTAATAAAAGACAATGAGGGGCACTACATAATGATAAAGGGGTGAATCCAGGAAGGAAATATTTATAAATATGTATGCATCCCACATAGGCGCACCAAAATATAAAAGGCAAATATTAACAGACTGAAAGGGAGAAATTGAAACAATACAAATAGAAGACTTTTAACTCTCTTATGTCAATGGTAGATCATCAGACAGAAAATCAGTAAGAAAACACCAGACTAAATAACACATTACACCAGATGGACTTAACAAAACAGTCCATCCAGAATTAGCAGAATACACATTCTTCTCAAGTGCACATGGATCAGTCTCCAGAATAAAGCAAATGTTAGAACACAAAACAAGTCTTAATAAATTCAGTAAGACTGAAATCATATCAAGCCTCTTTTCTTACCACAATAGTATGAAACTAGAAATCAATTACAAGAAGAAAATTGGGAAAACTACAGATACATGGAGATTGAACAACACATTACTGAACAACTACAGGACCATAGAGGAAATCAAAGGAAAAAATAAAAGAAATACCCAAGGTAAATGAAAATAAATATGACATATCACAATCTATGGGATGTTACAAAAGCAATTTTAAGAGGGAAGGAAATTCATAGCAATACAGGCCTACCTCAAGAAATAAGCAAAATCTCAACCAATTTATTTTTATGCCTAAAATAATGAATCCAAAACTAGCAGAATGAAAGAAATACAGATCAGGATAAAAATAAATGAAAATGAGTCTAAATGAAATAGTCTAAAAGGACAATAGAAAATGCCAGTGAAACTAAAAGTTGGTTCTTGGAAAAGATAAACAGTACTAATAAACCCTTAGCCAGACTCACCAAGAAGAAAAGAGAGAGGACTCAAGTAAGTAAAAATTGGTAATGCAAAACAACTTACTACTGATATTACAGAAATACAAATGTTCATGAGACACTACTGTGGACAATTATACAGCAACAAATTGGACAACCTAGAAGAATGAAGTCCTATAGTTTTACAATCTTCCATGAGTGAATCATGAAGAAACAGAAAATATGAATAGACTGATTTCTAGTAAGGATTGGATCAATAATCAAAAACTTTTCAACAAACAAGGTCAAGGACCAGGCAGCTTCAAAGGTGAATTCTATAAAATATTCCAAGATTTAATAGCTACCCTTTTGAAAATTTTCAAAAGGAAGGAAACTCATTTTACTAACACCAAAGTAAGACAAGGACACCACAAGAAAAATACAGAACAATATCCTTGATGAACAGAGATACAAGAATCCTCAACAAAATATTAGTACACTGAATTAAAAAACACATTAAAAGGATTAGATACTATGATCAAGTGGGACTTATTCCAGGGATACAAAGATGGTTTGACATCTGCCATTAATGTGACATACCACAGTAAGAAAATGAAAGATAAAAATCATATAATCATGTCAACAGAAATAGAAAAAAACATTTGACAAAATTCAATATCCATTCATGATAAAAACTATCAACAAAGTGGGTATAGAGGGAATGTACCTCAACATAATAAAGGTCATATATGACAAAGGCCAGAGTTAATATACTCAACAGTGAAAAGATGAAAGCTCTTCCTCTAACCTAAGGAAAAAGACAAGGATGCCCACTATCCCCACTTTTATTCAAGAATTATTGGGAGCGCCTGGGTGGCTCAGTTGGTTAAGCGACTGCCTTTGGCTCAGGTCATGATCCTGGAGTCCCTGGATTAAGTCCTGCATCGGGCTCCCTGCTCAGCGGGGAGTCTGCTTTGCCCTCTGACCCTATCCCCTCTCATGTGTTCTCTCTCATTCTCTCTCTCTCAAATAAATAAATAAATATCTTAAAAAAAAAAAGAATTAAAAATGCTAAGTTTGAAGGACCATACATCCTGCAACCATATTATACTTCTCAGTAAATTTTAATTAGCAAAGGGATATAGATATTGCAAGCCTGTCTCTATGTTGTATTTCTAGGTCTAGAAATATCAGCTATGCTATATTAGTAACAAATCTTGTGCTCCTTTATTGGTCCCAAATAAGCTCTGTTTTTATTAACAGACCTAGTATTCCATCAGTTAAAATAGCAACACAAATTATGCTCCAAGACTTGCTTCCAATCATCATACTCTTGACAGCTGATAGCTAACACCAAAGATCAGCTTGTTAAATCAGATTCCCATAGATCACAGAACTTACCCAGTATCAAGATTTACTAATAAAGCATACAGGCATTCAAGAGGTCTGGATGAAGCAAGAAGAGGTCTGGGACTTCCTGTGTTGATTCCACATCCTTTTTTTTTTACAACATCAGGAATTCACTCCTTGGCTCAGAAAAATAATAATAAAAATGTTCTCTCAGAGAGATACCTGAGTAAGGTGCCTGGATGGCTCAGTCAGTTAAGCATTGGACTCTTGATTTTGGCTCAGGTCATGATCTAAGTGTTGTGGGATCAAGCCCTGTATCGAGCCATGCGGGGGGCATGGAGTCTGCTTAGGATTCTCCCTCTGCTTCTCTCTCTGCCCCCACCATTTCTTCCCCCTCCAAAAAGAAAAAAGAAAAAAAGATAGGTACCTGAGATCACTCAGACAACAGTGAGCATTTAAGTCATAAAATGTCATAAAATGTCACCATTTTATACCTTAGAGAATTGTATGAAAGCCATGTCTCAAAAGTGCATAGATTATTGGTTTTTGTTAATCACAAATAATCCTAAACTTAGGACATTCTGTCCAATCACTGTATAGATAAGGACTCCTATCCTTACAAAATTTATTAGTCTACTTGCCCAGAGGCCTAGCTATCATATTCCTAAGAAGAAACCTAGCCACCTGCCCTCTTTCCTTTTCTCTGGAAACACACGCTCACTCAAAACCCCATACCCAGCAACTGGAGAATAAATGAATCATAGGGCACCTTTCAACTTTTTCTGTTAGCAGTTAACCTTGGAGAAACTCATTGACAACTGATCAAGATGGTAAGGATTCACTGGCCCAGTGACTAAATAGACTTTTTAGGTCATAGGCTCCATGACCACAAAGAGAAAATGTTCCCTCCCTTTTAGAATTCCTACTTACTCTTGAATTTTTTTAATTTTTTTTTATTTTTTATTTTTTGGCAGGGGTAGTGTGGGGGGAAGCAAGAGCAAGTGACCATCCACATTCTGTTTTATGAATTTTCTAGTGAATTATTTCTAATCCTGTGAATTATGAGCAGCCATATCGGAATTGAATTCCTAGAATGCAATCTCACTTGTTATATTTAACTCATCTTGTAAAATAAGATAGGTATAAATCAAGATACATGATTTCTGATTTTGTTAAATAAATGAACATTTAGTGATAGTGCACTTCACACATCATACCTCAGTTTGCTAAATGTTCTAATCCTAGAAAAAGCTAGTTTTAGGTAGAGATCAAACTATTTACCATGCTTGAAAGCAACCATTTTAAAACCTGTTCATCTCCAATATGAAGGTTACATTTATTTCCTGATCATTGACACTTGAGAATACATTAGTACTGCCTATTGCTATCCATTCTTTTCAACAGAATAAAAATACAAATAAGTTTTATTTAGTTCCTAGTATTTGCCAAGGCTTTGTGCCGGATGCTTTGACTCAATCATTAAATTCAGTTAAATGCTGTTCTCTTTGATGCCAAATAAAGCTGCATTTAGAGGGTATACAAAGTTCATCATGACAAGTCTTTACTGCCGTAATTCTATGATGCACCCTTCCTTAAAATCTCAGTGGCATTCAAAAACCAATAAAAATGATCAAAATTCAATTCCATTGAGTTGCAACCCCTTAAGCAAATGAAAAGAGGAATTTTATTTATTTTTTTATTAACATATAATTATTATTTGTTTCAGGGGTACAGGTCTGTGATTCGTCAGTCTTACACAATTCACAGTGCTCGTTATAGCACATACCCTCCCCAATGTCCATCACCCAGTCACCCCATCCCTCCCACCCCCCTCCACTCCAGCAACCCTTAGTTTGTTTCCTGATATTAAGAGTCTCTTACAGTTTGTCTCCCTCTCTGGTTTCATCTTGTTTCATTTTTCCCTCCCTTGCCCTATGATCCTCTGCCTTGTTTCTCAAATTCCTCGTATCAGTGAGATCATATGATTCTTGTCTTTCTCTGATTGACTTATTTCGCTCAGCATAATACCCTCCAGTTCCATCCATGTCGTTGCAAATGGCAAGATTTCAATTTTTTGATGGCAGTGTAATATTCCATTGTATATATATCCCACATCTTCTTTATCCATTCATCTGTTGATGGACATCTAGGCTCTTTCCATAATTTGGCTATTGTGGATATTGCTGCTATAAACATCGGGGTGCACGTGCCCCTTCGGATCACTACATTTGTATCTTTGGGGTAAATACCCAGTAGTGCAATTGCTGGGTCGTAGGGTAGCTCTATTTTCAACTTTTTGAGGAACCTCCATACTGTTCTCCAGAGTGGCTGCACCAGCTTGCACTCCCACCAACAGTGTAGGAGGGTTCCCACAAAGAGGGATTTTAAATGATACATAACTTCTGAGTTTGTTGACTTTTAAAAAGTTTTATCATCATTTCAATCAGTTGCACATTAAATTCTTCTTATACTTTAATTTCTTATGGTTTGTTATTGGTTTCCCTCCCCGTTCCTTCTCACTCATATCACCACCTTCTCTCCATAACCTACTAGGTTTAGAAAAGATAAATATATATATATATTTTTTGTTCAGATGAACAAGTCATCTTATCCTATGGGTTTACCACCAATGTGAGACTGAAGATTCCATTAGTAAATATTTACGATCTATTATAGTTTGAACTATTTTAATAGTCAAGAGATTATTTGCATTTGAAAATTTTTATTATTAAGGAAGAATTACCTTTCTAATAGATAATTTGATTCCCAAATTAAATTTTAAAAACAGACACTTGCCTAAACTTCAGCAGAACAACTACTCAAATTCCATTCCTAAGTTCTTGACAGTGTATTTCTTCCTAGAATTCTGCATTTTAGCCTGATAATTTTTAGATTATTTTTTTCTCTTCTTAGCAAAGATCTACAGGGAAGCTTTCATCAATTTGCATTAACTTATAAATAAAACTGCTCTTCACAACCTAGACATTTTATAATATAGTACAGACATATAGAAAAATATAGCAGAAACTATGTCTTTGCATTGTTTGATCTGCCAACTTATATCATTATATTTTTTAAAGAGGCAATTTCATGCAACTGATGAATAACTTAACTCTACCCCTGAAACTAATGATACACTATATGTTAATTAATTGAATTTAAGTAAAATAAAATTTAATTAAAAAATTAAAAAATAAAAAGGCAATTAAAGAATTCCATATGAGTCTTTAATGCTCTTTTCAACATCCTTAGTCATTTTTCTTTAAATTATTTGAATGATGTATTAAATATCTCAACCTGAAGTTCAAAGATTAAACACAGTATTAGGTTAATAATGTATCAGTAACTATTCCATACAACTTATGTTACACTGAAATATAGTTTACGTTAACAAATAGGGAAATTCATGTGAGATGTTTAAGTTCTTATTTAAGAATTGGTCCATAAAATTAAACTCATTTATTGCTGAGATAGTATGGAAAACTGGCCAAGCAACTCAAATTTTAAGAATGCTAAATATTGTACTTATTTTTATTTCTGCGAAAATAATCCCATTTCTACCGAAAGCCCTAACTAGGAATATCCAGTAACAATTATACAAATATTCAAACTTCAAACTGTTTCTCTGAACTTTTGGGAGAAGTCTGAGAAAGCAAAGTTCAATAGTTTTTATCAATAGGCAGAAGGTGAATTACAGAACTATAGGGATGATGATAATTTCAGGCAGAAAATTATTGCACAGGTAACCAAAGGTTTTTACTCTTTGTGTGTGACTGAAGATTGATATATGAAATTGATAGTTTCAATTCAAAGATAGGAGCTTTTAAAATGATAGATCCACTAGGTACCACTTAAAATTCTGATTCATTAAGTCTGGAGTAAGATAACTAAATTTTCTTCCTCAGGTAATCCTGCTTATCCAGCAGGTTCCTGAACCACTGCTTTCATTTAAATGCTAACCTATAAGTGCCAAGATTTTTAAACACGAATGATAAGTACCACAGGACAACCATTTGGAGGGAATGCTCCTGCCTCGCTCCTGTTTCATACTGTGAAGAGTAATTTTCCAAATCAACCCTACTCCTTTTACTTCCCCAAGAAGAGAGTCTAATCTCCTAGTTAACTGGCATATAGTGATTAGTCCATAGTTCTCTAGTGAACAGAATTCATCTAACAGAAACCCAGAGCATAAAAAGATACAGTCTTTTTCCTCCTTCTTTTGTAGCAAGACCAGAGGCCACTGCAACCTGGCTGAGTTTTTCTTCTGCAGGCAGATACTTTACTCTTAGAAAATTGTTGCAATGTCTCAAATGGAGAAGAAGAGACAAGATTGTTGCAAGGTCTCAATTGGAGGAGAGCCCTGGCAAGCCAATTTTGATACTGTGTTGCCTTCTTTAAATTTGTATTTATGATGAAGTAATATTTTTTTCTGATATCACAAGCATGTGTCTTATTTTTCACCTGGGTTAGAGCATGTAGAAAAGAGGGGTGCTGTATACAGAACCTCCTCAAAACTCTAACAAAAATAAATTATGAATGAAGTTGAAATACAAAAGCATGAAGTAATTGAATATATTATTTTAGAAATGTAAAATCCCAGTAGTGTTCAGGGCAGGCAATTTTGTTTTAGTGAATTCCAGTGGAATTTTAGTGAATTTCAGTGGAATGGAAACATACATTTGAATTCTTAGACATCATTAAATATATGCAATAAAAATGTTCTGTGTGAGAACAAGAGCTAGTCAGAATATCTAGTTATACCCACTTGTTCCATTTGATCATATATTATCCCTCAAAACTTTTAAAGCATAACATGATATGGATTATATAAATTTTTCCATAAAAGTCTAGATATTCCTTGCATGAGATGTAATGTAAAAACCTGTGAGATCACAATACATATGAGATATCTTATTCTTTATGAATAATTGTGCTTCATATTTGTTATTTTCTGAATTTTTAAAAAGAAATACTTTCAAATACCATTATGAGTAAGTGAAGTTTTGTCTCAGAAAAAATAAACCATATACACAATCTAGAACTTATTTCTCCCTGTGTAGTAGGTATCTGGGTGTTCCATTTTTTGTCAAACTTATTCTAAATACGCTTTTGTTTCTGAATTCCTTAGGTCTTCTTGAATTTCTCATTTTCCTCAAGCATTCAATCACAAGTCCTATTGACTGTACCTCTGCAAATGTCTCTCTGAACTAATGCAATAGCTTATCTAATCTTCAAATTTCTCAATATTTCCATATTCTATTCAGTATTTACACAATTACCAGACTAATCTTCCTAAAATGCAAATTTCATCATGTTCCTTTTCCATTCCTCATTTTTAAAACTTTCAACAGTTCCACATTTTTTTTTTACATAGTAAAATATAAATATTTTAGAATGGAACTCAAAATACCATTCCACTTAGTTTGTAGTACTTTGTCACTGCTGTGTCACCCTCCTGCCTCTCTGGAGTTAGTGCTGCAATTACATAGACACACCAACAATTCAACGCCACTCATGTGAATGTCCCTCTTTTTGTAAAGAGTGCATAACCTCTTTCTATTTGGTAAAGTAACACATCTTTAAAACCCAACACATCTTTAAAACCCCATCTTTAAAACACATCTTTAAAACCCAATGGAGGTATTACCTCCATCGAAAAGCCTTTTCTGAGTCTCCCATGTTATAGACTAATCACATTCTGCTCCTCTGGGATTTGTTTTTTTTTGTTTGTTTGTTTAAGTAGGCTCCATGCCCAACATGAAACTTGAACTCACAACCCTGAGATGAAGAGTCACGTGCTCTACCAACTGAGCCAGCAGGTGCCCCACTCCGCTGGGATTTTATAGTGTCTTTCATGTTGCCTATGAATTTCCTCTTTAAACAATGAGGCCATGCAGCAAGAACAGAATTTTTTTTTTTGTCCCCACAATAATTAGCACACTGACAGCAACACTGACTAGAATCTTAATCACCGTTTCCCTGAAATTTATTTTCAAGACGACCAGCCTTCAGATTACTATATAGTTTAAATGAAATGTACATACAAAAAATCTCTATCATAACATGTAACACATAAGTAACATTTAATAAGTATTAAAGTTGGAATATGTGATATTTCCAGAGTAGCATTCAGTCACAAATTTGCTAGGCACACATTAAAATGGGTGCTATATATATAGGGTAACCTCGACACTAACAAAGATACATTATAATTAAAGTTGGAACACAAATGTAAGTGCAAAATAACTGAATATATTATTTTATAAATGCATATTCTCACAACAAATGTGAGCTAGGTATGATAAAGAATATGCATAGCAAAATGCCTTTATAAAATACTATTTTAATATAATGGATGAAAACAGGAAATTAAATAAATATTTCAGTTGGTTAACTAAAAAAATGCACAAATCCTTGCACATGTTGCCCTCCATGTACTGCCTTATTCTTCATTCTTCTCTGCAACAAAATTTATCAAGGAGCTGTCTGTTGTCACCACTTCCTAATGTTCCATTCCTTCCCCAACTCATTCCACCCCTATTCTTTCCACTCAACTAAATCCATAGCTGTAAGTTTACTACGATCTCCATGTGGATTGGTTTATTGTCTTCCTCGTCCACCACCCACTCAGCCACGATGTAAGTCCTATGAAACAAGAGCCTTTTTACATCTAGTTTACAACTATTTAATGAATGCCCAAAACTGCCTGTAACGCAGTAAATCAATAAATATTTGTTCAATGAATACAAGCTGAAAAAATGAACAGAACTTTAACAAAAATGTACTTTACTCAAGAATTAAAGAGACTTTTTGTGTAGATCATATATTGAAGTAGTTATTGATAATATATTAACTTTTCTTAGGGGGTCCTCATAGCTCTCAAGGCTTTCCAACATTCTTGCTGATTCTCAACCAGCCTCCAGTTTCTGCAATGATTTTGGACCCTGTTACACCTGCAGGAACCAATGCTCCACTACTTGCTGAATATGCCTTCCATGACCCCCTGAACAACTCCATGTGCACATGATAAGCCAGTTCGATTCTGCCATCATTTTTTTTAACTTGATTGTGTGTGAGGAACTCAATTAACTCAGATATGCACAAACCCATTATGAATTTAAGAAGAAAAAGCCCTTGGGGCGCCTGGGTGGCTCAGTTGGTTAAGCGACTGCCTTCGGCTCAGGTCATGATCCTGGAGTCCCTGGATCGAGTCCCGCATCGGGCTCCCTGCTCGGCGGGGAGTCTGCTTCTCCCTCTGACCCTCCTCCCTCTCATGCTCTCTGTCTCTCTCTGTCTCTCAAATAAATAAATAAAATCTTAAAAAAAAAAAAAGAAGAAAAAGCCCTTTAGAGCGTTATGTTAAGTAGAGTAAGTCAGAAAAAGAAAGACAGACACTGTATGATCTCACTTACATGTGGATTCTAAAAAAGCCAAACTCATAGAAACAGAGTATAATAAAAGTTGCCTGGGGCTTAGAGATGGGAGAAATGAGAACAGGTTGGTTAGAGAGTATAATCTTCCAGATATAAGTTCTGGGGACCTAATGCACATTACTGTGACTATAGTGAACAACACTGTATTATGTACTTGAAAGTTGCTAATAGAGTAGATTTTTAATGTTCTCACCACACACACACACACACACACACACACACACACACACACACAGTAATTAGGTGATTAGGTGATGGGATGGATGTGTCTTGTTGTGGTAATTATTTCATAATATCTGTGTGTATCAAATCATCACATTGGATACCTTAAACTTGTTGTAGGTATGTTCTATGTCTCAATATATTATGTTTCAATAAAGCTGGGGCATGGGGAGAAAGAACTATACAAAAAAGGAAGAAAAGGAAGGAGGACAAAGATGATGGAAGTGGGCTCAATCACTACTCAATAATTGTCCAGGGAAAACATTAAACAAATATTAAACACAGGTCTTAGGAGTCCAAGAATACCTCCTATCTTCATGCTGTGAGCTCCTAAAGAAGTTGAGAAAATAAGACGTTTCATTCTTGATGTTTTAATGAGGAATACTTCTATCTGCATGTAACAGAATGTCTGACCAATAGTCTAGAGGTAGAGAGACTCCAATTGGCCTGAAAGTTCAATCACAACACCAAGAGAAGACATATAGATGACAATGACAAATGAAAAAATACTCAACATCACTCATCATCAGGGAAATACATATCAAAACCACAATGAGATACCACCCTACATCTGTCAGAATGGCTAAAATCAACAACACAGGAAACAAACAGTTGTTGGCAAGGATGCAGGGAAAGGAAAATCCTCCTACACTGTTGGTGGGGATGCAAACTGGTGCAGCCACTCTGGAGAACAGTATGGAGGTTCCTCAAAATGTTAAAAATACAACTACCCTATGACCCAGCAATTGCACTACTAGGTATTTACCCAAAGGATACAAAAATATTGATTCAAAGGGGCACATGCACCCCAATGTTTATAGCAGCATTATCGACAATAGTCAAATTATGGAAAGAGCCCAAATGTCCATTGAATGAGTGGATAAAGAAGTGGAATATATATATTACTCAGCCAAAAAGAATGAAAATGTTTCCACTTGCAATAATTGTAGATGGACCTAGAGTATATAATGTAAGTGAAATAAGTCAGTCAGAGAAAGCCAAATACTATATGATCTCACTGTTATGTGACATTTAAGAAACAAAACAGATGAACATAGGAATGAATATAAAGAACAAAAGAGGGAGAGGAAGAGAGAGAGAAAAGCAAGACAGTAAACAGACTCTTAATTATAGAGAACAAACTGCAGATTGCTGGAGAGTAGGTGAGCAAGTGGAAGGGCTAAATTGATGATGGGCATTAAAGGAGGGCACTTGTGATGAGCACTGGGTGTTATATGTAAGTGATGAATCAGTGAATTCTACTCCTGAAACTAATATTACCCTGTA
The DNA here is from genome assembly GCF_011800145.1 of Mirounga leonina. Classification (NCBI taxonomy): domain Eukaryota; kingdom Metazoa; phylum Chordata; class Mammalia; order Carnivora; family Phocidae; genus Mirounga; species Mirounga leonina. Next base: position 3,071,853 of record NW_023270839.1, on the reverse strand, counting down.
TGTTAACTAATTGGAATTTAACTACAAGCTTGAAACTAGAGAAAAAAAAATAAAAATGTAAAAAAAAAAAAAAAAAAAAGAGGTTGTATTGCTGTCCTTGGGCTAGTTACCTAAAATTCAAATCAGGACAGCTGTCCATCCTTTTACATTGAGCAAGTTTTCACAGAAACTACACTCAGAATCTTTCCACTTCGTCCCAAACTGGAATACTATCTAATCTTAACTTCAAAGGAGACTGGTCAACTGTTTAGATCCTGTCAACTCAAAATTCATATATATCCTTCTCTCCATTACACAGAACACTCTTACCCACTATTCAAAAGAGCCCCAAAGTTCATCCAGCCACTGAATCCAGCTTGCATGCCCAAAAGACAACTAATCTGTCAATAACATCTACAATATACAATAGTTGAGAAGTAACTACAATAAAAAATCCTATTTGGAAAAAAGGAGCATGAGAAATATATAGCAGAATTCAATCTGTATCACATATCAAAATCAACGTATGTCTGAACTAGCTGATAGGATTAGTGAGACTCCCTGCCCTACAATAGAATAATTTTCTTGATCAGATATACTGGAAGTTTTTACATCTACTCTGTGTAAAAATCTTCCTTTTTCATTATCCTCCAAGGTAACACCTCATGTAAAGGGGATAGGGATATCTTTCCAGCAACCTGCATGGCTACAACAGCTTTTTCCCCAGTCTGTGCAATTTAAGATATATAACATTTGTATTAAGGATTGAAAAATCAGGGGCTGTAGCTGGCCAGGCCTTCAGTTTCCTAAAAAACTCCACTCTCAAAAATATATATGATCTCACGGATAGGAGGAATTTGAGAAACTAGACAGAGGGTCATAGGGCAAGGGAGGGAAAAATGAAACAAGATGAAACCAGAGAGGGAGACGCTCATAAGAGACTCTTAATCTCAGGAAACAAACTAAGGGTTGCTGGAGTGGAGGGGGGTGGGAGGGATGGGGTCACTGGGTGATGGACATTGGGGAGGGTATGTACTATGTATGGTGAGCACTGTGAATTGTGTAAGATTGCTGAATCACAGACCTGTACCCCTGAAACAAATAATATATTATGTGTTAATTATATATATATATATATATATCCAACTTGCAGTCCTTACACTTTCGGTCAATTCATTTTACATGCAAACACAGTCAAACTAACTATCTAGGCACAACTTTACACCTAGTAATTTTAACTTTTAAGCACAGACTTCTGTATACTCCCCTCAAACCCACCAGGCAGTCTATCACATAAATTTCATTGGCCAGAATTATATGAGGTCCTGAGCTGCGAGAGATAATAGACAATTGAGATCTTTAGTTTCCTGGGCTATATAGAGAGGAAGGCAGAGAAGAAAAATGGTCGTGAATAGGGTTTAGGTGGGCAAATTTGATGACTGTCTTTTTGGGTTCTGGAAAGAGCCATTCTCCTTTCATTGTCTATTTCAAAAGGAGACACTGTACTTCTATCTTTAATGTTAGGTTTCTGGGATTTGGTGAACAACAATACTCACCTGATTTTATAGGGTTTAATAATAACCAATATATTCATTTAGCCTGACTAGTGTTAAGTTTTAAAAGAAAAAGATTACATGAATATCATAAAGGCATTGGGGAGGGTATGTGCTATGGTGAGTGTTGTGAATTGTGTAAGACTGATGAATCACAGACCTGTACCCCTGAAATAAATAATACATGTTAATTTAAAAAATAAAGAAAAATAGATGACATATAAATAGCTAGGTATATAGGCAGATATATATACATACACTACATATGTGTATATATAGATATATGTGTGTATATTCACATGTATTTGTATACACACATATATGCATACTAACAACCACATATATTCAGAAATCTGGTTTTGGAAATAGATCCGACAAGTTGAAAAAAAGACTCAAGTTGCATAATAAGTATTACATTATAAAATTTCTTCTATATAACTAGATGAGCTCACCAAAAAAAGCAAAGAATATTACTGGATATTACTAGAGACCAGAAATGAAGACAGAGCTAAAAGTAAAGGCATTAAGTGTATGAGCTGACTCAATGATTATCTTGGGAGCCTTTGTTGGGGAAGGTCAGTATTTCTCAATGAGATGCTGGTGGCATTCAGGGAAGGCCAATTCCTTATTTTGTAGTTCTATGTAATTGGACTTCAGGATGATTAGTATCTCTGGCTCACAACTTCAAATTATCTGCCATAATTATCAATCTCAGTCATTGTGACAATCCAAGCCTTGACTAGAGTGTGGTACCAAATGTACTTGAGAATCACTAGCCCAAGTAACCTGAGGGGTTTATGTTTTAACACCAAGATGTGGACAGGAGATGAAGTCTTGGGGCAAGTTAAGACAAGGATTTAGGACTGAAATTCTCATAAAAGCCAGGATCCTCAAGGGGGTGCAACTTTAATGAAGATTGAATAAGAAAAGTATCTATACTCTGGTAAAATGGTATGACAATGAAAGTGGTCTGTTTTGGCTATACTCTGATATATTTCCCCTGAGATCTTGAAACCATGTGGTTGAGCATAATAGATCTGGGGTTAAATTTATCAACCATACATGGTCTACGACCCTCCAGGAAAAGAAATTAACACAAATATCAGACTCAATCCATTGAGAAACTTAAGTTACTTGGGGGGAAAAGCAAATGTGGAAATATCAGAGAAGGAGAGACTCCCACCAGTTACCCAGTATTCTCACTTGGATCCCCAGTGAAGATAATGACATCTATAATTTCAAAATATACAGTGAAACCATCAACCTTGATTAAGATTCATAAGATATAAATAACATCAATATTAAGCCACTATGAACAAATTATCTGTTATACGTGAAATAATTAAATAAATAAGAATTTAAGAAACATTAGGAAAGACCAGAGATTGTGAAAAAGAGGCATATATAGAAAAATACATATATAATCACTGAAATGCAATATTCAATACATGAAACACATAGTAAATTAGACAGCTAAGGATAAAATTCATAAACTAAATAAAGATGGGAGGAAATTATTCTAAATGCACATAGCTATATAAAAAAGGAAGTACTAAGAAAGGGAGAGTAAGGGGCATGAAGAATAGATAAATGTGATCCAACATTTGTCTAATGTGAATTCCAAAGGAGAAAATCAATAATAGAGAATAGAGAATAAGTAGGTAGAGATTAAGGATTAATAATGAATCTTAAGTAGGATACACAGAATAAATCCATGGCTAGATAAACAGAGTAAAACTTAGAATACAACCCACAAAGAGAATATCTTTAGGGACCTGAAGTCAAACACTGTATCTTTAAAAATAAAATACACACACACATACAAAGCTTCTCACGAGCAAAAGCAGAGGCCATAGGACAATAAAATAATATTAGGAAAGTAATGACAGAAAATGATTATTGACCCAAATTTTATGTGCAAGTAAACAACAATAATTCAAGAGAGAGAGCAAATGAAGGACATATTTAGACAACCAAAGGCAGTAAGAATTCGTCACTAAACACACTAGCTAGAAAAATTACCAAAGGATAAAGTTCAGTAAGAGGGGATTTCAACTGAGAAGGAAAAACAACAAAAGCAATTTTGAGCAAATAAATAGGTGAGTTGATGTAACTAAAAATCAGTTGTAAAAAATAATAATAAATATCTTGAACAGTTTACTGGAAAGCAGTAACAAATCAGAGTAGAGTGAAGAAGTGAGAGGAGATGGGAAATAAAAAATTCTGGAGTCTTTCTAACATTTGAGAGACAAGAATATCAATATGTATTCACTCAACTTTAAGTTATAATTACAGATAACATTTTTTTAAGTACCAATCAAATACATGTACTCCAGACTAGCAAAGAGGAAAGGGTGAGCGAAGATGAAAACTTGATCAATTCATTGAAAAAAAAAAAAAAGTGGGGGGGAGGGAACAAAAACACAAAGAAAGCAAAGAATAAAAGAAAAATCAAAATGTATCTACAATCACAATAAATACAATGGAATAAACGCACCTCTTAAAGGACTCATTTCCAGATTCAATTATTATTTACAAAAGTTGTCCCCAGGTGCACTTGTGATGAGCACTGGGTGATGTATGGAAGTGTTGAATCAGTACTTTGTTAAACCTGAAACTAATATTATACTGTATGTTAACTAACTTGAATTGAAATAAAAACTTTAAAAAAAGCTATCCCTAAAGCCTAATGACATAGAAAAACATTTATGAGGGGAATATATGATATATAAGAGGCAAACAGTTAAGTAGAAGAAAATAGTGACAAGTATATTCACAGATGATAATGCAGACTTAGGGTACAAAAAGCACTATTAGGCTTTCAAAGTGGTAATATTAAAAGACATAATTTACTAGGAAGATTTAACAATCCTGTTTGGATGTATTACACTGTACAGCCTACCAAACATAATTTGCAAAGATAAAATCCAGGTGAATCAATACTTAAAAACTTATATTTCTGAAAGAAACTAGAATCACTTTATAGAATGTTATCTCAAGAAAATAAAAGATCTCAACAAAACACAAGCAGCAAAAAAAAAAAAAGGTATAAAAAAGTTTGATACATTTGATTTTAACAAATTCAAAACTTCAATACAACAAACAAAATTCTAATTAATTATGACAAATGATAGATTTAAGAGAACGTATACACTTGGCAAATGATTAACAATGAAATATATTAAGCATCAATATAACCCAATTGGCAAGACGGCAAGAAGTAAAATCAGTAATGTGGTGGAAAAAGAGTTCCCAGCAGTAGACTTTCCAAAGAAATCAAACTCAACAACTATCCACAGATGAAAATACCTTTGTAAGAGCTCTGGAGTAAATTTGAGAAGTTCCAACATGCTGATAGAATAGAAAATTCAAAAAGAGCCACATTGAAAAGGGTGAAGTTTCACTTTACCCCCAACAAGCCTTCCCCAAGCCAACACAACACAATGCTGAGAGAGACCCTCTTGGCCAGTTATCTTTCCTGCAGGGGAAAGCGAGAGTGAAGTAGGCATCCAATTCCCTCAGTCTTTCAAGGCATTACCTGAGGAGTCCATTTATGTCTCACCATTCAACAAAGAGACAGCAATACTAAAAAAGAATCAAACAAATTCTGGAATTGAAGAAAATGGGATGATATAGTCAAAGTGCTAAAAGAAAAGAAAAAAAAACTGCCAACCAAGAATACAAACTATACTTAGTAAAAATTGTCTTTTAAAAATGAAGAAGTAGACTTTCCCAGAAAAACAAAACTGAAGGAGTTTGTAACCACTGCTTTACAAGACGTGCTAAAGAAATTTCTTCAAGTTGAAACAAAAGGATCATAAAGAGCAATACAATAGGATATGGAAATATAAATCTCACTATTAAAGGTAAATATATAAATACAGAATAAAATACTATGTAAAGATGACACACTGAGCACTTTTAATCCTAGTATAAGAGTTAGAAGACTACAGTACTGTTAATAACTGTAACTATAAAATGTGTTAATGGACATATAAAGATGTTATTAATGTCACAATATACAAATTGTATTATGAAGGGAGAAACAAAGATATAGAGTCCTTGTTTGTAATTGAAGTTATTATCAGCTTAAACTAGATTGTTAAAACTATTATCTTTTTTGTAAGCCTTGGGGTAACCACAAAGAAAATACCTAAAGAAGATGCACAAAAGAAAACTAGAAAGGAATCAAAGAATACCAATATATATTTAAAAAGTCACCAAATCACAAAAAAAACAGCAAGAGAAGAAGCAACAGAAGAACCACAAAACAGATAGAAAATGATTAACAAAGTGCAAATAATAAGTTCTTACCTACCCATAATTACTTTAAATGTAGGTGATTTAAACTCCACAATAAAAAAACAGTTGGCTGAATGGATATAACAATAAGATCCATCTATATGCTGTCTACAGGACAGCCACGTTATTTTTTTAAAATATTTTATTTATGGGCGCCTGGGTGGCTCAGTTGGTTAAGCAACTGCCTTCCGCTCAGGTCATGATCCTGGAGTCCCTGGATCGAGTCCCGCATCGGGCTCCCTGCTCAGCAGGGAGTCTGCTTCTCCCTCTGACCCTCCCCCCTCTCATGTGCTCTCTCTCATTCTCTCTCTCTCAAATAAATAAATAAAAAAATCTTTAAAATATTTTATTTATTTGAGAGAGTGCACGTGAGAGCGCACAAGGTGGGGGAAGGGGCAAAGAAGAGGGGGAAGCAGACCCCCCACTGAACAGGCTCAATCCCAGGACCTGGAGATCATGACCAGAGCCAAAGGCAGACACTTAACCACCTGAGCCACCCAGGCACCCCAGGAGTCACTTTAGATTTAAAAACAGCCATAGCCTATAGGAAACAAGCTGAGGGCTGCTGAAGGGGAGGTGGGTGGAGAGGTGGAGTAACTGGATGATGGGCATTAAGGAGGCCATGTGATGTAATGAGCACTGCGTGTTATATGCAATTGATGAATAACTGAACTTTACATCTGAAACTAATGATACACTATGTTAATTAATTGAATTTAATTAAAATAAGGTTAAAAAAAAAAAAAAAAGAACAGCCATAGCCTGAAAATGAAGAGATAGAAAAAGATACTGTATGAAAATGATAAGCAAAAGGAAGGAGTGGCCATACTTCTATCAGACAAAATAGAGTTGAAGGAAAAAATGTCCAAAGAGAGAAAGAAGGTCGTTATATAATTATAAAAGAGTCAATTCAACAGGAAGCTATAACAATTATTAACACATATGCACCCAACATTAGATTAAGTTAATATATAAGATAGGTATATAAAGCAACACTGACAGATCTGAAGGGAGAAATACACAGCAATACGATACATATGGGAGATTTCATTACCTCACTTTCAATAGTGTATACAACATCCACACAGAAGATCAGTCAGGAAACACCAGACTTGACCAACACTATAGATCAAATGGATATGAGGCTTACACAGAACATTGTACCCCAGAGCCTCAAAATACACATTCTTCTATAGCACATACAGAAAATTCTATAGGAGACATCATATTAGGTCACAAAAGAAGTCTTAATAAATTTTAAAAGACAAATTATCTCAAGTATTTTTCCAACCAAACTGGAATGAAATTAAAAATCAGTAATATTTTAAAAATTAAAATTTCACATATATATAGAAATTAAATATACTCTAGTTTTTTATTTTTAAATTTTAAACAACATACTCTTGATCAAACATAAAAGTAGAATCAAAAGAGAAATTAAAAAATATCTCAAGACAAAAATGAAAACATACTTTCTTGGTTACAGCAAAAGTATTATTGAACGATGTTAATAGCAATAAATACCTTGATTAAAAAAAGAAGAAAGATTTCAAATACAAACCTAACTTTACACCTCAAAGAAGTAAAGAACTAAGGCCAAACAGATCAGAGGAAATGATAAACTTTAGAGCAGAAATAAATCAAACAGAAAATAGAAAAACAGAAAAATAACTAGGAGTTTTTTTTTAAATATCGACAAAATTGACAAAACTTTAGCTAGACTAAGAAAAAGAAGACTCAAAATCAGAAACTAACTAGGAAACATTACAATTGATGTCACAGAATTTTTTTAAAAGAGGCTATTATGAACAATTATACACCAACAAATTAGACAACATAGAAGAAATGGATAAATTCTAAGAAATACACAACCTACCAAGACTGAATTGTAAAAAAAACCCAAAAATCTGAACAGACCTATAACTCATAAGAAGAGTGAATCAGTAAACAAAACCTCCCCAAAAAAGAAAATACCAGGACCAGAAGGTTCAAGGTGAATTCTAACAAATTTTAAATAATTAACACCAATCCTTCTCAAACTCTTGCAAAAATTAAAGAGAAGCAAAAACTTCCAAAATAATTATAGGGCCAGGATTGATTACCCTCATATAAAATCCAGATAAGGACACTACAAGAAAAAGAAAACTAGGGGTCACTATTCCTGATAAATATGGATGGAAAAATCCTCAACAAGATATTAGCCAACTGAATTCACCTGCACATTAAAAGAATCATACATCATGATCAAGTGATATGTAACCCAGGGACACATATGAAAATTAAGCAATATAATCCACCACATTAACAGAATGGAAGATAAAAATCATATGATCACCTCAACAGGTCCAGAAAAAACAATTGAAAAAAGTAAATACCCATGATAAAAAATGCTCAGCAAACAAGAAATAGAAGGAAATTACTTAGTAATAAAGGTCATATATACTGTGCCCACAGGGGATATGTACTCACCAATGAAATCCTGAAAGTGTCTTTCTCTTCTAAGATCAGGAACAAGGATGCCCTCTCTCACAACTTCTATTCAACATAGTACCAGAAGTCCTAGACAAAAAAATTAAGCAAGAAAAGATATGTCATCCAAACCCAAATCTCTGTTTGCAGATGATAAGCTGTCACATTATATAGAAAACCTAAAAGATTCCACCAAGCAAAATAAAAATGTCAGAACTAATCAATGAAAGTGGCAGTACACAAAATCATCATACTGCATGGAGCACTGGGTGTTATACGCAAACAATGAATCATGGAACCCTACATCAAAAACTAATGATGTAATGTATGGTGATTAACATAACATAATAAAATAAAAAAATTAAAAAAAATCAGTTGCAACAAAAAAGCAATCTGGAAATTAAGGAAATAATCCTATTTACAATAGTATCATGAAGAATAAAACACTTAGGAATAAACTTAACCAAGGAGGTGAAATGCTTCTATGCATGAAACTATAAATCATCCGTCAAAGAAATTTAAGAAGATACAAAAAAATGAGAAAGATGTCCCACGTTCACAATTGAAAGACTTAATATTGTTACAATGCCCACACTACCCAAAGTGACCTCTATCAAAATTCCAATGTTATTTTTCACAGAAATAGAAAAAACAATCCTAAAATTTATATGGAACCGTGAAGGACCTTGAATAGTCAAAACAATCTTGAGAAAGAAGAACAAAGCTGGAGAGCTCACACTTCCTGATTTCAAAACACATTACAAAGCTACAGTAACCAAAACAGTGATACTAATCTAACAATAGACATATAGACCAATAAAACAGAATAGAGAACCCAGAAATAAACCTCCACATACATGGTCAAATAAATTTCAGCAATGGTGCCAAGACTATGTATGGGACAAGGATGTTTTTTTCAAAAAATGGTGCTGATAAAACTTCATATTCACTTGCAAAAAAATTAAATTGAACCTTTACTCTTTACCACACACAAAAATCAACTCAAATGAAATAAAGCCTTAAATGTTAAGACCTGAAACTATAAAACTCCTAGAAGAAAACAGAAGAAAATCTTCTTCAGAGTGACTCTGGCAATGATGTCTTGGGTATGATGCCAAAAGCATAAGGAACAAAAGCAAAAACAGACAAATGGGATTATGTTAGTCTAAAAATCTTTTGCACAGCAAAGAGTATAATAAAATGAAAGGCAACCTATGGAATGAGAGAATATATTTGCAAACCATTTATATGATAGAGTTAGCATCCAAAGCATAGAAGGAACTCCTATAATTTCATAGAAAAATAATAATCCAATTTTTTAAAATGGCAAAGGGTCTGAATGATAGTTCTCCAAAGAAGTTAAATAAAATACCAACAGGTATTTGTAAAGGTGCTCAGTATCATTAAGCTTGAGAGAAATGCAAATCAAAATGTAATGATGACAAATCACCTTACACCTGCTAGCATGGCTATTATCAAAACACGAAAGATAATAAACATTGACAAGGATGTGGAGTAAAGGGAATCATTAAGTACAGCTGGTGGGAATGTAAACTGGTGTAGCTACTATGGAAAACAGTACAAAAGTTCCTCAAAAGATTAAAAATAGAACTACCATGTAATGCAGCAATCCAACTTCTAGGTATATATCCCAAAGAATTAAAATCAAGATCTTGAAGATATCTGACTTCCCATGTTTCCTGCAGCATTATTCACAATAGTCAACACATGGAAGCACTTTAAATGCCCATCAGAGATGAATGGATAAAGAAAATGGAATGGAAATTAGTATTAAAAAAGAAGAAAATTCTCTCATATGCAACAGCAATGTCGAATCCTTGGACCATCCCTAATTTCTTGGACAAACTCCAATTTCATTAAATTTTTCTTTAGTTGTATTGGCCTGAATCAAAATGCAGATATAAATTTACTAGAATTAACATAAATATGGGGGCACCTGGGTGGCTCAGTTGTTAAGCGTCTGCCTTCGGCTCAGGTCATGATCCCAGGGTCCTGGAATCGAGCCCCACATTGGGCTCCCTGCTCCACGGAAAGCCTGCTTCTCCCTATCCCACTCCCCCTGCTTGTGTTCCCTCTCTCGCTGTGTGTCTCTGTCAAATAAATAAAATCTTTTAAAAAAATAGAATTAACATAAATATGGAATAATATTTTAAATTTTCTGTGTAATACTTTACCTCATGTTATTAAAAATTGTGTGGGGCATTTCTGGTCACAGGAATATTGAGCGCTGATTTTATTCAGGGACTTGCCATGACTCTTCCAAACACCCTTAAAAAATGAGTAGTTTGGAGACCACCAACCTAAAAATACTGTTTAAGTCGGTGTTTATGTATAAGGCATCGCACTGAGATGTCCAATACTGGAATTTATTTACCATGTTTTGACTACTCTTACAGGATCCTGAAGATATCCTGGTTATTCTCAACAGCTTGGCATTCCAGTCAAAGTTGGGAATTTTATTGTGCATTTCCTCTAACAGATAGTGCATATGAATGCTAAATAAAACTGGCCAAATTGTTATCTCTGGTGAATTTCTGCTGATACTTATACTGCTCCTGCCAGAGAAGTGTCTATTTATCCTTTCTATTTGATTCCTCTTTGTAAAATATTCCCCCCCTAGCTTCTGACATCTATTTTTTATTTAAATAGCCTTTGCTGTGAACATTTATCAAAGATTTCTTGAAAGTTCCTATCAATCACCTGCAACAGTTGCCTGTTTGTATGAAATATCGATCAAATTAAAAATAGTTAGGTTGTTACAATCTCTGCCTGGGCTTCCCCTGCATATCTTCTATAAAGACAATCTTTATTTACCAGTATAGCTTAACACAGATTCTTTTAAGTAAGTTTTCAAAAAATTAGTGCATATTTGAGTATTCCATTATCATTTCTTTGATTTTTGACAGTTACAAAAATTATGTGTAAAATGAAACTAAATTGTTAAATTGTAGCCTCTTCAAGGCTTATAAATGTACAAGATTGGCAAAGTGTTGAGTTGTCAGATTTAACAAATGAAAATAAAGCCAGCTAAATTTTAAGGATAAATTTTAGCATAAATATGCCTCCAAATATTTCATGGGATATATTTATATTAAAGAGAAAAATAACATCTTTACTTGAAATTAGATCTCATTAGGATCTTGAATTTTATCTGGCCACCCTACGAATTGGTATTCTGTAGCTCAGTGTGCTTGTTGCTATTTTAAAGAATAATAATTTATTGGGCGCCTGGGTGGCTCAGTTGGTTAAGCGACTGCCTTCGGCTCAGGTCATGATCCTGGAGTCCCTGGATCGAGTCCCGCATTGGGCTCCCTGCTCGGCAGGGAGTCTGCTTCTCCCTCTGACCCTCCCCCCTCTCATGTGCTCTCTCTCAAATAAATAAATAAAATCTTAAAAAAAAAATAAAGAATAATAATTTATTATCAACCAAAAGATTTCCTTTACAACTTTAAGAACGGTATCATACAGCCCAGGTAATCAGTCTTCATTTAGTTTACTAATTAGGTCTAGAACAGCCTGTCCATATACTAATTTGTAATCTAGTACTGCAACCCTATCTGTTTTAGGCTACTTTTGAACTGAAATTTTTCTTTACAACATTCCTATTAAAAATTAAGGCAAACTTTCAGTATAATGGTATTTCTGTTTTCCTGAGTATAAATTTTCTTCTCTTTATCATCTAGTTTTACATAATTGCTTTAGTTTAAAGGTATCTTTAAATATTATTTGATTTTGGTGTCTAATTTAAAATACACCTGTTACTTTTATCAGTAGTACCTCTTCCCTTTGCCTCCTTACTTCCAGGCAAAAATAATAAATGTATGATTTTTTTCTTTTTCCAGTTTCCCTGAGCTTTTACCTAACAAAAGGCTAGTAACAAAATGTAGTGACAGCTTCTGGCAACAGAAGAATATTAATAGAATACTGAATAAACTCAATACTCATTCTCAGTGTTTTAAATGTTAATCTTTTTTCTGTAATTAAAAATAAACTTAATGTGAATTTAGGAGGAAATGTTAGGCAACACTCACCAGAAATGATTTTAAATTGATTTCCTTGTTTAGTAAGGTAACTTCAGACTTCCTGTTATTTTTAAGTAATCGCCCTTTCCATTTTTCTTTAATACTATAATTTTGAAATTGAAAGACTCCATTTTTTTTTTTTTTTAGAGCAATTGTAGGTTCACGAAAAAACTGAGTGGAAATACAGACTTCTCATATACTCCTTTACCGGCCCCAACACTGCAGACACACACACAGATTCCCCTATTATTAACATCTTGCATTAGTGTGGTCCATTTGTTACAATTGGTGAGCCAAAATCGAAACACTATTATTAACTAAAATACATAGCTTATATTAGGCTTCACTCTTTGTATTGAACATTCTATAGGGTTGTGTGTGGTTTTTTTTTTTAAAGATTTTATTTATTTGACAGAGCGAGCACAAGCAGGGAGAGCAGCAGGCAGAGGGAGAGGGAGAAGCAGGCTCCCCGCGGAACAGGGAGCCTGATGCGGGGCTTGATCCCAGGACCCTGGGATCATGACCTGAGTCGAAGGCAGCTCCTTAACGGACTGAGCCACCCAGGCATCCCTCTATAGGGTTTCAATATAGAATGTCATATATCCAACATTACTGTATCATACAGAATAGCTTCACTGCCCTAAAAATGCCTTGTACTTCATCTACTCATCCCCTTCTCCCACTCCCTGAACCCCCTGGCAACCACTGATCTGTCTCCATGATTTAGCCTTTTCCCAAAAGTCACTCAAGTCGTAAAATAGAATATGCAGCCATATCTTGATTCTGTAGTATGCAATTAAGGATCCTCCATGTCTCTTCATGGCAAGATAGTGCCTTTCTTTTTATTGCTGAATAATATTCCATTGTAAGGATGTACCAAAATTCCTTTATCATTTCTTGAGAGACATTGTGATTGCTTCCAAAGTTAGGCAATTATGAATAAAGCTGCTATAAACATTTGTGTGCAGGTTTTTGTGTGGACAAACATAGGACTTTACCAATGATTTTGGATCTTTCCTTCTCTTATCTGGATGTCAAATTCATTTAAGTTATGATCACCATTACATGACAGTTGATGTACAATTATCTTCTCTATCAATTCTTGTTCACCTCTCAGGACAGGGACTAATTCAGAGGATTATAGTATCCCTCTCTGTGACTCCACAAGTATTGTGCTGTTTTTGGTTTCTCTATCAGTCTTGTAATGCAGTAGCTCTACACTGCAGTTATCATGGCAAAATAAAAAATGTTGGCCAAGATGTCCATTGACGGATGGATAAAGAAGATGTGGTGTGTGTGTATATATATATGTGTGTGTGTGTATATATATATAGATATATAGAGATATATATAGGAATATTATGCAGCCATCAAAAGGAATGAAATCTTGCCATTTGCAACAACATGGATGGAACTGGAGGGTATTATGCTGAGCGAAATAAGTCAATCAGAGAAAGACATGTATCATATGATCTCACTGATATGAGGAATTCTTAATCTCCGGAAACAAACTGAGGGTTGCTGGAGTGGTGGGAGGTGGGAGGCATGGGGTGGCTGGGTGATAGACATTGGGGAGGGTATGTGCTATGGTAAGTACTGTGAATTGTGTGAGACTGTTGAATCACAAACCTGCACCTCCGAAACAAAATACATTATATGTTAAAAAAAAAAAAAAAAAGAAGATAGCAGGAAGGGAAAAATGAAGGGGGGAAATCGGAGTTGGGGAGGAACCATGACAGACTATGGACTCTGAGAAACAAACTGAGGGTTCTAGAGGGAAGCAGGGGGAGGGGGATGGGTTAGCCTGGTGACGGGTATTAAAGAGGGCATGTACTGAATGGAGCACTGGATGTTATACACAATGAATCATGGAACACTACATCAAAAACTAATGATGTAATGTATGGTGATTAACATAATAAAATTTAAAAAAAGAAGAAAAAAAGGTGTTGGAACCTTTATTTGGGAGGGGAGAATAGTAAAGAGGATGGCTTATGAATAGTCTCACTTGACATGAACAAGATAAGCTCTCAAGAGTCTTCAATATTATCCTTAGTTGAGTTGGTATATCACACCAAACAAAAAGCTATGAATATCCAATCAAGTATGTTTTCAAATATCATATTTCATTATTTTGTATTCCTATGTGTTACATAAGGGAGCATATGAAGAAAATTAAGCCATATTATTTTGTATTCCTATGTGTTACATAGGGAGCATATGAAGAAACAGACAACTGTTCAAATACTGGAATATTCAAATGTTAGAATTATTCCTAATAAAGAGCTTAAAATATGAGATAATCTCCATTTTTCATATTAAGATAATTATATACTGCATTTGTCGCTTTTGCAAACATAGCTGTAATTACTCCTGGCATTGTACTGCTTACTGTCTTTTTTTTCCCACTTATTAAAGCTATTTATTTACAACAAGTGCTTTGTATGCAAACATTAGTCTGCTGTTAACAAAAGTGAAGCCCAAATTTGTAATTAGCTACAGCTGTACATGCTGCTTCCTTTATTCAAAAGTCTTCTATGACTTTGAAGCTGGTTAGCTCATTTTATTCTTTGTGGGAACCAATCATGGATACTAGATAAAGCCTCATTCTCCGTATGCTGAGTTCAAGTCAGCCATTATTTGTTCCAGTTGGGATGGGGGCACAGTTCATAGCAATAGCTGGATTGAAGGGAAAGGCCTTAAGCAAACTTGTGCATATTGTATTAAATAAGTATGAATATTATACATCGGTAATTTAAACACCAATTCAAAGTTCCATGTCTAAGTTATATATATCTTAAATTCCAATTAAAATTAAGTGCTTCTCTTCTATCATAGAATCAAAATATGACCTGATGTTTTTTCAATATCATTTAATCCTATCTCATGTATAGCCCATTGATATAATCTCATATAAATTAGCCTGGGCTCTGTGACTGGGAAGTTACCTAACCTCTCTACTCTTCAGTTTATTAATGTATAAAATGGAGATAATAATAGCATATATTTCATTGGGTTTTAGTGAGGATTAACTGAGTTAACATTGATCAAACACTTCAAACGCTGCCTAATACACAGTAAGTGATATTAGTGTTAAATTATTTTAAGATCTAGTGTATTTTAGGAAGTATTTTTTTTTCTATCCATTATTGATGCTTTTGATCAAAGTCTACAAATATAAAGACATCTCTATTAAGTTAATTAAACTGATAGCTTATAAAAGGGAAAAATTGGGCAAAAGAAGAAGATATTTTCTCCAATATTTTGTTTATTTATGGTTGAAAACCCTAGTAGGGGAATATGCCCTACCACTCTTTCCGAGGATTTGATGTTTTTGTAATCATACATGTATTTAACTACACTGGCTTACTTCCAAATTACAGAAAATTATCACGGAATAATTGACACTTTTACTTTCCAAATTACCACTCCAGATATGCCCAGAAAAGAAACTTACAAAACCTGGTAAGGTTGGGCTTTCACCAATAGCAGTTAAAATTTTCCAGAGATAATTCTGTTTAGTATTTGACAGATACACATCAAAGAAAGGAGTAAAGAATAGAAAAAATGGCATTATTTTAAAAAACTCACTTGAAAAGATTTATGTGTGAAGTTCAAAAGTTAGAATTTCAAATTATCAATGGAGTTTGTTCAGATTAAAAGATATATTCTACTAAATTGGGCTTCCATAAACAATAGTATTTTCTTATTTTAATTTTTCTATAACTCATACATATATAAATCCCAATAAAATCTTGTGATTTTTTAGGCAGAATTTACAGGGTAACACATCAATTAAGACAATCCCGTATTTTATTTATTTTCTTTGAGAAAGTCTCCTAATTTAAAATCAAGTTGACACTGGAAAAGAAAACACCTCTAAATATGTGTCAATTCTTTTAGTAACTATTAAAACTAAACCCAATATTAACTAATGACCAAGAAAATATTGATGCAAAGTGGAAAGTACTGTCAGAATTGAGTAACTAGAACACGTCAGGTTTTGCATTTGTTAGTTCCAAGGTAAGATGGTCATGTGCATGTGGGTGCATTTTTACAAGGTGAGTGTTGACAAGGAGAGAAAGACAAGATTAGAAGCAGTTGGGTCTTTGATTCCTGCCTAAACAGTTATTTTCTGCAGTACAAACTCCAAAACAGCAATCAAACTAATGTGGTTCTTAACTACTTTGGTTTATTAATAATGTGCTGACAAAACCCCAACACCAAGCAGCAATGATGAATGGCACTCAAATACAAAAGCAGGTTGAATCAGGGATCCATAACTTGGATTTTTTGCAGATAGCAAATTTTTAACACCTATTCAGAAAAGATTTCTTTTGAAAGACTAATTGGTTTCTACATTCTTTAAAATTCAGAATTCATTCCAACAGTTGGCAGTTTGAATTTATTTTGCCTCCATATGACACTTAAGGCCACAATCATCAGTCCTGACAGCATTAACATAAAAGATACAACTCTTAACAATTATCTTACCAACTCAAGTTTCCTAAGAATAGCTTGAGATCTGATAAGCACTTCCAGCTGGGAGTGATCAGCACTCAAGGCACTAAAGGCAAAAATACCTCTAGGGCCTTGGACCCCACAAATATCCATCCTTTTCTTTCTTCAAAACTATTGTTGCCTGTCCGCGGATGGTGGCATGCAGAGACAACTGTGGCATTTGCCAGAGCTCCCATGGCTTACCATTTGCCTACTGATTCTGAATTGTTTTCCTGACCATAACTCTTTCCTAACGGACCTTGGTCATCACATTGGACGTCCTTCTGGAATCACGCCTAAACTTGCTATGTTCTCTGAACTCTGCCTGGGGACAACTGGTTGCTTTAGTTGTGCAACCTTTAGTTGGACAGCAACTAGCTGAGCTGCTCCTGTCTTTCTCCATTTCTCCATCCTTCATACTATGGAGAGTCTAGCTTGTTTTGCACCTTTCTCCTCTCGAGTCAAAGAGTTATAGAAGCACTATAACTGCCTCCAGTAATAATACCTTGCCTTCACTGCCACAGTAATTTTTCATCACATTATTGGGTACTGAATTTAAGAAGGTTCCTCTAATATCTACCTTAATAAATTTGTTTCCCCTTATTTAAATAGTTAACAAATGCGATTATTGAGTGTTTCTACTTACCAGCTGTTTAATTTTTTAAAAAAACTGGTGAAAAGTGGTTTTGTGTTTACCATAAAACAATTCTATCTTGCCACAATGAAAGTATAATATTTTTACAAGACAATCACAATAAAAAATAATGAAGAAATATTTAAAAACTCTAATGGGATGGCTGTACTCATACTTGAAATCTTTATCTGTTAGGTATATCAGACTATGACCCAGACCTTAACAGAAACAAAATAAAGATCTGTCTACCTGTGACAAGCTTATTTAAAAAAAGAAAAAGTAAATTAAAGAGAATATGTTTTATTCAACTGGATTGTAATTAGAGTTGGTTGCATGGTAGTTTTCCTAAAATGGCCTACCCTTAAAGTTTTACCTACCAGGAAAGGTATACATTTAATCATGATGAAAACAACAAGATATACTGGAGTCAAAGTGCTGAAAAACCAGTATCAGGGCCAGATGCAATTATAAAAGGATAGAACTAAGAAACACTTAGATATCAAAAACATGAAATCACAGGTCACATAGGCAGAAGCCCTGGTCAAAGCCTGTGGCATACTTCCGATGTTCTAAACATGGCAAGGCCCTAAGCACAACAGATGTAAACTAGAATAATACTCGTCTACTTCCCACTTTCAATCTATTGAAGAGAAAGGGGACTAACAGCTGCTTGAAAATAACTCTTGTGGTCCAAAATACAATTCCTGCCACAAGGCCTGAAAATCCATTCATTCTTGTTTAAGACATTTGAAGATGTTCACATCTTTGATACTACTCATTCCACAATTGGGCCCTTTCCATATTCACTTTTTTCTCTGTGAATCCTAGGCCCTGTAATACCGAGCTCTCTGGTTTCTGGACCACTGATCATTTTTAATCGATTTAATTAAATGCAAATTAAAGGAAAAAGTAACAGTAATTTTGAGTTAGCCCCCAAGAAAGGGTCAATAATATCTCAATAGGATCTCGCTGCTGTGTGGTCATATTATTATCTAACTCCTCACAACAGCTAGTAGGAGCCTCACCAGTCTCTACCATCACTTACTCTAAATCTCAATATACAACTTCACCTGTCTCTTTACAGCAAAACAGAAGCTAGGAGATAAGAAATTCCTCAACGTCTCAATTCCTCCTGCCACTGAAAACAAATTGGAACCTCCTCTCTATTTATGTCCTTATAGCCTCCTTTTCAGGGCAAACTTCTCCTCCTGTCATAGGAGTTTCATTTTTCTCCAGTCTTCATGAACATTTATCATTTATCAGTTATCTCTTCTCTCTCCTGAATTCCTAACAAGCCATTCTCCTGCAGCAGTACTCAAACTTGACTTCAGATTGGAATCACATGGAGAACTTAAAAACTGGTTGCTTTAGTTGTGTTGCTGTGTTTCACTTCCAAATATTTCTATGTCATTAGTGGGAAGTGTAGCCTGGGCATTATCATATTTAAAAGCTCTTCAGGTGATTTTGATATGAAGCTAAGACTCAAAGTCACTTTGGCTCTACTGGCTCATTTTCCCTAAACACAAAACATTCAAAATTATCTTTTTTGTTTTTTTTTTTAAAGATTTATTTGAGAGGGAGAGAGAGCGAGCAAGCAAGGGGGAAGGAGCAGGGGGGAGAGAGAGAGAGAAGCAGACTCCCCCTGAGCCAGGGGATGGGGGGCTCTGGATCCCAGGACTCTGGGATCATGACCTAAGCCTAAGGCAGACCCTTAGCCAACTGAGCCACCCAGGCACCCCTGTGTTTACTTTTAAAAAGCCACTTTTTATCTTTTCTGATGAGCACTGGGTGTTGTACGTAACTAGTGAATTATTGAACACTTTATCAAAAACTAATGATTTACTATACAGTGGCCAACTGAACAAAACAAAAAAAAGCCACTTTTCTAAATATTTGCCTCCTTCCTTTCTGTGCAGTCCAACTTCTCAAAAGGATAGAATCCATTTGTTTTCTTCCATCATTTGCTTTCTTTTCTCAAGCCTATGTATTTAAATTCTGCTTTTAATATTCTACTGAAACTACTCCTACCAGTATCATCTCTGGCTTTTACTAAATTCAACAAAAACTATTGTTTCTATGCATCATTAGTCTTCCTTCTGAATGCTGTAATATAATGTTTTCCTGGTTTTTCCTCTTTTATGCACCAGATACATTCTAAGCCCAGGAGATCCAGTGGTGAACAAGATAGAGGAAGTTCTTGCTCTCATGAAGGTTGCATTCAACTGTGGGAAAACAGATGACAAAGGAGTAACAGACAAACAAGATTGTTGGATAATAGGATAACACACTGGGTTGTTTGATAGAGAATGACTGGACAAGGGAAATGTGCATGAAGGATGATTTTAAACAGGTAGGTAAGAGAAAGCCTCTCTAAGTTCTATTTGAGCTGAGAAAGTTCAGAAAATGTGGTAGAAGGCACTCCTGGCAAGAGCAGCAGCAAGTCAAATGGCCTGAGCTTTGAACACACTTGAT
Source organism: Mirounga leonina (assembly GCF_011800145.1). NCBI lineage: Eukaryota > Metazoa > Chordata > Mammalia > Carnivora > Phocidae > Mirounga > Mirounga leonina. The sequence continues at coordinate 3,051,901 of NW_023270839.1, read as the reverse complement.
GTGTTTGAAGAAGAGATAGAAGAGTGGCATAGCTGAAGCAGGGTGATCAAGGAGCAGCAAGGTGGAAACAGTAGCACATAAGGAGTTTGGATTTTACACCAGTTGTAATAGAAAGCTATTGGAATGTCCTGATCAAAGCCAGTGGGGCTTTCTGATTCACATTTTAAGGTGAAAGTGGTGCTTCCTTTTATTCCCATCCCTTAAGAATAATGTTGTATGATTATTGTATTAGTACTGCCTAAGTATTCCATCATAGACTCTCCACTCTTCTTTCAGTACGCATATTCCTTTGATGATCCACCTTGTGATTTTATCTAACCCTTATATTTACTGATGACTGTCCAGGATCTCTTTTGAGCTCCAAACCTATTGTCTAGCTGTCAATATACATTGGCATAGACTCAGTGGTCTCCTCAGCCCAGCTTTCTCCTTTCTGCATTCCCTAATTTAGTGAAAGAGACCAGCATCCAGTCAGAATCATTGTAGGTAGTCTTGGTTATTCCATACACTTAGTCAATAATCTTATCACATAAAATCTCCTCATTAAAATCTATTTTATTTGTCTCTTTCCTCTGCCTGCACTTTAGTACTAATACCCTGCTATCTTTGCAACACCTCTCAACCAATAAACCTCAAATGCCTGGTTTCCCTGTTTCTAGTTTAAGCTCTGTCATATACAATCCATTTTGCTTACTGCTGCCAGATGTATATCTAAAAAAAAAAAAAAACAGATTTGATCAAAAGGGACTCATGCTTAGACATATTTGATTAAGGGAGTTCTTTTCAATGTGTCTTTGTTTGTTTTTATGGTGATAATTTATTGAGTGATTGCTACAGGACAGTTCCTGATCTAATAGTTATATATGCATTAACCCATTTCTCACATTAACTGTAAGAGGTAGGTTCTATTACTACTTCCACTTTACAAATCAGGTAACTGATGCACAGAGAGCTTGAGTAACCTGACCATAGTATAGAGCCAGTAAGCCCTAGGATTTAAACTTAACCTGATTCTGGAGTTGTTGCTGACTAGATTCAAATTTATTAGTACAACATACAAGTGTCTGTGTGGTTACCCTTTGAAAACTTCCCAGCCTTCATTTCTCAAACATTTCTCTTATATCACATTCTCAGGCTGTATTGAACATATTATAGGTCCCTTACTAACATCATTCTCTCATCTTCTATGCCCGGTCCTTCTGGCTGTGATAACTCTCTTCTCCTTTGTTACCCAATTAAAGCTGCTTTGTGTTTTAAGACTGTCGAAGTCTATTTTGTCTACCTCCAGGAAATCTCCCAGTTAATGTTGTCTATTAGTGCATTATCAATATGTGCCTTCCTCTACTATAGTAATTAATCCCCTTTATGTCATCTCAGTGTTTGCTTATTTATATTCCCCTTAACATTAAAAATTTCTTAAGAGTGGTAAATCTTCCATTTCTATATCCCAGTAACTTGTGTAATGATTGGTTCATAATATATCATTTTTTAATAAATGAATACCACCACCATCCATTGCTATATCATTACAATTCAGTTTCATATTTATCTAGTAGAGAAGATGGTCCTTAAAAATGGGGTACATAATAAGAGAATTTTGAAAAATAAGATGAGAACATCTCTAAGCATAGGGAAGCAACCCAGTTCTTGACATATAGGCAGGAACAATTGTTAGTTATTGAGAGACTACCATCGGGACATTGCATGTTAGAGGGGACGGAAGTTAGAATGCTATGAAGGAGAAAAAGGATACATTAAAGACTGTATACTAGACTCAACCAAGAACTTAATAACTATCTTGTGCTATTACACTAATTACTACAGTTCCTGGGAAAGAAACCAACTAGCCACAACCATCTCACCACACTGAACTGTTTTCTTTGTTCTACCAGCCTATAGATATTCAGCTACAAACAGAAAAAAAAATCTGTCAATCCCTTTGCCAAGTTAGAATCTTGGAATTAAACTTATGATTTTTACAGTTAAATAAATTGACTAGGGAGATAGCTTTATAGAGAGAACTAGTGGGGTGTTTTTGGAAGGAAGCATTTAAAGAAGAGTAGAGGTGGTAGAAAAGAGGGCTCAAGAGCCTGAAAATCCAGCCAAAACTAAAGCTTCAACATTTAAAGAAGATTGGTACTTGGAAAGCTATTCACTAGTGCAGTGTTCCAGCCTGGAAAGGTGGAAAATAAAATGCTGTTTACAAGTTTTCTCTGGTTTGTTATATAAAATGTGTTGTGCATGTGATATCTAAATTTAAAGTAACATGATTTAAACTACACTACGTGATGAAGAGTCCTCTGAGGTCACTAAAGCTTTGATTTTCCAGTTAGCTTATTTTATAGCTAGTGCTTTGGAAGCCATCAGGTCCATAACGAGATAGATCAATCAGATTGTTTTTATTGGTCTACTGCGTACCATACACTATGCACAGCAGTATTCATTGAATCAGACTGCTTGGGAACAGCAGCTTTAACCTTGAGACTAGAGCAGAGAAAATAACAGCTTCAAAATTAAATCTCCATGAATTATATATATTCTTATATAAAATTGAATTTTTAAACAGTGTCAATTGAAATCCATTGGTAATGAACCAAGTACGGTTATTTCAAAGAGGAATTGTGGTCAAAACATCACACGTTCACTGATTTAAAATAGCTTTCTAAACTTGATATTCAAACATCAGACTTTGCAGTGGTACAAAGAAACCCAGGTTTGTAAAATGGCCTCAGTAATACACTATTTTAAAGGTAAAGTAAAAAGAAATAGATGACCTCCAGAAGTTGCTTCAGATGCCTATGATTTTACATTTGTTTATCCCCTTTCAAAAAAGAATCTAAGGTAAATTAAAAGAGCTAAGGTAAGCCAGTCATACAATAAATGGCACACTCATGGGATTCAACAGATGTTAATTATTTTCTCCAGATTTTTGAGAAAGCTCAAAAGTTGATATTAAAAAAAAAAATCAATAAATTGCCTGACCTACTGGCTTCCTAAGTACAAATCCTTAGCTGCATCAATGTTCAGTTTCTTCCGCAAAAATTCAATTGGCAATCAAGGGGAAACTGGAGAAATTGGTGCAAGGATCAAAGCAGAAATAGCATCCTCAAGACAAGGTTAGGAGTTCACATTACAATATCTAAGTATAAGCTTTGCGCAGTGGCAGTATCGTAGCCAATGAGGTTTATCCGAGGCGCGATTATTGCTAATTGAAAACAATATCTAAGTATAAACAGGGGTAGAATTCTTATCCAAAGGATCTGACCTGTGGAATGCAGAGATGGAATGAGAGTCTGTGGAGTTGAGGACTCACAGGTGGCTGAGACTTCTTCAGTTCTAAACAAGTCCTCCAAGTTGAAGTAATGTACACCCAAACTTGTCATTTAGGGAAAAATTAAATCTTTTAAGTTAGCTGGTAAGGAATTAACCAGTGGCCAGTACCTTAGAGAAAAAGCTAAAATTCATGGTGCAGCTCCCATCTTAGCAGGCAGCTCGATGCAAATCCGGAACTAGTAAACAAGTACTTGGCTCCAAGGAGACTTCATAGAATACACCATTGTGGTTGAGAAACCAAATTCCAAAATACTCATGATGCATACAAGTAGTGTACATAATTCCAAATATAGTATGAATTTGGTTTACATTAACCCAGGCATGGGGGAAGCTGAAATTTCACGATGGTCTCTCAGACCTCATCAACAAGGCTGGGGCAAACACAGAGCTATCATAGAGTTGCCCAGAGCACTAAACTGTCAAGATTCTCGTGTCCCATCTGATACCATGACCGGAACTAACAGTTTCTTATGATAATGTTCAGACATTCCCAAGGCTTACCTCTCAGCCTCTGTCAGGAAGAATTTCACTAAGACATACTCTCAATATTTCAAGGCCTCAGAATTAAAACATTCTAAATTTTTGACTAGACTGACAAGGGGTGAAAAATTATATTCAACTTGCAGATGAGATAAAATTTTTTCTGCTTCATCTTGCTTTTTTTCCCTTCTCTGCCACCAGATTATAAATTCCACAAGTGCAGAGCCAAGTCTATTATATCCACCATTATACACCCATAACCTAGTAGATGCTCATCTAATATTTATAGAATGGTAAATGTATGAAGAGATGGAAAAATGTTGCTGCTGAATTAAAAAATAAATAAATAAACCTGCTCTTGAGTTTTTCGGGGAAACTCTTAGTGACTCTCTTTTCCTATAGCAATCTCTTTAAAATAGCCCTTCACAACTTGGCACCAACTTGGTTTTTTGGTGTTATCTTTTGCAACATTTTTTTATGCTTCCTGGTATTCACTGAAAATATTCAATATTTTTCTACATTAAATGCTTTTCTTACAATAAAGCAAGCACCAAACACTTGTTGAGAAAATCCTGTGACTACTATTTGCGATAAGTTATCAAATCATCTTTTTTAGTCTCCCCTGCTATACTGTGATTTTGTTAGACCAGTAATAGGGTCTTAAATTAATCTCTGGCTTTCTCCAAGCCTAACTCAGTATCTTCTACATGGTGGGTATTCAAAAAAATATTTGTGGATTGAAAGATGAATAATAATACTTTCACTAGGTACTAGTGTAAGATAACAACAGTAATTAATAATTTGACCAAATAAAATCTATGGTTTTATTCAATACAATAGAACTACCAATTGTGAGCTGAGACGTTGGGGTCTTAAAGAAGGACCAATAAATAGCTAGAGGCAAAACATATGGTCAAAGTCACAGAATGATGGCGTCTAAGGACCACTGTCTAAACAGAAGGTATCTCGTTGGCATTTTTCTTCAAACTTCTCTGAGCCTGTGGCATTATGGCAAGGAGACCGCGAGACATATTCATAGAGCTCGCAGCATATAAGGAAGTAACCGTGACAGCTGCAATTTAAACCAGCCTTGGGGCAAAACTTAGGGATAAAAGAGAAGCATGCTTAACAAAGCTTCATATTTAAGAAAAAGTCCCCCAAAGTGCACAAAATGCACAATTGGGTAAAACTAAGTTTTATAATAGATACTTGTCCATAGAAACTGACAGGGAGTTTATGATGGAAGAAAATGGTCCATGCATTTTCTATGACTCAGACATCATTCCTCTCTGCCCTCTTTGCTCTGAGCCATGGGGTTATTTGGTGACAGAGAATGCAAATCAGAAAGAGACACTGCTCACCAGAGCAAGACACCCTAATGTGGCGGGTGTCCTCAGGTATGTTCACAAAGTAGGGAAAGGTGCTACCATGGAATGATTCCTTCAACTGATGTTCTCTGTGACTCCTGAGTTTAATCCAGTTCAAGAAATATTTATTGACTACTTATCATGCAGCATACACTGAAGCAGCTTTGTATAACAGTAAAGTAGGCAAAAATAGCTTGCAGATACAAACTTCAGCTTCAATCCATGCCTCAACACATTAGCTGCATGAGTTCTTTTAATAATAATGGTAATAATAATGACAGCATTTTTTGCGGAGTTACTAATCACCAGACACTGTGCTAAGGGTTATATAATTTAATACTCATAACCAACTAATGAGATAGATATTATGATTATGATCCCTCTTGTAGAAATGAGGAAATTGCAGCCTAAACAGGTGAACTAATTTTCCTAATGTGACACAATTAATACATAACAAAGCTGGGATGTGAATTCATGCAATCTGACTCTACACACAAGATCTTAATCATCACTTTATATTATTTCCCAATTCATTTATAATTTCTGGTACTGTTTCCTCATCTGAAAAAAGAAAACTGATAGAAAAAACTTCCTTGCTGCATTATCATGAAAATTAAAAATACTGTAATTTTAATGACAGGAATAAGGTACAGAAAGGATCTAATATAGCAGAGTCACTAAATTATCTCCATTATAATTCAGTATTATATTTTCCATTGATTTTTCCCATTCTTGAAATTTCACATACTTCATGGCTTAAACTATACAATTTAAAATACACTTACACTATCTTTTTAAGTTTTTTTTTACTTGAGTATAGTTGAACCTCAATGTTGTATTAGTTTCAGGTGTGCAGAGAGATTCAACTTCTCTATACATTATGCTATGCTAACAGGTGTAATGACCATCTGTCACCATACAACACTATTACAATACTATTGAGTATATTCCCTATGCTGTACCTTTTTTTCCTGTGAGTTATTCATTCCTGAACAGGAAGCCTGTACCTTCCACTCCCCTTCACCCGTTTTGTCCATCCCCCACCCCTCTACCCTCCGGCAACCATCAGTTTTTTCCCTGTATTTACAGGTTCGATCTGCCTTTTGTTATTTGCTTGTTTTTTATTCATTTGTTTTGTTTTTTAGATTCTACATAGAATTTACTCCTATACTATTTTGCCTTACTTGCTAATATTTTCAGCACATTATAGCCTTCTTTTCCTACATGGTTAATTAATATATTTATGGATGAAACCGTAACTCATATAGCATACACCCCACTTAATTTAGCCACTCTCAGTTAAACTTACCTTCAATTCATTTCTCTATTGCCTTCTGACTGATTTGTGGGATCTGGGTTCTTGATGTGCCGAGTACGCATTTCTCCACTATACAAAGAAGCCATCACACTCAATCTTTCCATTTGGATGGCTGCCCTAAGGCCTAAATTTGTAGGACAGGAAAGACTGGCCAATCCATTTGATGACCATGATGCACGGTCTCAGGCATGCATAGTTTTTGGGCCAGAACCCATTGCCCACCACCTGGCCGGGCAAGGCACCTCTGCACTGTGAATCTGATAGGGAACGGGGTGTACAGTGGGTGTACGAATCATCCAAGGAGCACTGGGGTCTGTACCATCGGTAGTGTGAGCCAGACTCCTTACGGACAAGTCTGCAACCTGGACCCTCAACACCCAGAGCATCCAAGTGATTCTGATCTCAGGACTCCACTTACCAGCCTTAAGTAGATCTCCTGTGATCCTTCAAGATCAGGTGTCCACTGGGAGGGGAGTTCTCACCTGTAGCACCTCAAGCCTGATTCTGCCATCCTCTGAACTCCCCTGACCATCCCAGTCCATCCCCTCCCTGCCGCTCCGTTAGGACCTGCATTTCTCCCACACACCTGAGGCCACATAGCGCACCCTGGGGGGCTCCACCTGTGCCTTGCTTGCCTTCCTAGGAAACTCCATGTTCCACTGGCCCAACCACGCCCCAGCCTGGGCCGTGGGCGTCCCCATGGTGTTCAAAAGAAAAAAAAAAAAAATACCTGAATCATGTTCACCAAAAGCAGTTTTGGTAATAAAGATATATTTGATATCTAGTTGCTTAATTCCTACTTCTGTTAGGTTGGTTCTAATCTCCAGATAGGTAAAGGGGGAGGGGTTAAATATTAAATCTTTAACCACCCCCCCCACCATCCACATCTAACTAGAATACTTTTTACTGCATGCTTGTGGCTTAAAAACTACATTTGAAATTTGAAACTACATTTGAAACTACATTACTACTTCAATAGCTGACAAATAATAATTGTAACTTTTTTTGCTTTTGCTTATTGCAAAATCTGTCTTGTTTCTCACTATGCTAAAAAATGACTTAGGTAAGAGTATCTGCAAAGTTCTTAATACATAACTGGTATTTAATCAATCTAATTTCCTTTTTTTCCCATTCTAGGTATAAAACATAGTTTTTAGTACAAAAAAAAAACAGTTTTGTTTAAAATGGCTGGCTAACCAAGTGTGCTTGAAACTCACATCTTTGTTTTGTTCTCACAATGTTTATCTCACATGGAAAGCTTTTTAAATCTTTTGGCATGCTTTATAACCAGGAGTTCCTTTGTATGAATCATGGTTAATGGTAAGGTGCAGTTGTAAACAATCTGTATCAATTAGTTCAACAGCAAGATCCTGTGAGAAGCTGCCATTTGCCTTCTCTGAACATCCAATAGACATCTGGGTTCTTTTGCAAATTCTCAGTCCAGCTTGCTTCCAGTTTGAACTTCTGTATTTCCAACGTTAAAAAGTTGAGAACTGTACTTCTGAGACCCTTTTCAAATAGGCTTCTGGAGTCTAATTAGTTCCCACCAATTAGATAGCTGAACACAATATTTGGAAGGTAAAAATAACTCGGGAGCTTGCTTCCTGCCACTTTCTCTATTGCTGCTACTAAAATAGTTCATGGACATGTTCATTTTTGGTGCAGTGTTCCACTCTTAAGCTTCATGGGTAACAAAGACCTGATTGCCGCGGTGGTGACAGGATTCAGCCTCCTGGTGAACGGTCAGTGGCTACCTGGGAATCAAGAGGAAGCTGGAACAGTAGTGTTAGTTTTCAATACCTGGACTGGAGCTGTAGTGGAGTCCTAAGCTGATCGGTTTCAATACTGTCCTCACATTTCACTTTCCCGAGTAACTGTAGCATATATTTCTGAGTGTCCTTGGAGGACCAACCTAAAGCTTCATTCAACTCCTCCATTTATTTTATAATCATTCAATTTTTAATATTAAATGACTTTCTGTTTAAAATTATAGCAGTATTTTCTGATTCCTGAAATGATCCTTGACTGCTACAAAACTTCTCAAGTTTAATTCTTGAGTCTGTGCTGATTTTGCAGAATTAAAGACTTATTTTCTAAAGCACTTTCATTTTTTATATATTTTGGCACTACTCTGAAAAGCCTGAAAGGACTATTTTTCATTCAATACTTTAGATTTGTAAGTGAAATGTCATGGATGGGTCATTATAGCAAGAAATTACCTAATAGTCTATTTCTACTATCACAGGTGTATAGAATTTGGAGTCAGACATTATTGATGGACATACAAGTTGTGCATAATTTAACAGGCATTAAATATAAAATTAGCAGATATGGATAGATTTTTATATAACCACATATAATGTTTTAAGTGTTAATAACATTAAATGTTAATAAATGTATCTTCTATCAATTTTTTAAGGGTTACAGGAACCCAAAGACATTCAAATTTCATCAATAAAATAACTTTATTAAAAAGAGACTAGCAGAAAGGTTATTTAGCTTTGAAAGGATCAGAACCTATCCTTTACAAAAGAAAGAGAATGCTCCTATATACACATATTTTTTCTAGCTGCTACATTTTTGGGGCCATTTCTGATGCTAACAGAACCAGATGTCAGCTGCTAGAAAAGCAAACCAAAATAATGGAATTTTTAAAACCCTGAGTGAGGGCGCCTGGGTGGCTCAGTCGTTAAGCGTCTGCCTTCAGCTCAGGTCATGATCCCAGGGTCCTGGGATCGAGTCCCACATCGGGCTCCCTGCTGGGCAGGAAGCCTGCTTCTCCCTCTCCCACTCCCTCTGCTTGTGTTCCTGCTCTCGCTCTCTCTCTCTCCGTCAAATAAATAAATAAAATCTTTAAAAAAAAAAAAAAAAGAAAAAACTGAGCAAAAAGCAAAACAAGGCAATAGGCAATGAAAAGAGTACGGGTGGGAGGAAGAGGGGAATAAATTCAATCAAAACTTGAAACACATCTGTATCTTTGAACCGTCTTTGCCCTAGCCATGGTCAATGAGCTCACAGGATCTTAGTTAATTTTAACTGATTTGGTGTTATTTAGAATATTCTTTTTCATCATACCATCTCTTATCTAAAGTTAACAAGACTATACTCCACATAATTTAGCTTTGGTTAGGTTATTATAGTTAATGGGTAGAAACAATCAATAGAATTCCTATGATGAAAGACATCTCTCTATAGATGTAAATCAAAGTTTGAAACATCTTTTTGCATTTTTTTCCTGATTTAAATATAACCTGAACTTTATCAAAACGGTAGTATGAATACAGAATAGACTGAAACCTGAGATCAGATTTTATATGTAAACCAAGAGTCCATCAAAGGAAAAGGTAAGTACAATGTAAAACAGACATATTTGTGATTTGCAGCATTAAGGAGGTTTATTCATCAAGGTTTTACAATCATTACTGAGTTTATTTTTCATAGAATGGCTAGAATGTGTTCCACTTGTTATATATTGATTGGTTACTTTTTATATTTCATTACAATAACATGTTAGGAAATAGATTTCCAACATTTTATGTTGCTGAGTAAATTGCAAGCTGCCAGAGCCAGGAGATCTTCTAATACAAATTTCAAGATTCTGCAAATATAGAGACTGTATTTAGGTTTATTTTAGAAACAAGATTGCAGGGTCTAGACAGGGTGAAATAGGGTTCTAAAGGACAAAAATTTGGACCTGAGGTAGCCAATCACCTTGTCACTCTTCCAAGACATTTTTCCCACTTACTGGCTTATAGTGCCCAAGATGGTATTTAGTTTTCAAGTATGGGCTTCAATAAAGAATTAGAGTTGATAGGGAGCCTTATGGGAGAAGAAAAAGACAAGATAATGGATAATTTGTACTGTAGGCATGTTGTACCATTGATTTTACTATGTTTTATTTAAAATACAGACTCCTTCAACTTCTGCATGAAAATTCAGGTCTATGTTATTTCCTTGCCTAAATACACTTAAAAGTTATCATATAACATCAATTAAATTTTGTCACGTCGAAATCTTGACATTAAAATAAAGAAAGAAGAAACTAAAGATATCTGCTTATAAAAGGGATTGGCCTAGGTTGCATGTTGAGTTTTTATAATTTAATCCTAGATTTCTCATGTATGATTCCTATCAACTGGATAAACGGCATTGAATAACAGCCCATCCTAGGCATAGAGTGCCACATCAGGGCTTTTCAGATTTTTGCATCCATTCCACCATAAAATGCACTTCTACTTTTTCTTCAAAGGACATGCTTCCTATATATATTTATATTTTCAATCAAATGCAAGGGTGTTTCCTTTAATCAGGACTCCTGAAAACCAGAAATGAATTAATCATGTATAATAAGTCTTACATTTCTCAACCATTGAAAGGGAAAAAAAATGTTGATTTATCCTGTCAACAAAATCACAGTAGGGGGCGCCTGGGTGGCTCAGTTGGTTAAGCGACTGCCTTCAGCTCAGGTCATGATCCTGGAGTCCCGGGATCAAGTCCCGCATCGGGCTCCCTGCTCGGCAGGGAGTCTGCTTCATCCTCTGACCCTATCCCCTCTCATGTGTTCTCTCTCTCTCTCATTCTCTCTCTCTCAAATAAATAAATAAAATCTTTAAAAAATCACAGTAGGGATATCCTATTAGAGAATACAAATGTTAAGGACAAATATGTCAGAGTACCTGAAAACAGTTGTGAAGGCCAAGGCATGCCATAATCTGTATAATTTTATTGAAGTTTATAATCAGGCTTGGAGCCCAATTTGTATTTGTATGGCTTGAAGCCCTATTTTAAAATGTGACTCAATACAAATTTTATTTTCAAATTACTAAATCAAATTTGCATATGTATCTTGAGTAGTCAATGGAAAGAAACAATAAAATAAGTTTTCTGGCTCTGATAGGAAACAAAATATTATGAAAATACTGTGATAAATATTTGCTTGATGTTCTGTTTATTGATCTATTCAAAGATTACTTTTCTCCCCATAGGAAGTATGACAAGAAATAAGTAGTCATTATCTTTTATATAATTAGTGGACTCTAACAAAAAATAACTATCTTTGAACGGTCTTTCTAGCCATGGTCAATGAGCTCATAGGATCTCAGTTAATTTTAACTGATTTGGTGTTATTTAGAATATTCTTTTTCATCATACCATCTCTTATCTAAAGTTAACAAGACTATACTCCACATAATTTAGCTTTGGTTAGGTTATTATAGTTAATGGGTAGAAACAATCAATAGAATTCCTATGATGAAAGACATCTCCCTATAGATGTAAATCAAAGTTTGAAACATCTTTTTGCATTTTGTTTTCCTGATTTAAATATAACCTATGTTTTCACTTGAAATATATTTTTTTCTCATTTTCAAACTCATTCCTCACTTTAACTTTCTAGTCAGTTTCATTCATTTAATCCTCATTGAGTTCCTACTCTTAGCCGTATCCTATATACTCTTCCATACCAAGCACCCTAGAAACCTTGATGTGCCCTTCGCTGATTATAGGATACTTCCTCCCCAGAGGTAACCATCCTAGCAAATTTTGTGATAATCAGTTACTCATTTTTCTTTAGTTTCCCAATTTGTATATATGTTGTTAATTATTATAGTTCTAGTTTGATTTTATCACATTTTGAAAATGGAACCATAAAGTATTTTTTTTGCAACTTGAATATTTTATTCTTTTGCTCAAAATTATGTTTTATATATTTATCCATGTTGCATGGTATACTTGTAGTTTGTTCATTTTAATTGCTGTTTATTACATGTTTTAATATATCACAATTTCTCTAGTCTACTGTTGATGAAATTTCAGTTTTTCCAACTTTTTCCCATATAAAAATAGTGACAGAAGGAACATTTTTGCATGTGTACATTCTTGTGTATACAAAATTAACATAATATATATACATAAATACATATGAATGTTTCAGTATATAATATTTTATATATAATCTTTTTATATATCTTCTTGCATATATGTAGAGCTTTGCTGGAATGGAATTAGTGGGTCACAGGGTATGTGAACCTTTAATTTTTTCAGCAAACTGTTTTTTAATTATGTGGTAAAATCAACAGTTTATGTGAGTACCCAATGTTCCACAATTTTGCCAACACTTGATTTTCTTAGATTTTTAAATTTTTGACAATCTGGTGGGTATGTAATGCTATCTTGTTATGTTTTAATTTGCATTCACCTGATTACAAATGAGTTGAGTGTCTTCTCATGTTTATTCAATCATATTATGTTCTAAATGCTTTCCTGTTTTTCCATTTACAAGTGAGGTTTTTAATATACTTAGAAATTATCTTTATAATAGGAAGTTTGTGACAGGTTTTATTTTTTCTGTACATTTACCCTATTTATTGAAAATTTATTGAAAACTGTCCTGTGCATGTTGATCTGCACCATGACCTCTTCGTGGTATTGTACATTCATATACATATAGGTCTGTTTCTAGGTCTCCTATTACTTCATTTGCTCCAATTTTCCATCTGTGTGCTAATACAATAGACTTAAATACTCCACATTTATAGTTGGTAGGCATTTGGGCTATCCTGCAGAAGCAGAATAGACCCACACCCAAAATTTGGTTTGCGTGTGATACTCATGATACCACACACAGAGCAAGAGTATATGAAAAGGTTTAGTACTTATAAATGATTCTTTCTGCGAAGATCAGAGCAGGATTCCCAAACAGGCTCATAATAGCTTGAGAAAATGAGAAGATACTCTGGACCCCGGGAACCAAACTGAGGGTTACAGAAGGGAAGGGGTGGGAGGATGGGGTAGCCAGGTGATGGGTATTAAGGAGGGCATGTGTTGTGATGAGCACTGGGTGTTATACACAACTAATAAATCGTTGAGCACTACATCAAAAACTAATGATGTACTATATGCTGGCTAACTGAAGATAATAAAAAATATTTAAATAAAAAAAAGAAGAAAACGAGTCTTGGTTAGGGTTTTTACTGAGTTAGGGAGTGAGGCCAGGTTAAGTGTTCCCACATGTGGGCAGGGGTTTACTGACTTGAATCTCCCGCTGAGGCCAAGAGTGAGTGTATTCTTATCATCTTGCCTAGATGTGGGGCAGAATTGGAAGAGGGAAAAGGGAAGCGGTCAGCAGTTAAACATTAAATTATGAAGTCAGATTCTTTATTATAATTTACTCCTGATATTTACAGATTCCTAGATATGCCATGTTTCATTTAATTGAATTTGAATTTAAGTCATTATGATGTTCTATGAAGCCTATAGCCTAAAGTCTGTAAAGTAGGTAAAAGTTCCATTGAATGCTTTGTCCAAGAGCCCAGCATTATGTATTTCACTGAGAAGTGAAATGAGTGTCTTGGTTATGATCAGTAATGTCTGAAACTCCAAAAGAGATAGAGTGTCTTTCTGAGACCTTGTATTATGACTTTAGTATATGTAGACGCATGTGTGACCTTGATTTATATTTGGAGTATCTGCAAGGCAAGAGATTCCCAGAATCTTTACCACAAAGGGGGAAACCTTAGATAAGGATTTGTTTTGCAGCATTGGCTGGATCCACACCCAAACTATTTGCAATGTCCCATATGCATAAAAATATGCATATGCAGTCTATTGTTGTCCAGGGCGTTCAGTGCTAAGATGACTGCCTGAAATGTGGTCATTTGTGCTGGCCTAGAGTCCCATCCTTTATCAGGGACATGCTAGGAATGAAAACAGCAACTCTCTACTGAGTTCTATCACATGCAATGATGTTGCACTATCCATAAATGCATGAACTCCCCTTGTTTTTCATTTACTAAATTGCAAAGAGTCACCTGGCTGGCCAAGGAATTCTCTGGCACTAGGGCAATTGGCAAAGGACTGAATATGGGGAAGACCATCCCCTCCTGCTGGTGGGATATGGTAGAGGGCTCAGGTTTATCTCTCATCACATAGTGAGGAGGCCTTGGTAGCCATGCTGAGCTTATAGTGAGCCACTTCCATGACCTAACATGTAATAGGCAGCTATGTACGGACAGTCACAGGCTGAAGGTCTATGCGAGTTTCTATTTCCAGGACAGTCCAGTATATGGACAATGATTGCCACTCTAATAGCACATAGCATGAGACAAAGATGGACAGTTTCTTGCATCAGAAAACCATGGGCAAATTATGGCCTCAATGTGAGATTATAAGCAGCATGAGAGGCTGTTGCTAAAGCCTCTAAAAGGAAGGTTTAGTTAGGACTCCTTTAAGCACTATCATGAGTGCCTGTTGTATTTCAATTTGGACAGAGTCTAGAGCCTTTTGTTGGACAGTCCCACTGAAAAGTGGGTTCATTTATAAGGAACAGCATGGATGATTTAATTAAACATAATTGTGGAATGGATGGCCTCCAGATCCCAAAAAAGCCTAAAAGATATTGTGGGTATTGAGAGGGTTGACAGCTATTTCTTTATGGTGTCAAAGATAAGAGGGCCTCAGTTTACCAAATAATTTTCAAGAACTTAACTAATATAACAGGGGCTTACACAATGTGTGAGTCAATGGCTCATCTCCTTTTTTTGGTGAGCTTTTTAGTATATGCATGTTCTGAAGGACTGTGTGAAATGAAACTCCTCAGGAAAGGGTCTTATCAAGGTAATGTCTTATCTGTGCTCTTGGAGAAATATGGATACATTTAACATCTTGCCTACAAAGGTGTATTTATGTCCCTACAGAAGTTAAGGCATTTTTCTATAGATACTTCTATTTAATTATCATGTTGTACAACTTGGACTTCATAATGTTGTACATCAATTAAATCTCAATAAAGCTGGGAAAAAAAAGAAGTTAAGGCAAATTATAGTTGAAAGCTGTTGAAATAGGCACTGAACAGAACATATTAGCTAAATCTATAATAGCAAAACATTTACCAATTGCTGATAATTGGTAAAATTAGAAGGAATCAGTAATTTCAAATTTCAAAAACATTGGGTAGTGGGGCTTGATAGGGCCCACAGTATCAAGGTTATGGTAATCTACTATGAGATGGCACTCTTTTTTTTGTAGGTTTAAGAGCAGGCCAAATTGGACTATTGAATGGAGAAGCTGTGAGGATAATCATGCTTTCTTGAAAAGAGTTTTGTATAATGAGTTTCAATCCTTGAAGGCTTTGATTTAATTTACATTTGGTCATATTAATTATTTTAACTAGGGAAGAGAGGACATATTTATGGGGTCCCATTTTGCCAAACCAATTTTTAAGTGACAAATATTCTATTTAATTTTATTACTTATTGGGTCAGAATGTCCATGTTTACTATAGGGATACTATGATCATGGAAAATTTAGGCCACGTAATAGTTCTGATGATTAACATGAGGTGTACCTTTCTGTCCTCCACTGTACATCTTGTAATTCCTCTAATGGTATGGGGGGTGGGTACCCTATTTAAATTTAGTGAAGCTCCTGGATATAATATAACTTAACTCCACTTTTAATTAAGGCCATGAGATTTGCCAGTTGGTGCATTTAGTGGGTGTTCATAATCCATGTTGTCTTGTCATAGAGGTGCAAAAGCCAATCAGCATCCTATCTTTTTGCAATATAAATTATTTTAGTAAATTTTGGATTTTGATTGGGTCAAATTGTGGTCTTCAGTTTCAGTTGTTTGTTTCCTCCTTTAGTATCCAGGTTTATTTCTTTCTCCACCCTCCACCTTTTTTTGTCATTACTAGATCGATTTTGTGGTGGAGGAGGTCCTCTCTAGCCTGTTTATAAGTTACTTCCAGAGGACCTCAAATCAGTATTGTCAGGAGGAGAGCCCGCAATGTCAAGGGTTTCTTCATAGGGTTTAAAGACCTGGGGACAAAGTAAGGTTTGAATTAACTCCCTTTCTGGTACCACAGGGGTGTTATGGTTTTTTCCCCTATAAGATTTGGGATTCAGATCTTTTGTGGAGTTAGAGGCATGGGCAGCAGCAGCAATAGCAAAGGCAATCTATAGGGTCCGAATAGGCCATCTACCTTTACGATCATAGACCTCAACAATTCAAATCTTCAAACAGTAACCAATGTTCAAATAGTGTCTGCTCTTCCTCCACGTGAGTAATCACCCAATGGGCCTATATGTAGCCCAGGATATAGTCTTTCTCATGAATGCTCTACAGCATGAGGCCAATACTTGGTTGAGACTCATAAGCAGTTGGTCACAGATTAAGAGTCTATCCCCTGATCCTAATGTCAGCCACAGCTTACAATGGAATAAAGACACATGGTACAATCTAAGACACACATATAAGTAGAGGCCGAAACACATGATACAGAGCTACTTTTATGTGTGTCCCAATCCTACACCTCGTCCTTAAATGCCAATTAATAATTGAACTGACTTAGTTTGGTTAAATCTGTGATAGAGTGCCTGAGTCAGTTTGATCCCCTATAGAAGAATACTATAAACTGGGTAGCTTAAAAAGCAAACATTTCTCACAGTTTGGAACACTGAAGTCTAAGATCAGAATGCCAGCATGGTTGGGTTCTTTGTGAGACTTCTACCTGGTTATGTCTTCACATGGCCTTTCTCAGGCATGCATGCATAGCGAGACCTTCTGTCTCTTCCTCTTTTTATAAGGGTATTAATTTCATCATAAGGGGCCCACCCTTGTGACCTAGTCCAATCCTGATTACCTCCCAAGGTCATACCTCCAAATGCAATCACACTGGAGATTAGAGTTTCAACATGTGGATTTTGTGGGTCACAAACTGCAACTCATAGCTCAGAGCCATAAGAGAACCCAGCAAATGTAGCACAGAGCAGCATAGGTCAAAGTGCAAGCTGGAAGGCTGACAGTAGATCAAAATGTATGCATACCACCAGACAGCAAAGCCAGTAAGCAAACAAAAGCAAAAGAACAAAGACCCCTGGTGGTGATAGACATCCTACTCAGAGTGCTAATGCTTGTGTCCACCCATAAGAAGCCGTACAGACCCCAACCGAAAATTTGGTTGTAATGTCAAGACTGATGATGTCATATCCACACGAAGAGTAGATGAAAATATTTACTACTTATTAAATGAGGCTTTCTGGGGACAGAAAGTCAGAGTTCCCAAGGAGATCCAAAAATGGCTTCAGAAAGTGAGGTAAGGAGACTTCTTTGGGGTTTTTATTGTGACTTCTAAATTTATAATTGATTTATAAAATGTATTTTTGTAATTTATTTATAAATTGAATTATAAAATGTATTGGGGCAAGGCTAAGAGTTCCTACATTTGGGCAGATGTTTCAAAGGTTTGAATCTCCATCTAGCACCAAAAGAAGGAAACCCAGCCTTTCTTATTAGTCTGATCTTTGTGTGGCTGAGAGGAAGAGGGAAGGATGAAACTTAAAAGCACTCAAAATCAAATAACAAAACATGGAGTACTTTCTTGAGTAAGACATCTTCCCACTTGTATAGTATGCTTTGCTGGGATTCTCTTTGTGTTCATCCTTCTTGGAGCTTGTCAGGCCTATAAACTGGGCCCGACATTCAATTCATGTCTTCACATATG
Organism: Mirounga leonina; assembly: GCF_011800145.1. Classification (NCBI taxonomy): domain Eukaryota; kingdom Metazoa; phylum Chordata; class Mammalia; order Carnivora; family Phocidae; genus Mirounga; species Mirounga leonina. Next base: position 3,033,902 of record NW_023270839.1, on the reverse strand, counting down.
GAAAGTTTTTGACTATTATTTACTCAAATATTTTCCCCCTGTTCCCAGTCTCCTCTCCTCTGGGACTCCATATATTCATATGTTGCTATACTTGATTGTATCCCATAGTCTCTTAGACTCTGTTCATTTTTCTTCATTCTCCTTTTTTCTCTTCAGAGAAGATAATTTAAATGAATTTATAATCCAGTTTGTTCTTCTTTTCTTCTGTTTATTCAAATCTGCTATTTAAAAACCTGTCATGAATTTCTCATTTCGGTTATTGTACTTTTTAGCTCCAGAATTTCTGTTTGGTTCTTTTTATAATTTCTATCTCTTGGTTTAATATTTTTTTTGAGAGGTCATTCTTCTGATTTCCTTTAGCTCTTAGAGCATACTTAAAATACTTGATGTAGTCTTTGTCTAGTAAACCCATTGTCTGTGCTTCCTCAGCAACAGTTTTTGTTAATCTCTCCTATAAACTGGCCACACTTTCTTGTTAATATGCATGCTTCATAGTTTTTTGTTGAAAACAGCATTTTGAATACTATAATATTCTAACTCTGGAAATCAGATTCTTCTTTCTCCTCAGTGTTCTTTATTGTTGCTTGCTGTGAATGTAGTAGCTTGTTTAGGGACTTTTCTAAACTATTTTGTAGTCTGTATTCATTGTAATGTTTTGACACTCATGTCTCTGTTCCTTTAGCTTGTGGTCAGCTAGTGTTTTGAAAGAGATTTTCTTGAATGCTTGGAGCCAAAATTTAGTTTTAAAAAAAAGTTAAAGAAAATCTCTTCTAGTCTTTGCAGATTGGTTCTGTGTTAAAATATCTTTCAGTGCTTAGCCAGGCCATTTACAAGTCAACCTTAGCCTTCACTTCCTGCTGTGCTGAACCAACAAATCTGCCAAAAGTAGAAGTCTTAAGGGTATAATTTTTGTATGTTCATTATTGCTTGATTTTCTTCTGCTTTTCTCTTGTTTTTCACCTCTTTGTCTAACTGACTTACTTTATATTTCAATTCTTTGTAAAAAAAAAAAGGACTATCATATTTAACAAAAGTTTTTTTTTTGTTCTATTCATTATTTTTTTCCTTTCTCATAACAGCTTGCTCTTCTTTATGATGATTTTATTTCTTATTTCTTTAAGGTGTCATTCTACTGCTTATATTTTCTCTTTATTTTCTTTTTCCCTCTTTGATTGCTTGTTGGCCCTGAGGGTTATTTTGTATTCATGAAAGTCTATTAAAGACAAATATTTTATTTTTTAAGAATTAATATTTAATTTATTAATGCTATTACTTTAATTTCTTGAGGCTTTAAATACATTTTATAAATCAATTATAAATTTAGAAGTCTTTGAACAACATATGTTCAATTTCAAAGGAAGTTAATCATAAACTTTAAATTGCATTTATACATGTTATATTTTTAATTTCCTTCTAAATTACTTCAATTGTCTGATTAAAACAAGACTTCCCTGTGTATTTAAATGATTTATGAATCTAATAAAGTAAACTTATGAATATGATTAATCCAAAGTTCTCTCAGAGTTTAACGCTGAGTATATGTTTAATAAGATTACATCTCTAAATCAAAAACCTAAATCAATTATTTAATAGTAATTAGAAGACTGTCACTCTAATAGGCCAAATTCTCTTAAAGATTATAAGTGCATAAAATACCATAAATGTAGGTACAAATCCAAGTGCCCCAGGAAACTCATTCCCTTTTTCCTTTCTGTACTTTGCTGAATATAAAGCTCAGCAGATCTAAAGTGGCACAATAGAAAAACACAGAGTTCTCCAGATGCTCCACCTTCCCAACAAGGATATCTCCCCCCTCAAGAAGCTCCTATTGTTATGTAGTCAATGGGGTGATCCCTACCTTTTTCTAGCTCCATCATGATTATGCACAGAAACATAGAAATGGGCCCCCTCTACTGCCTCCCTTACATATTGTCTTTCTCTGATGGACCTACATAAGATTTTCTGTGGGATAATTAGAACTCAAAAGTTATATGCACCGTACTGCAGAGTTCTGTGCCTGCAAGCTACTCCAATAAACCTTGTTGGCTTTAATAATAATGTCAACACACAATTTCTCTACTAACAGAAATATATACTTACCATGATTTTATATACAAGGGAAGACAGGTCATCTCAGTTTATTGAAATAACTTACTAGTTTATAGTTGCTTTGTTTTGAGCTTCAAAATTTCAACAGCACTTGGTCTTGGATATTATAAAATCAGTGTCCCTGCATTTATTAGGAAATTTTACATTCAGATACACCAAATTCTATGGTCAGTCCCTATTAAACTTTTATATGAATAATGAAAACATATTCTTGTCATAAGGGAAATTATGGTTAAGGTAGACTATAAACATCAAGGAGGTTAATGTCTTCTAAGGAGGAGAACGTAATTTGAGTTGTGGTAATAATATCAGATTATTCTATATTTCTGGTAGTCTTGAAAAAGAGAGAGGGTAGAGGATGCTCAAAATGGTGGAAATATCAGAAGAAAAAATAAGTTGTGACATTTGTGAATGTTTTTAGCTCTAACTAAATTTAAAAACATTGCAACTGTAGCAATGTGGAGAGAACTTTGTGAAATTTAAAATAATAGGTTTATTATAGCAAGTCCTTCTGTATTAATAGTAATTAACCATCTGCAGTTTTCATATCACAAGCAGAAACTCATGATAATTCCCTGTTCACTAAGGCATGCAAAAGCTATTATTTACTCATTAGCACATTAGTTTAGTATTGTTCCTTTAATTACCAAATTTTGAGATATAAAGTAATACAAGTTTTCTTTCAATTTAACTTACAAAATATAGAATATGTATTTGCTCATATGCTGCCAATGAATATATATCTCCTGACTGATTATTTTAAAATTTTATGTCTAGAAAGAATTAAATGTTGACAACTCAAGTTTTCCTGCTAGAAGAAAATAGATTTCCTGTCAATGCTTGGGTGACGTCACACACTCCAGAATACACAATAAAAATACATTAATTTCATATCTGATATGTCTGGCACAGGTATTTCTGAAAGGCAGAAGGCATGTAAAATGTAAAAACTCCTGGAAAAATGCTAAATGCTGTAATCCAACCTGTCATAACTGTATTGCTGTTTAAAGATATTGCCTGAAAAGAACATTTAGAAAACTCTTGGGTTAGTAAATCAAAATGCTTCACTATTCTCAGTAGCCAATCAAATCAATATAATTTCATTCCTAAATATAGTGCTGTATATATAGAAGTGGGGGTGTGGGAGCTGAAATTTTCTGATTTTTATTTATTTTTGCTTCTTCCCTCAGAAAATTTACTCTTCTATTAGATAAAAAGAATAGGGAAGACATGTTTAAGGATGTCACCCAGCTCAATTTTAAAATTCATAGCTATTTTCAAAAAAACCTGACTGCACAACTTGTAGGGCCCAGTATAATATAAAAATGCAGGACTTCTTAAAAATGATTAAGAATTTCAGGATGGCATCAATTCAGTCACAGGGTCTTCCTAAGCTTGGAGATCATTGTTAATGCACAAATCACATGCCATGTTTGTATATAAATAGAATTTTATGGATTATGCAGTTTAATATTCTCAATTTACAAATGAGGAAGCATAAACCCAGAGAGGTTCATGGCTCACCCATGATTATAGAAGATAGGAAGTTATGAAATACCCTAGGTTCCAGCCTTCAAAATAAATCTGGTATTGATTTTTCTTCAGATATTTGTGACACATCTCATACATTAAATAAATTTTATAAGTAGAGACAGAATGGAAACAAAACCACAGTGTTTTCAAAGATTATTGATATCTAAAATATATAATAGTATTATTAACTATTCACCTAATGGATAGTGTGGTAGTTGGACAACATCGTGAATGTCCTTAATGCCAATGAAATGTAAACTCAAAAATGGTTAAAATGATAAATTTTACATTCTGTAAATTTTGCCATAATTAAAAAAAAATTCTGTGTAATGGTTAAATTTATGTGTCAACCTGACTAGGCTCAGGAATGCCTGGATAACTAGCAAAACATTTCTCTGGTTGTGTCTGTGGGGCTGTTTTTGAAAGAGATTAGCATTTGAATTGGTAGACTGAGTAAAGAAGACTGCCCTTACCAATACAGGTGGGCATCAACTAATCTGTTGGTCTTAATAAAACAAAATGGCAGAGGAAGGGCAAATTTGCTCTCCTGAGCTGGGACACTGATTTTCTCCTGCCATTAGGCAATGGTACTCTGGTTCTCAGGCCTTCAGATTCAAACTAGGATTTATACCACTGACTATCCTGGTTTTCAGATCTTTGAGTTTGGGCTAAACTATACCACCAGTTTCTGGTGGGTCTGGGTCTCTGGCTTGAGGATGGCAGATTGTGAAACCTCCATAATCGTGTGAGCCAATCCCTCATAAAAACTCTCTTTCTATATCTTTCTATATATACTATTGGTTCTGAATTGGGGTTTTGTTGTTGTTTTGTTTTGTTTCATTTTTTAGAATCTTCTGAGATCTATTTATGATAATGATGATGATGATGATGATGATAATGATATCAACTTTCAAGACCATTTAACCCTCCATTTTAGTCTTAAAAGATTCTCTATCACCTCCTCATATCTGTTTGGTGGCCATAACAAGTAAAGCATCCTTACCTAAATTATATGAACTTTCCTATATCCATGTCTTTGCTTGATCTGTTTTTCAGACTAAAATACTCTTCCTTTCTGACATATCCTCTTCATCCCTGATTCAGGAAGCCAACTTTTTTCCCTCTTCACAAATACACATACTCTCTTAAGTCAGTTTTTGAAATCTAGCTTATGCATCAAAATCCAAGTAAAAGGTAATTTCCAAGAAGTGTTTCTTATGTTCAATAATAAACAAATATTCCATTTCTGCAGTCATAATTTCATTGTTTTTCTCTTAGTCTGCAATTAGTTACAATTAGTTATATACATATCTGTCTCATTATCTCAAATTGCCTCGGAGTCAGAAAATTCAGCAAATATTTTATAATAATATTTGCCTTTGATTCACCATAATAAAAAGATTTTTTTAAAAAAGCACTCTAACCTTGCCTTACCTTCTAAAACTTAACTGATAAACTGTACGTCTCATGAACTTACAGGGCTTTATAGCTCACATGAACCTACAACTAATCTATTTATTTAATATTTGAAAACATTAAAATTTCACATTTACTTTCTAAAGTTATAGAATAAGAGAAAACAAAGTATCAAGTCTTTTCTCATACCCATGAGTATGCACTATGAATACAACACTTTTCTATGGGTGTTAGATTTCTATCAAAATATTTGTTGTTTAAGTGCTAGAGATAAATTTCAGTTTTCTTTAATTTTTCTTTAATTAACTTCAACTTAGAATTAGTTTTAATAACTTTTCTCTGAACTTGAATGAAAAATTCAGAGAGGCATTTTTCCAATGCATCCTTTTGCAAACAGATGTTACTTTATGCTTATAATCCCATGACACAAATGAGCATAGCATTATTATAACGAGCCAGACTGGTCTTTCCTTTTAATTCTTTTGGAAAATTGGGCATGTTCTACTAAGTCTGAAGAAAAAACTGTATAACTCCCCCCTGAACTAATTTCTTAATAATAAAATTCCCATTTGATTACATTCCAATTGAGATCTATTTCACTAAGACCATAAATATTAAGCCTAAAAGACCAAGTTAAAATAGTTATCTCATTAAACCAGATTTAATATTGACTGATAAAAACAAGAAAACTTGATATCAAGGCCACTTAGTCCTACATTGATAAGATTTTGAAGAAATATAGGTTCCCTGTTTTAAATGATTTACATTATTTCCTTATTTTAGCAACTGGTGACTAAGAATTAATTGACTTTTATAAAGTCCTTCAGGAGTATTAATTTAACTTAGTGCAATTCCAAGTTAATGAAGTATGAGCAGTATGCATCTCATTTTTAATTTATATTTAGTCCTTAAAACTAAAATAATTTTAATTAACATTTTTCTGGAAATGAAATGTAGTTGCTTTTGGCTTACTAAAGTCTGATACAGATTCCAATCTAATTAAAATTAGTCATTCTCACATTGAAGAAATATTTTATAGATTTAATCTAGGATTTGGGAAATTAAAATAATTTAGAATTAGAAACTCTTGATGTGTGCTTAAATAGCTTTATTTTGTGATTATTATACATATAAATGCATGCCTATTTCTATAAGAATAAGATTATACCCAAAAATATAAAGTGGAGGAAGAAATTAATCCCAAATATTCCACTTCTAGAAAATATGTTTTTGTACTTAAACATTATTATGTCCTTTAAGTATGATGTGTGTATGTGTGTACTAGAATTTCTAAGGACTGAAAAAGATAAAAAATCTCCTATTATGATTGGAAAGCTGTCCATTTGCAGCTGTAATTGAGTTGAAATTTGAATTAAAAATGGTCAATGGTTTATAATTTCAAGTATTAAAATCATGAGTAGATATATTTATTGTGATAGGCAGTATGGAATACTGGTCAAGATCATAGTCAATACATCTCAAATCATTGGGTTAAAGGGAACTTTTAATTTTTTTAAAGATTTTTTTAATCTCTTTGCCTAACATGCAGCTCAAACTCATGACCCTAAGATCAAGAATTGCATGCTCTATCGACTGAACCAGCTGGGTGCCCCAGAACTTTTAATTTTTTAAATTCTTTTAATTTTTAATTGTTTATTGAAGTATAGTTGACAATGTTACTAATTTCAGGTGTACAACATAGTGATTCTACACCTCTATACATTATACTATGCTCACCACAAGTGTAGGTACCATCTGTTACCATACAACACTATTACAATACCATTGACTATTCCCTTTTATTCCATGAATTATTCATTCCATAACCAGAAGACAGTATCTCCTACTTCCCATCACCCATTTTTGCCCATCTCCCTCCCCTGCTACTTCTCCCCACTAGCAACCATCAGTTAGTTCTTTGTATTTATGGATCTGTTTCTGTTTTTTGTTTGCTTGTTCATTTGTTTTATTTTCTTTTTTTAGACTCCACATGTAAGTGTAATCATATGATATTTGCCTTTCCCTATCTGACTTATTTCACTTAGCATATTACTCCCTAGGTCCACCCATGTTGTCACAAATGGCAAGATCTCAGTCTTTTTTGTGGCTAAATAATATTCCAGTGTGTGTGTGTGTGTGTGCACATGTGCATGTGTTTTCTTTATCCATTCATCAATCGATGGACACTTGGGTTTCTTCCATATCTGGGCTATTGTAAATAAAGCTGTGATAAACATAGGAGTGTATATATCATTTCAAATTAGGATTTTCATTTTCCTTGTGTAAATAGTAGTGGAATTATTGGATCATATGATATTTCTATTTTTAATTTTTTGAGGAACCTCCATACAGTTTTTCATAGTGGTTACACTAATTTACATTCCCATCAACAGTGCACAAGGGTTCTTTTTTCTCTACATCCTCACCAACACTTGCTATTTCTTGTCTTTTTGATTCTAGTCATTCTGACCTGTGTAAGGTAAAATCTCATTGTGGTTTTGTTTTGCATTTCCCTGATGATGAGTGATATTGACCATCTTTCATGTGTTTGTTGGCCATCTGTATGTCTTCTTTGGAGAAATATTTGCTCATGTCTTCTGCCCAATTTTAATTGGATTATTTGATTTTTTTGGTATGGTTGTATAAACTCTTCATATATTTTTGATATTGACTCATCAGAAATGTCATTTGTGTGTATCTTCTCGCATGTGGTAGGTTGCCTCTGTTCCATTGATAGTTTCCTTTGTTGTTCAAAAGTTCTTTGGGGTACCTGGGTGGTTCATTTGATAGGCTAAGTATCCAACTCTTTATCTCAGCTGAGGTCTTGATCTCAGGGTCATGAATTTGGGCCCCACATTGGGCTCTCTGCTGGGCATGGAGCTACTTTAAAATATATATATATATATTTTTTTATTTTGGTGTATTCCCAATAGTTTATTTTTGCTTTTGTTTCCCTTGTCTGAGGAGATATATCTAGAAAAATGTTGCTAAGGCCAATGTCAAAGACAGTACTGCCTACATTTTTTTCTAAGAGTTTTATAGTTTTAGGTCTCACATTTAAGTTTTCAATCTATTCTCAGTTTATTTCTGTGTATGGTGTAAACAAATGGTCTAGTTTCATTCTTTTGCATGTAGCTGTCCAGTTTTCCCAGCACTGTTTATTGAAGAGACTTTCTTTTCTCCATTGCAAATTCTTACCTCTTTTGTCACAGATTAATTGACCAAATAAGCTTGGGTTTATCTCTGGACTCTCTAGTCTGTTCCATTGAAAAGATAAACATTTGAGTAAACAATTTAGTAACTACCGGATAGCCATTTGGAAAAACAAATTTTGATCCACATATATTATATACCAAAAATTCCACAGAGAGCCAAAAAAAAAAAAAAAAAAGTAAAATAAATAAATACATAAAATCATGCAATCATTAAAAGAAAATATGGACAACTTCCTTTAAAACCTGGAAGTAGATATGGTCTCTCTAGGCCTCAAAGGCCAGAAGCCATTAAGAGAAAAATAAAATTAATTTGACTAGCTAAATTCAAAATTTCTATTTTGCCAAAAGCATGAAATATTAATATATCAAAAGATCTACGACTAACTTGGAAACAATGTTTGCTAGTTTTTTTATAGACAAAGAGCTAGAAATGCAGAACAAAATAGCCCAATACAAAAATACATAATTGACATTTTCAGAAATTCATTGAAAGAAATACAAATGATATTAAATAAATGGAAAGTTTCTCAAACTCAGTCATAATGTGAGAAATACAAATTGAAAGTACTAAGATAACATTTCTCAACTATTCAATTGAAAAAAAGCCAAACATAAAGAAGTCCTTTAAATAGAAAAGAATTCCCCAAATGGATAAAGTTAACTATGCATCAAATTAGAAACTAAACCAGAGAAAGTATTCTTTGCAAATAAGGCAGTTTTATAATTATTTTATATTTAGTAAGGTATATTGTAAAAACAAATTCTTCAAAAAGTTTTTAATATTTAAATTTCTAGTTTATTGGTATGTATTTTTTAAAATTTAGTTTATTGGTATGCAGGAATTGATATGTTTTATACATTGTAGCAGAGAATAAATAAGTTTGTACTATCAATATTTTCAGAAGATAATAAAATTAGAAAATTAGTTTTGGGGTATGCTAAAACTGAACTGTAAATATTATTTTAAACTATGATATATATTTTTTCTTGCTCTAAACTTTGAAATGGCTTAGAAATCACATTACATTGCAATTAGTACCTCAAAAGTTGCATTTTGCACTTCAAAACCATTTATAGCTAAAAATACATAGGTTTTGGTAAGGAAAAGAATAGAAGACTGGGATATCTTATTGTGACAGAAAACAGGGAACCTTTTAAAGGCTATGACAAAAGGACTGGTGAGCCAAGTTCAAAGAACCCAGAATGGAAAAGGCTGTGACAATTTTAGCATCAAAAGAATAAGAATTTCAGTTGAAACACTTTAAATCTATGAATATTCAAAATAAATAAATAAATAAATCTATGAATATCCAGAAATTTTAAAAGATACTTTGAAAAGAAAAACCAGGAAAATACCTTTCTTACCACCCAAGATGATATATAACCAAATTTTTATTTTGAAAAATGGAAAAGGAAAAAAATAATTAATGTAGTCTGCCTTTGCAATAGGAATTAGGCTTCATAGTAACCAAATATTCTAAGCTATTAAGGGAAAAACAGATTTAGAAAAATAGCTAGCTAATAAATGTGCAAGAAACAATAATATTAGGAAATTATCAATATACATCTCTAATAAAATGATTCATCCATACAAGCTTTATTAATAGGAACTAAAATCATTAGGAGAATGGTTCATGTGGAACTGGGTGTTCATGTGAAGAACTTAACAAAAAAAGGATTATGTTGACCATACCTTGACTCACCTTAGTATTATTGATGGTAAAACAATGAAATAGGATGAATATCCTCATGTATACTATATAACGTGAACTATACATCATTAATTATTTAATGTTACCAATATAATTTTACTTGAATTTTACCAACTCTTAGATATAATTTCCTGCTTCAAGAAATAGTAGGGGTTTAGGGGATAAACTAAATGACCCCAGAAGGAAAGTATCACATAAATAAAATTGGGATTTTCTATAAGGCTGGTCTCCATAGTAAATAGGGCCATTAATAAAGAACATTTATAAATTAGAAGAGGCCTCAAGGATATATCAACCAGGCACAATGTACACTGCTGGACTGGCTAAATGTACTAAAAATGACATTTTGGAGATAACTAGAAAAATGAACTAACTTCTAGATGATACTAAGGAATTATTTATTGTTAATTAGGTGTGACTATATCATTTTGTCTGAGAAGGAAATAGTTCTATGTTTTGGAAAATAAATGGTAAAATATCTAAGGATAAGATATTATGATATTTGTGATCACTTTAAAATACTTAATTTAATATATATATATTATATATATATATAATTTAATAAATACTTAAACTAAGGAAAATAAGAATAATAATGCTGGTGAAGCCAGTCTGTTTTCAAATTGTGATCTTGGCACTTTGTACCTGTATGGCTTTAAGTATGTTGTTGACAAACTGTTATTCTTATCCTCATCTTTGAAATGGGGATGGTAATAATACTCCCTATCTCAAGCTTATTTTGATTAAGTAATTTCATAAATGTAAAATAGCCACATGGTTTTCCATCTTTGCTACTAAAGGAAAAAAAATGTTGATGTATAATTGTTCTTTGAATGATTGTTACACATGTTGAAAGCAATCTATGGGATGGAGACATTCTAGTCTTCTTTCTGATTTGTGTAATCTGTAGTTCTGATTTGTGTAATCTGTAGTTCTACTCTCTCCATATTGGAGCAGTGATGCTTTTCTTATTATCTTTTATGAATTTCCCCCAATTTTCATGGCATTATCCAGAAGAGAATATATATGTTGCACTTTTCAGTTTTGTTAATTCATTTTGTTCCAAATAATTTGATATGTGCATAGTATTTCTCAATATTTAAAACATAAAGTTTGGACTCTTTCCTTGGGTTAATGACATTTTCTTTACAATTTATTTATGTATTTATTTATTTGCCTTTTATTCTGGACAGTGTATAATATAGTAGTTTTACTTTGTTTTGTTTTTTAACTTAACCTTATGCCACCATTTTTTCTAGTAATGATCTGATCTAGTAGAGATCTTTAGATCAATAATCTAAAATTTTGCCATTATCACCTTTGGAATATCCACAACAAGAAAAGCTTAAATAAATCAATGGTATGACAATCTTGATTGGTCATCTCCTATAAAGAGTATCTAAATGCCATTACCAAGATTTAAGAGCCAACCAGGAGTGATATTAACAGAATGGCAGAATAGAAAGTCCAGGTTTTTATTTCCCCAAAGAAATACTAATTTACTAATATACAGACGAAAATGCCTTTAAGAGAATTCCAAAATCTAGGTAAGAAGGTATAGTACTCTAGGCAAGCACAAATCAAGAAAAACTACATTGAAATATGTAAGAAAAGCAATTTCATTTTAATCACATCAGCCCCTCCCCAAGCCAGCACAGTGCAGTACCAAGAGAGAGCACCCAGGTCTTCACTTCTTGCTTGGGAGGAAAGAGAAGAGTAGAGTATGCATCCAGTATCTGGGCTTTCTAGAGGACTGTCTGAGGAACTGAATTCCGTCTTGCCCTACTCTGACTGCTGATGGAACCGGCATAGTTTAGACATCTGGGGACTGCTGAGCAAAAAAGAAGACTGTGGGCAGCTTGCTGTAGCCAGCAAGGCTTGGCACAATCAAGATAAGGAGAACAACTCGAAGCTTCTCCCTGGGAGGGTAGAAGAAGGGAGGTGGAGCACACATCCAGCTTCTGGCTTTTCACAGGGTTGCCTAGAGGACTGGTTATCTCTCTTACCTAATTCAGAGTGCTGATGACAAGTCAATATATTTTGGATGCCTGATGGCTGTTGAAACATATGACAGTGTGGAGTCTTGCTGCTATAGAATGAGAGAACTTTCAGTGATGAGCAGACACCAGCAGGAGCAAGAGATTATAAATTCCTGAAAGTAGAACCCACAAGCCTTTGTAATTGAGAATTTGTATGCACAGGCCAAGAGAAGCTGCACCCTGTGCCACCCTCACCTCCAAGAAAGGATTTGAGAGGCCACAAAAATCTCCAGGTAGGCTGATTGGTGAGAGTCTTCCTCGGTACAAAGCCAATCCATAAAGACTAGTAAAGATTTGTTTTTGTTTTTTAATCAAATGAATAGAACCCAACACAAAATTATGAGACACATGAGGAAACAGGGAAATATGGTCTCAATGACAACAACAAATCCAGAAATTGATCCTAAAGAAATGGAGGTATGTGAATTATCTGGCAAAGAATTAAATAAACATTAAAAGATATTCAACTAACTCAAATGATACAGGAAAAAAAGGAGAATATAAGCAAAGAGATAGAAAATATAAAAAAAATAAACCTACCAGAAATTTTGGTACTAAAGAATATATTAAAAAACTAAAAATTGCACTAAAGGAGTTCAACAGAAGACTTGTTCAAGCAAAAGAGAGAATCAGCAAGTTCAAAAACAGGTTATTTTAAATTATCCAGTCCAAGTAACAAAAATAAAAAAGGATAGAAAAGAATGAAAAAGGCCTAAGGAAGCTTTGGAAACCATTCAGTGGACCCATACTCACATTATGGGAGTTCCAGAAGGAAAAGAGGGAAAGGGCAGAAGCTTACTTAAATACATAATGGTCATAAAGTTCCCAATCTGGAAATGAAAATGGACATATAGACTAAAGACGAACTGAGTCCAACCAGGAAGATTGCAAAGAAATCTACAAAAAAGACATATTAAAAGCAAATTGTCAAAAGTCAAAGAAAAAGAAGAGAATTTTGAAAGCAGCAAAAGAAAAGTGCCTTGTCACATACAATGGAAGCCTAAGACTCTATGCAGATTTCTCAGCAGCAGTCTTGCAGCCTAGAAGGGAAAAAGATGATACGTTCAAAGTGCTGAAAGAAAAAATCTGCCAAGAAAACTATATCTGGCAAAACTACATTTCTAAAATTAAGGAGAAATAAAGGCTGTCAGACAAAAGTTGAGAGAATTCATGACTTGCTTTACAAGAAATGCTAAAAGGAGTCCTGCAAGTTGAAAAAAAAAAAAAAAGGACACTAAAAAGAAGACAAAAGCACATGAAAATACAAAACTTTTTGGTAAAGTTAACATATGGACAAATACAAATTACTATATTGTAATGGTGGTGTGTATTACACTTTTAAATCTGGTATAGTAGTTGGAAGAAGGAAAGATGGCCGAGGAGTAGGGGACCCTATTTCAACTGGTCCCCGGAATTGAGCTGGATATCTACCAGACCACTCTGAGCACCCACAAAACCAGCCTGAGATGTAAGAAGATCTGGATCTCTATAAACAGAATATCTCAGGTGGTTGGCTTCGAGGTACAAAGCAGGGAGCCGTGATTCTGCGGGCAGATACCAGAGGATAAACGGCAGCAAGAGGGTGCCTGGCTGTGGGTATCCTACACCGCCAGTGAGTGACAGCCTCACGTGGGACACAGACTCGCACACAGACCGGTAGTGGCGGGGAGAGGACTTTAGGGCAGCCCCCGGGGCGGAAACACGGAGCGGCAGGGTCACGCCTGAGAACTGGGAGCAGCTGGTGGTTTTAGAAGCACAAAGGGCAGAGATGTGCCCCAACCTGGAGGCAGGACTGGGAGAGCTGCAGAGGGGTGCACAACCAGGATGCTGCAGTTTATACCAGCACAGACAGAAATGGAGATGGTGTGGCCTGGAGAGCTCACTGAAGAACAGACTGCAGTCTCTCTGCTCTGAGGCAGAGGTTTGGAAACGGTCTCTTCTGCTCTGACTCGCGGAAGAGATGCGGAAAGCCACCAGGGAAAGCTGCCAGAGAACAAAAGCCCCCAAAACTGATTCCGGTTGAGCCCATCCCCCTGCCCCACAGGGGGGCAGGGCAACTCCGCCCAAACAGGATTGCCTGAGTAACAGCGCAGCAGGCCCCTCCCCCAGAAGACAGACTGGGAAAACAAGAGGCAAGCAACCCTAAGGTCCCTAGAAAACAGGTGCATCTTGCTTGGGTTCGGGTCAATAATTTGGATTCTATATTCCCTCAAGCACCCATCAACAGAATGACTAAGAGGAGGAACCCCCAAAATAGAAAAGACTCAGAGATTATGACTTATGCTGCAGATTTACAAATGGATGCAGATATAACCAAGATGTCGGAAATGGAATTCAGGCTAGCAATTGTGAAGACAATGGCTAGAATGGAGAAATCAATTAATGGCAACAAAGAGTCTCTAAAGGCAGAAATGAAAGCTGAATTGGCAGAACTTAAAAATGCTATCAGTGAGATCCAATCTAATCTAGATAATCTAACAGCTAGGGTAACTGAGGCAATATAATAGATAAATAGATGATATAATAGATAAAATAGATAAAAAGGGAAAAGAGGAGGCCAGGAAAAAACAACTCAGAATTCATGAAAATAGAATCAGAGAAATAAGTGACACCATGAAGTGTTCCAATGTCAGAATAATTGGAATCCCAAGGAAGTGGAGAGAGAGAGAGGACTAGAAGATGTAGTTGAGCAAATCGTAGCTGAGAACTTCCCTAATCTGGGGGATGAAACAAACATTCATGTCTTAGAGGCAGAGAGGACCCCTCCCAAGATAAAGGAAAACAGGACAAAACTCCGGCATGTAATAGTAAGACTTGCAAATCTTAGAACTAAGGAAACCATCTTAAGGGCACTTAGGGGGAAGAGATTCCTTATGTACAGAGGGAGGAACATCAGAATAACGTCAGACCTATCCACAGAGATCTGGCAAGCCAGAAAGGCCTGACAAGACATATTCAGGGTACTAAATGAGAAGAACATGCAGCCAAGAATACTTTATCCAGCAAGGCTTTCATTTAGAATGCATGGAGAGATGCAGAGCTTCCAAGACCAGCAGAAACTGAAAGAATATGTGACCACTAAGCCGGCCCTGCAAGAAATATTAAGGGGGGTTCTATAAAAGGAGAAAGACCCCAAGAGTGATATACAACAGAAATTTACGGGGACAATCTATAAAAACAACATCTTCACAGGCAACATGATGGCAATTAATTCATATCTTTCAATAATCACTCTCAACGTGAATGGCCTAAATGCTCCCATAAAATGGCACAGGGTTGCAGATTGGATAAAAAGACAGGAGCCATCCATATGCTGCCTACAAGAGACTCATTTTCAACCTAAAGATACATCCAGACTGAAAATGAAGGGATGGAGATCCATCTTCCATGCCAGCGGACTTCAAAAGAAAGCTAGGGTAGCAATTATATCAGACAAATTAGATTTTAAACTAAAGTCTGTAATTAGAGGCACAGGACACTATATCATTCTTAAAGGGTCTATCCAACCAGAAGATCTAACAATTATAAATATCTATGTCCCCAACATGGGAGCAGCCATCTACATAAGCCAACTGTTAACCAAAGTAAAGAGTCATATTGATAACAATACGTTAATTGTAGGAGACCTCAATACTCCACTCTCAGCAATGAACAGATCATCTAAGCAGAAAATCAACAAAGAAACAAGAGCTTTGAATGATACACTGGACCAGATGGATCTCATAGATATTTACAGAACATTCCACCCTAAAACAACAGAATACTCATTCTTCTTGAGCACACATGGAACTTTCTCCAGAATAGACCATATACTGGGTCACAAATCAGGTCTCAACCGATACCAAAAGATTGAGATTATTCCCTGCATATTCTCAGACCACAATGCTCTAAAACTGGAACTCAATCACAAGAAAAATTTGGCAGAAATTCAAACAGTTGGAAGCTAAAGACCACTCTGCTCAAGAATGTTTGGGTCAACCAGGAAATCAAAGAACTTAAACAATTCATGGAAATCAATGAGAACGAAAACACATCAGTCCAAAACCTATGGGATACTGCAAAGGCGGTCCTAAGGGGGAAATACATAGCCATCCAAGCCTCACTCAAAAAAATAGAAAAATTCCGAATTCACCAACTAACTCTACACCTTAAAGAACTAGAGAAAAAGCAACAAATGACGCCTAAGCCACGCATTAGAAGAGAAATAATTAAAATTAGAGCAGAGATCAATGATATGAAACCAGAAACACAGTAGATCAGATCAACGAAACTAGAAGTTGGTTCTTTGAAAGAATTAATAAGATCGATAAACCACTGGCCAGACTTATCCAAAAGAAAAGAGAAAGTACCCAAATTAATAAAATTATGAATGAAAGGGGAGAGATCACGACTAACACCAAGGAAATAGAAACAATTATTAGAAATTACTATCAACAACTATATGCCAATAAACTGAGCAATCTGGATGAAATGGAGGCCTTCCTGGAAACCTATAAGCTGCCAAGACCGAAACAGGAAGAAATTGACACCTGAATAGGCCAATAACCAGTAACGAGATTGAAGCAGTGATCAAAAACCTCCCAAAAAACAAGAGTCCAGGGCCTGATGGATCCCCTGGGGAATTCTACCAAACATTCACAGAAGAAATAATACCTATTCTACTGAAGCTGTTTCAAAAAATAGAAACAGAAGGAAAACTTCCAAACTCATTCTATGAGGCCAGCATTACCTTAATCCCCAAACCAGGCAAAGACCCCATCAAAAAGGAGAATTTCAGACCGATATCCCTGATGAATATGGATTCCAAAATCCTCAACAAAATCCTAGCTAAGAGGATCCAACAATACATTAAAAGGATCATCCACCATGACCAAGTGGGATTTATCCCCAGGATGCAAGTGTGGTTCAACAGTCGCAAATCAATCAGTGTGATAGAACACATTAATAAAAGGAGGGAGAAGAACCATATAGTCCTCTCAATTGATGCAGAAAAAGCATTTGACAAAATACAACATCCTTTCCTGATCAAAACTCTTCAGAATATAGGAATAGAGGGAACATTCCTCAAGTTCATAAAATCCATCTATGAAAAACCCACAGCAAATATTATCCTCAATGGGGAAAAGCTGAGAGCCTTTCCCTTAACATCAGGAACACGACAAGGATGCCCACTCTCGCCACTATTATTCAACATAGTACTAGAAGTCCTAGCAACAGCAATCAGACAACAAAAAGAAATAAAAGGTATTCAAACTGGCAAAGAAGAAGTCAAACTCTCTCTTTTCGCAGACGATATGATACTTTATGTGGAAAACCTAAAAGACTCCACCCCCAAATTACTAGAACTCATCCAGCAATTCAGTAATGTGGCAGGATACAAAATCAGTGCACAGAAATCAGTTGCTTTCTTATACACTAACAACACAACTGTAGAAAGAGAAATTAGAGAAACAATTCCATTTATAATAGCACCAAAAACCATAGATACCTCAGAATAAACCTAACCAAATAGGTAAAGGATCTATACTCTAGGAACTACAGAACACTCATGAAAGAAATTGAAGAAGTCACAAGAAGATGGAAAAATATTCCACGCTCATGGATCAGAAGAATAAACATTGTTAAAATGTTTATGCTACCCAGAGCAATCTATACCTTCAATGCCATTCTAATCAAAATTCCAATGACATTTTTCAACGTGCTGGAACAAACAATCCTAAAATTTGTATGGAATCAGAAAAGACCCCGAATCGCCAAGGAAATGTTGAAAAAGAAAAACAAAGCTGGGGGCATCACATTGCCCGATTTCAAGCTATATTACGAAGCTGTGATCACCAAGACAGCATGGTACTGGCACAAAAACAGACATATATATACCAATGGAACAGAATGGAGAACCCAGATATGGACCCTCAACTCTATGGTCAAATAATCTTTGACAAAGCAGGAAAAACATGCAATGGAAAAAAGACAATCTCTTCAATAAATGGTGCTGGGAAAATTGGACAGCCACATGCAGAAGAATAAAACTCCACCATTCTCTAACACCATTCACAAAGATAAACTCAAAGTGGATGAAAAACCTCAATGTGAGATAGGAATCCTTCAAAATCCTAGAGGAGAACATAGGCAGTAACCTCTTTGACATCGACCACAGCAACTTCTTTCAAGATACATCTCCAAAAGCTAGTGAAACAAAAGCAAAAAGGAACTTTTGGGACTTCATCAAGATAAAAAGCTTCTGCACAGCAAAGGAAACAGTCAACAAAACAAAGAGGCAACCCACAGAATGGGAGAATATATTTGCAAATGACACTACAGATAAAGGTCTGGTATCCAAGATCTATAAAGAACTTCTCAAACTCAACACCCTAAAAAAAATTACCAAGTCAAAAAATGGGCAGAAGATATGAAAAGACACTTCTCTGAAGAAGACATACAAATGGCTAACAGACACATGAAAAAATGTTCATCATCATTAGCCATCAAGGAAATTCAAATCAAAACCACACTGAGATACCACCTTACACCAGTTAGAATGGCAAAAATAGACAGGGAAAGAAACAACAAATGTTGGAGAGGTTGTGGAGAAAGAGGAACCCTCTTACACTGTTGGTAGGAATGCAAGTTGGTATAGCCACTTTGCAAAACAGTGTGGAAGTTCCTCAAAAAATTAAAAATAGAGCTACCCTATGACCCAGCAATTGCACTACTGGGTATTTACCCCAAAGACACAGATGTAGTGAAAAGAAGGGCCATATGCACCTCAGTGTTCATAGCAGCAATGTCCACAATAGCCAAACTGTGGAAAGAGCCAAGATGCCCTTCAACAGATGAACGGATAAAGAAGATGTGGTCCATATATACAATGGAATGTTACTCAGCCATCAGAAAGGATGAATACCCAACTTTTACATCAACATGGATGGGACTGGAGGAGATTATGCTAAGTGAAATAAGTCAAGCAGAGAAAGTCAATTATCATATGGTTTCACTTTTTTGTGGAACATAAGGAATAGCATGGAGGATATTAGGAGTAGGAAAGGAAAATTGAAGGGGGGGGGAAATTGGAGGGAGAGATGAACCAAGAGAGACTATGGACTCTAAGAAACAAACTGAGGGTTCTAGAGGGGAGGGGGGAGGGGGGATTGGTTAGCCCGGTGATGGGTATTAAGGAGGGCATGTACTGCATGGAGCACTGGGTGTTATATGAAAACAATGGATCATGGATCACCACATCAAAAACTAATGATGTATTGTATGGTGACTAACATAACATAATAAAATTAAAAAAAACCTGGTATAGTAGTTAAAAGGCAAAAGTATAAAAAAAATCTTTAACAATAGGTTAATAGATACACAATATATAAAGACAATTTGACCAGCAACATAAAGTATATTGGGAGGAGTGAAAGTATAGAGTATTTGTACATGATTACAGTTAAGTTACCATCAGCTTATGAAAGACTGTCATAACTATAAGATGTTTGCCCAATGTGGGGCTTGAATTCACCCCCCTGAGATTAAGACCTGAGCTGAGATCAAAAGTCAGATTGAGCCACTCAGGCACCCCATAAGATGTTTTTTATAAGCCCCATGGTAACTCCAAAGAAAATACCTATTGAAGATACACAAAGAAGAAGAAATTCAAGATTTCAAGCAAGGAAGCAAGAAAGAAAGAAAGAAAAGAGGGACAAAACAGTTATAGAGAAGATTTAAAAATTTAGCAAAATGGCACTAGTGAGTTTTTACCTACCAATGTAAATGGATTAAACTCTCCAATCAAAAGAGATAGAGTGGATAAATGGATTTAAAAATAAGGTCCAACTATATGCTATTTCCAAACGTCTCACTTGAGATTTAAGGACACACACAGGCTGAAAGTGAAGGGATAGGAAAAGATATTCCATGCAAATGGTGACCAAAAGAAAGTATGGGTAACTATATTTATATCAGACAAAATAGACTTTGTCAAAAATTGCCAAAAAAGAGAAAGATCATTACAAATCTACAAAAAGATCAATTTAATAGGAATATTTAAAAAGTATAAATATATATGCACCCAATATCACAGCACCCAAATATATGAAGCAAGCATTGACATAACTGAAGAGAGAAATTGATCACAGTACAATAATAGTAAGAGATTTTATTACCTCCCTTTTAATAATGAGTAGAACATTCATGGAGATGATCAATAAGGAAGCAGCAGATTTAAACAATACTATAGACTACATGGACTTAGACATACAGATTATTCCACTATAGCAAAAGGATATTCTGAAGCACGCATGGAACATTTTCCAGTATAGATCATATAAATCACAAAGTAACTCTTAAACATTCTAAGAGATTCAAATTATACCAAGTATATTTTCCAAAAACAACTAGGGGAAACACACAATTATTGGCAGAAGGAAAACTAGAAAATTCACAAATGTGGAAATTAAACAAAATCCCCTTGAACAATCAATAGAATAAATAAAAATAAATTCAGAGAAATTAGAAAATATCTTGAGACAAACAAAAAACAAAACAACATGCCAAAACTTATGGGATACTACAAAAGCAGTACTAAGAGGGAAATTTATGGGGATAAGCTCCTATATTTAAAAAAAAGGAAGATCTCAAAAACAAACAAAACAAACAAAAAACCTTAAACAAAAATTGGCAGAAGGACATAACAAAGATTAGAGAAGAAACAAACAAAACAGAAAAGAGAAAACAATAGAAAAAATTCAACAAGACTAAGAGTTGTGTTTTGAAAAAATCAACAAAACTGAGAAAATATTAGCTAGACTAAGGAAAGAGAGAGAAGATGGAAATAAAATCATAAATGAAAGAGGAAACATTACAAATGATACCACAGAAATAAAAAAGGATTATGAGACTACTGCTAACAATCACCCACCAACAAAGGATAACCTATAAAAAATGGATACATTCCTAGAAACATATAACCTACCAAGACAGAATCACAAAGAAATAGAAAATCTAAACAGACCAATAATGAATAAAGAGACTGAAGCTGTGATCAAAAATCCTTCAACAAAGAAAAGCCCAGAACCAGAGGGCTCGCATAGGTGAATTCTACCAAACATTTAAAGAAGAATTAATATCAATCCTTCTAAAATCTTCCAAAAGGATTAAAGAGGATGGAACACTTCCAAACTCATTCTATGAGGCCAACATTACCTTGATATCAAAGTCAGGAAAACTACAGGCTATTATCTTGGAGGAATATAGATACAAAAATCTTCAACAAAATTCTAGCAAGCTAAATTTAACAGCACATTAAAGGATCATATACCATGATCAAGTGAGATGTATCTGTGGAAGGCAAGGTGTTTCAATATATGAAAATAAATAATTGTGATACACCAAATTAATAGAATGAAGGATTAAAGTCAAATGATCATATCAGTAGGGTGCTTGGGTGGCTCAGTCAGTTAAGCATCTGCCTTTGGCTCAGGTCATGATCCCAGGGTTCTGGGATCGAGCCCCACATCTGGCTCCCTGCTCTGTGGGGAGCCCGCTTCTCCCTCTCCCTCAGCCTGCTGCTCCCCGTGCTTGTGCTCTCTTTCTGTGTGTCCAATCAATCAATCAATCTTTTTAAAAAATGATCATATCAATAGATACAGGAAAGAAAATTTAACAACATGTGGGCAAAAGATAGTTTCTTCAACGGTGGCATTAGGAAAACTGGATATCCACTTGCAAAAGAATTGAATTAGACCCCTGTCTTACACCACACACAAAACAATCAACTCAAAATATATCAAAGACTTAAACATAAGACCCCACACACAAAATTTCAGGCAATACATAGGGGTAAGTCGGAATACCATCGGTGTTAAGAATGATTTCTGGATATGACACTAAATGAAATCAAATGAAATCTGTACAGCAAAGGAAATAACGGAGTGTTAAAGGCAACCTACAGAATGTGAGAAAATATTTGCAAGCCTATGTCTGATAAGGCATTAATACCCAAAAAGAAGTAAGAAACTCCTATACTTCCATAGCAAACAAAAAACAAAATAAGACCCATTTAACAAAAAACCTAATTTAAAGATGGGTAAAGGTCTTCAATAGACTTTACTCCAAATCTAAATGGCCAGTAGATATTTGGAAAGGTAGTCAAAATCACCAAGCATAAGTGAGATTAAAACCACAGTGAAGTATCATCTCACATCTGTTAGGATGGATATTATCTAAAAACAAACAAACAAACCCACAGAAAATAACAAATCTTGATGAGGATGTAGAGAAATCAGAATTATTTTTTTTAAAGGTTTTATTTATTTGACAGAGATAGATACAGCGAGAGAGGGAACACAAGCAGGGGGAGTGGGAGAGGGAGAAGCAGGCTTCCCACGGAGCAGGGAGCCTGATGTGGGGCTCGATCCCAGGACTCTGGGATCATGACCTGAGCTGAAGGCAGACACTTAACGACTGAGCCACCCAGGCACCCCGAGAAATCAGAATTATTATGCACTGTAAGTAGGAATGTAAAATGGTACAGTCACTATAGAGAACTGTATGGAAGTTATTCAAAATTTGAAAATAGAACTACCATATTATCCAACAATTTCCCTTTTGTGTTATTTACCCAAAAATATTGAAATCAGGCTCTCAAAGAGATATTGGCATTTCATGTTCATTGCAGCATTATTCACATTAGCCAAGAGGTGGAAACAACTTGACTGTCCATCAAGGGATGAAGAGATTAAAAAAAAATGTGATATATACATACAATGGAATATTATTCAGCCATACAAATGAAGAATATTCTGTCCTATGCTACAACATGGATGAACATTGAGGCTATTATGCTAAGTGAAGTAAGGCAGTCATGGAATTAGCACTGCAAAATATCCCTTATGTTAGGTGTATAAATTATTCAAACTCTTAGAAACAGAAAGAATAATAGTTGCAAGGCACTGGGTTGGGGAGGGGGAAATGGGGTGTTACTATTTGCTATACACAGAGTCTTAGTCATGCAGTTTGAGGAAGTTATAGAGACATGCTGTACAACATTGTGCTTATAGTTAACAATACTGTACTGTACACTTAAAAATTTGTTAACAGGGTAGATCTCATGTTACATGTTTTTTTAACCACAATAAATAAAAGAGCTAAACAGAAAAGTGTTGGTCATAATAAGTCGCTTTTTTCTTTTTTTCAGTTTCCTTCTGTTCACTTGCAATACAGAACTTCAGGCCTAATGCCTTTGTAAATTTATAATCTGCTCAGTTATTCAAATGTGGAACTAAAATGAGTTAGGTTCCAAGAAATAATAAACAGTAAATCCACTATTACATTTTTAAAAATTGTGCTCCTTCAACATGTACCTGCCTATTTTCATGCAAATACTGATATTATTTACCTGAACAAATCTCAGAAGGCCTCCTCAAAAACTGAGTGTATTTTTTTCCTGATGCCTTAACATATTAAGGAAAAGAAAATTAAAAATGAAATTAATATATTCAAACACTTGAGTGTATATGAGGCACTGTGGTTTAATCTATCTATGTATCATACTTTTTAATTCTTAAGTGCCTTATTCTTTTGGGTGCTTATCATTGAAAACACAAGCAATCACATGAACTCTTCTGCAGATTTTATGTAGGTTTTAAATAAAGGACTACTGAAAAGGCCTGTCCATCCTCTACTGAAAATTTGCATGTTTGGTATAAAGTTCCCCAAGGAAATGGAGCTGGTATGCCTTTTTCATTTCTTAGCATCTAAAAATGTGGGCAAAGAACATTCAATATGCTTGTAAAATTAAATATTAAGTGCTGCACTAGAATGAAATAGAGCAGGGAAGCAGGGAGGGAAAGAGGAGGAGGGAGGAAGAATCTGAAAAGAATAGGAAATATAAAAATATACATTCAGTAAATTCGGATCAACATGTGAATCCCATGTTTGCCCTGAAACTTAAGTAGTGTCTCTTTTTACCAGGGCTGATCTAGAATTCACTGGAGAATTTGATATCAGACATTCATTTCTTAAAAACTCTTAAGTATAGATAGCTTTGCTTTATTTAGAAAACCCTGAACAGAATAATTCCAGAATAACTACAGACCCAAATATATGCTATAATAAGCATTGTCATTAACCTTGTATTAAAGGAACCAATATTTTGATAGTTCTTTCCTAAATGTCTCAAAAATAAAATGAATGCTTCTTCCATTTAAATGCCAAGCACAACAAATAACTAAAGACTCAAGTCAACAATAGTGAAACAGTAAATATATGTATGTATGTTTATACACAAAAACATGAATGTGAACATATTTATATGAGCATATTGATAATAATGCAGCTTCAAAGCTATATTTTAGTCAGTAATAATAGATAATAGGTGATGATTTCATTTTCAAATAATGTATTTCTATCTATATTTTCCGCTTACTTTCCCCAAATTCATTATCCAGTATATGATGCTAATCCATACTGAAAATGTATAATTCTTAACTTGCTAATAATCTAGTAATAATATTATCTGGATGGAATGTGATCCTTAATTTATCATTATCATAGACAAATTAGGGTGATTATATGACTTATGCTGACATCTGTAAGAATTGTGGTTAAGATCAGGAATGACCTGCTATGTTGTTATGAATATATGCTATGTAAGTGAGCATACTAAATTATATGTTGCATCTATGTTTTAGCAAATGTACTTGAAACTCTTTCATCAAATACATTTCTAATTATTCCTTAAGACTTAACTCAAATAGCAACCCCCATGGGATGTTTTATCTGACTCTCCTAGCTGGCTTTGCCATTGTGCTTCTCTCATACTTTACATAATTCTGCATATTCCTCTCTCTCTCTTTCTCTCTCTCTCTCAGTAGACAGGACCCTCTAGAGCCATCTCTGTATAATAGTCTTATTTGAATTTCTGCTATTTAGCATAGTATTTGGCATATGGTCATTTCTTAACAATGCTTTTTGAGTAAATTTAGTGGATATACCTCTAGTATGTTAATATTGAAATATTTTACATGAATGTCAGGCAAAAGATGGAGAATCAACCTCATAGATAAGTTTCTAGTGTACTCACATTTGGGGAGGAAAACTGTTAAGACATTGTGCTGTGTTTATAGGAAAGTAGTTAAAGAACAATCTATAGTAGTCCCAGGGATTTTAGGTATTAACAGAAAAGGGCATGAATTTATTTTATACCTAGTTATCTAATAGTCACAGGGTGGCAAGGTACAAATTCTACCTTTTGGTCCTGAACTAGATATCTAGTCACCCTTAACTCTTTTTGATAATTTAACACAGAACAGTAGTCTTATAAAAATTCTATCTACCTTGTGCAATGCCTAGACAAAATTATGTAGGTTTTCACCATTCATTGCTTAAGTATTTCCCTGAAAAATGTCAAAGGTGTACTCCCACCCTAGCCAAATAGAAACCATTATCAGGAGCCCAGCTAAACTGTTCCTTCAATTTCCAGAGCAGCACTAATGTCAAGGTAGCTGCTCCTAAGGAAATCATGGCCTTTATTTATTTTTTAAAGTTGATCAAAATCTTTACAATAGTAGGAAGAGCCAAGAAATAGTTAATACATACATCACTCCTACCCTAGCACTGCAAGATTTTTATTTCCCTCACAACACTTCAATCATTTCAGTGTGTCATCAACCACTAGAAGTTCATGAAAATGCAAAGGATTAAATCATTTGGCTCTAAATCATAATGTGATATGGCCTTGTCAATCTTTTCAAAGAAATTTATATTCTTTGGGATTTTTCAGCAGATTCTGCAGAGTCTCCAAAAGGATTAATGGTGACTTGCATTGCACAAGCTTGCAAGAAGGCAGGAAAATACAGAATGAGGCTGATAATTGGGCTTAATATCAGAGTACTCTACTCCAGGCAGTAAACATCTTACCTCAGCCTTTAACGCTTTCTCTAGTATCTGACTGAGCCACAGGGAACAGCATATCACATACTCATTGCTGAACTGCTCTTCTCAATGTCTCTTTCACTTTCCAATACCTTTGAAGTCCTACAGCACTCCATGTTTTGCAAAGGAGTGCTGCATTCACTTTCAAAAATGATTTGGTGGGGATGAAGTCTAAATATTTAGTATGACTCAAGTCTGATTCCTTTATGCCAAACATAACTCAGTATTAAAGATTTAAGAATATACACACTCAGTGTACACTATGGCTTAATAGCTACTGATTAATGAGTTTTTTTATGCATTGATTGTGGAATTTTTAAAGAATTTTTTGAAGGAAGTATATCCTGTTTTTAGGTGCATTTCAGACTATGCTTTACCTAAATTAAGATATTTATATTAAATTGTCGAGACTCTGTCTAATAATAGTAAAATCTTCCATTTTCTAATATGCTAGGAAAGCTTATATTTACATGGTAAACTGTTCAGGAGTCTGGAAATGTTATACTATAAATAGAATTAGGGAGAATTTATATTTTAATTCATTTTGTAGAGCAATTTAGTTTTTGAAAATGTATCCTTTATCTTTCCTCAAAGCTTACAATTTTCTTATATTTCTATTATACCTCTGAGTTTATTTTACACATTATGGGCTGAATAAATGTTTGCTGTATTGTAGCATGAACAATGATTCTTGAAGAAAGAAAAGCATTTCCAGTGCAGATTATATACAGGATTATTAACAAAATATTACCAATATTCTTTTTTTAAAGATTTTATTTATTTATTTGAGACAGAGAGAGAGACAGAGCATGAAAGGAGGGAGGGGTTGGGGAGAGGGAGAAGCAGGCTCCCTGCTGAGCAGGGAGTGGGCCATGGGGCTCGATCCCAAGATCCTGGGATCATGACCTGAGCCGAAGGCAGACGCTTAACTGACTGAGCCACCCAGGCCCCCCAAAATATTACCAGTATTCTATAAAAATAAACATGGAATCTTTATCCATACCTAAAAGGTATAGGTTATTAAAACTGCTATAACATAATTAATATAATAACATAAAATTTTCTGAGATAATATAAATACTTCAGAAAGATCCATGAGTGATTATGGTGTTTAAGTAATATATAACTGTAGGGGCATCAGGTGGTTCAGTTGGTTAAACCTCTTGATTTTGGCTCAACTCATGATCTCAGGGTCCTGAGATCAAGCCCCATGTTGGGCTCCATGCTGGGTGTGGAAACTGCTTAAGATTCTCTCTCTACCTCTCCCTCTGTCCCTCCCCACTCTCTCTCTCTCTCTCTCAAAAAAAAAGTGTTATATAACTATGGAATAAATCCCCATGGAATTTTTAATTTATAGGGATATAAGTATAAAGATACTACTCACTTTTATATTAAAGGATAAATATACTTACTAATCATTTACAAGTACTCCATACATGGTGTGTCACTGTATCAGTTGTGCATTTTGAAGCTTGGTTTTACGTGTGTGTGTGTGTGTGTGTGTATATGTTTGTATTTACCTCTATATGGAAATGCATATACATGTGAAATTCATATTTTGAATTTGCATTTATATTCCTTTTCCTACATCAAGATTTTATTATTAAATCATCTTTCAATTCAACCACCAGTAGTTTAACTGGCTCACAAACTTTTAATATCAGAAGTTGACAGGTTCATTAGTCATGTTGCGGATTAACACAAACTACAATCCTAAATCTGTCATAATAATCATATATATCGTAGGTATTTGTTGTTCACTGCTAAAGGAGGAAAACTGAGATTTTCTATCATTCTTCAAAGTAAAACTGAAGGAATTAAATAAAATAATTTTAAAATAATTTAGCTTTTTGGGATGTAAAGAAATACAGAAGATCATTGTTACTAACAATAAAGAAAATTGAAGTATAAATTGATATGAAAATAAGTTAATATATATTTAATAAGTACCAACACTTTTTACTGTTCTGTGGATAACTCTTAAGATTTACAATCTGATTGAGTCACCAAATATTTAATGTAAAATTATTAGAGGATTATTGTTTGGCCATAATTTTCCACTATAAAAATGGGAGTTCAAAATATGAACTGATGAATATAGACTGGAATTTTCAAAGCAGTACTCAATAACCATGTGGAATCTAATGCTCTCAGCCTTAAAGAATAAATGATCTCTGGATCCATTGAGAAACTATGAAGATGGGAGGGACAGCCTGAACAAAAATACAAGGACACTAAGAAAAATGGTGTAGGTAAGAATCAAAAAGTGATACATTAATAGAGAAATATAAAAATTTTATGAGTAATCCATGGACTCAGTGAGGTTCTGAGACCATACAAGGTGGTGTGTGAAAAATCTCAAGTATAATTTTAGAAAATATTTTCTATTTTATTATAAATTAGACCAAGGGGAAACTAATGTTTCTTAATAATGAAAACAATTTAAGAATACAAAAAATATGAACTAGGACCTGTGAATATCTTTCACTTTATAATTCAGGATAATACAAACATACACAATTGAATAGCACACTGTACATATAAATAAGAAGTAAAACAGCAAACATACATTTTTAACAGCTAAACCTTAGTTAAAGAACCACCCAAGTCTGCTCTATCTTCTAACTTTACTTTTCAGGTTAACAGTTACACTTTGAGTGTAACATATTTATCATTTCTCCTTTAGTGAATCACTGCATTTATTTACTGACTCACTCAACATAGTACATTCCCAATAGGTACTTGTTGAAGAGATAAATAAATTGGATGCTGTTCTCTTAATGATAACATGTGCAAACACATTGACAATCTTCAGTCTTTTTAAAAGTATATGTTACAGATTAGAGTAGTTATAATCATGGGACCCCAAATATTTTGAAAAAGATATCTCAGTTTTTGCTTTTCTGAACCAACTGTTAATTTCTCCAAGAATTAAGATTGCCTGTTGGATACAGAACTGGGTGGGTAATTCTTTTTGATGATTACTGCTCTGAAGAGTTGATATGTAAATGTAAATATGTTTGTACAATACACACATTATAATAAAAAAGTTATCAAAATATATAATTATTTAATAATCTATTTTCCATGTTGAGTACGAGAAACTTCAAAAAAGAAATTAATGTCACTTGTTCTTTGTTATTTTTTTGAAAAAATGAACAAGTAAATAAATAAAAAACAGGAAAAAATTAGAAATGATAAGTTTTTTTCTAATGTTCAAATGATCTATTATGATTTTACTATAAGAAAATGAACTTTAAAATAAACTCACAATACACAGAATTAAAAATCAAATCACACATTTTTGTTTTTGTTGTTTCTCCTAACTTAATATAGGATCGAACTGTCACATTGGAGTCACATGAATCAGAGTTCTGACTCAGTATCAAACTTTACTAATAATTTCAAGAATACAGTCTATCCATAGACATTGACAAAGCAGTGAAAAGACAGACACATCAAGGAGAATGTTCCAGGTCCCAGCTTCCAGCATCAGATAATACATCTTCATGAAATCTCTAACACAATGGGAGCATTTGCATCATAAACTGTCTTCATTCTATACCCCCAGAAAGTTATAAAGCTTAAACATTCTCCAAATAGCTATGTATCACAGATCCTAGATTCTATTTACTAGTTATACTTCTAAAAGCATTCAGAGATAAAGTATCTTGTTTCTATAAAATATCATTCATCTATTTATTTACCCAGAAGTCCAGCTGACAAGAAAAATTGCCAGGTCACCTACCTCCTTTTCTTTCTCCTTAGGCATCCCGCCCCCCCACCCAGGAAAGGAAGAGAAAGCATATCATTCTAACTCTTTTATCTCCTTCCTTTACACATATTTACACATATAGAAAGCATATCATTTAACTATTTTATCTCCTTCCTTTACACATTACCTGCTTTATAAGAACTTATAAAATTCAACACAAAAAATTGAATAATCCAATTATTCAATAATCGAATCAAAAATGGTCAGAAGACATGAATAGATATTTTTCCAAAGAAGACATGCTTGTGGCCAACAGACATATGAAAAGATGCTCACATCACTGACCATCAGGGAAATACAAATCAAAACTACAATAAGATACTATCTCTCACCTGTTAGAATGGCTAAAATCAACAACACAAGAAACAATAGGTATTGGCAAGGATTCAGTGAAAGGGAAACCCTCTTGCACTGTTGGTAGGAATACAAACTCATGTAGCCACTCTGGAAAACAGTATGGAGGTTCCTCAAAAACTTAAAAATAGAACTACCCTATGATCCAGCAATTGCACTACCAGGTATTTACCCAAAGGATACAAAAATACGAATTCAAAGGGATACATGGGCGCCTATGTTTAGAGCAGCATTATCTACAACAGCCAAATTATGGAAACAGCCTGTGTCCATCAACTAATAACTGGATAAAGAAGAGGTGGCATATATACACAATGGAATATTAGCCATAAAATAGAATGAAATCTTGCTGTTTACAAGGACATGGATGGAGCTAGAGTGTATTATGCTAAGCGAAATAAATCAGAGAAAGACAAATACCATATGATTCCACACACATGTGGAATTTAAGAAACAAAACAGATGAACATAGGGGGAAAAAAGAGAGGCAAACCATAAAATGGACTCTTAACTATAGAGAACAAACTGAGGGTTGCTGCGGGGGGGTGGTGGAGAATGGAGTAAATGGGTGAAGGGTATTAAGGAGGGCACTTGTTGGGAGGAGCACTGGGTATTATATGTAAGTGACGAATCGCTAAATTCTATTCCTGAAACCAATATTACACTGTTAACTAACTGGAATTTAAATTAAAACTTGAAACAATAAATAAATAAAGATGCTGCTTGACTGTTCCATTCTTTTCAATGAAATATCTGCTGGTAGGCTCCTTTGCGTGTAATATCCATTGTTTTTTCTCTGTCTCCCGATTAGAATTTTTCATTATTACTCATCATGTGTACATTGGTTATAATGTGACAGTCCAGTTTTCTTCATTTTTTTTTCTTGTGATTGGGATTTATTAGCCTTCTTAGAACTGGGGGTATAATTTTAATCAAATTTGGAAATTTTTCAGCCATTATTTCCTTAACTATTTTTCCATCACTTCCTCTCTTTTCTCTTCATCTGGAATTCCAATTCCATGTGTATTAGGTTGCTTAGAGTTGTCCCTCAGCTGACCAATCTTCATTTTTTTTTAATCTTTTTCTTTTGATGTTTCATTCTGGGTAGTGTTTATTACTATGTCTTCATATTCACTAACAGTTTCTTTTTCCCTCTCTAATCTGCTGTTACTCATCCACTGTATTTTTCATCTCAGCTTTTGACATTTTCATCTCAAGAGCTTCATCTAAGTGTATGTGGTGAATGTGTGTGTGTGTGTGTGTGTATAAAACACTATAACACAATAAACCACTTTATATAAAAAAAACACTATATATATATGAAACACTACTTCGTTACTTTCTATTTTATCACTCTACTTAACTTTTAAAACATAGGGAATAGAGTCATAATGAATGTGTTAATACCCTTGTTTGCTAATTCTAACATCTGTTTCACTGGGTAAATTTTTGATTGATAGATTTTCCTCCTCCAATCCTTTGGGTGCTTCTTTCTCCCAAGCTCAGTAGTTCCTTATATATGTACTGATTAGTACTGGTTAAATATTTGAGGAGGACACCGCAGCTCTCTACACTGCAGTTTTCTGTCTCTGCAGCTCTCTCTTGTCTGGTGCTTTTCCCTGAGAACTCTGGCTGCATTTGGTCTCCCAGTCTCTATAGTCCATCTCCTCACTTCAGGGAGTAAGCCAGTTCCTGCATGTATCCCCCTCCCTGTGCCACAGCCTGGAAATTTTCTCAAGGTAATAAAGTGAAGAAGTTTTAGAGATCATATCATTGGTTTCCAGTCTCTCAGAAATAATTGTCACTCACTGTTTATGTTCAGTACTCTTTCATATATTTTGTCCTTTTTTTATTGTTATGGTATATCTAGTTCCTTTACTCCATCTTGGCCAGAAGCAGAGTCATCACTAGGCAACTCTTTAATTAATAGATTATATACAAGCAGGAAAAATCTTTTACTATGCTACAAAGTAGAAAAATTAGAAAACATATGATTACATATGGATAGAAAAAGATAAAGATAAGAAAGGAAATATACCACAATACAGCAATAGTAGTATTTAAATAACAGATTTGTAGTAATGTTTTTTCATTTTTCCTCCACTTTCCAAATTTTCTCTGAGCATCATGGATGACTGATTCTTAAGTATACAGTGAGAGTCTCTTTTGAGTGAAGTAATTGGATTTGCTTAACAGAATGCTTTAAAATTTCAGCTTCTGTAGCCTTTATTTAGAAAATATGGTGCTAATGTAGCAAAATCTCTGTAACAGTTCTCTTAGTAACTCAGGAGTAAATCACTCTTCCAGCAATCGAGTAAATTACTATCTCCAGCCTTTGCCATTTGGGCTTCTATAACCCTATAAACATCTCTAAATATGCCTTTTGCTATTTGTTTTATTGTACAAAAGATGTAAATGGCTATTTCTCTTTTTTTAAAGTCACCTTATTAAGAAAAAAAGAAAAAATTGCTCATAGAAATAACTTAAGTGGATATTAGCTCCAATTAGCCTAACAAACTGATATCTCTTCTCATTTTTATACTAATCCCTCATTAGTCTAAAGGAATAAAAATACTCATCTTTGAACAACATGTTTTTTGTTCACAGTATCATTAGTGATAAAAGAGTTAGGGTAAAAATAATGTCTAACTTTAATCTATTTGGTAAGTGCTTCATTTATTTACTTACTCAGCAGATATTTATTTAGAGTCTACCATGTGCAAGGTCCTGTGTTTGGCATTATGTATATATCATGCTGAATAAATCATACATAAATCCTGCCCCCATTAAAAAAAGTATCTCCTTCCAAAAGCCCCCAAAGTGCTTCTGATCCAGTTGAAGAACACAAAAATGCATGTTTCAAGTTATTTATTTAATTATTCATAAAGATACTTCTATCACCTTACTCTTACAGGGCTCTGTACTATAGTCCTATTGATGGAGCCATCTGCATTCACTTGTTTTTGTTTCCTGGCATATCATGGCCAGACCTCAGATTTTTCTATATTGAGCCTTATTAGCTCAGGCAGTAGTTAAAACCAGGTCTGAGCTGAAAACGTTCACAAATCTGCCTTAATTCTGCTTCCTGGATTCATTAAAAGTTCAGAGTTCCAATAAGCATATACACACATCTATGCTTTGGGACATTCCAGCAATATCTGGTTAGTCATTTCTGCAACCCCCAGTTTGTATTTTCCCAGCATTGCTGGCATTTTAGAACAATGAGATCTTTCACACAAATTGTCTAGAAATGGATTTAAAATTTAAATTCAAGCAGGCGGCCTATGCTTACTTTATCCATTATTATGATACAGTTTTATAATGTATTTATTTCCTTCCTTCTTAAATGGAGAATATATGCAAGGTTTTTCTTGATGACTCATCCATTTATTCTTTCTTTAAGCGGTCATATATTGAGATTCTACTACGTGCCTGAATCTTTGGAGAAAAATGTTAGATGGATTTAAAGATATAATACATTATCTTTGATTGTACAATTCATAGTTGAGGAGATGGCTAAGAGACAGGTGTGTCAATAGTTGTTTCCTTTTTTAACCAGGCTTTAATTATAAATATGAGGCCCAGATTGAGGAAAGAGAAAAGAAACCACAATGAAAATTGTTACCTTAGGGACTAGATAATAATTTGTAATATAAGGTACATGATAAAGAAAAAGACAAAATACAGACAACAAAATTCAAAAATGGTTTTAGATCAGGACATTAAGAACTTGGATGCCAAGATAGAGAGATTTGATTTTTTTTTCTGTACGGAATTGGGTTTTATTGGGATGTTACAATTGGTATGTGTGTCTAGAAATATAACTGTGAAGATGGTTCAATCAGTTATTATCTCAATGGAATTATATAATATTTTTTCTTAATAAAGCAAGTTAAATAAATAATCAAATCCACCCTTATATATTACTTCTTTAGAAACATATATTGCCTACGTTCTGTATGGTTCTTGTTTGCCAGTCACCAATATGAGAATTCTTAAATAGCTCCTGGCAGAGCTTCCAAAAATCACTAACACAAGCCAGACATCCAGAAAATGCATGTCTTTTTTGATTTTCCTAAGTCTCAGGTAGGTGGTAATCGCATATTATCTCACAGAAAAAAAAAAAAACTGCTCACTCAGAGTGTTTATGAATTCGCCATATGGTATTTAAAACCTCAAGTCAAAGTAGTATTAGAAATTGTATAGACAGAATCAGAGCATGCTGGTTAATGTTGTTCTCCATTCAGGGACCATGGAGATTACTTTGTGTGCCCCAAACTGGAGCCAAAGCATCTTAATATTTGACTTTTACTCTATTTTTTTTAATCAACTGCACAAACCAAGAATTACATTAAGAGCCTGGAGGGTTTTTTTTCCTCACATAAAAGTTACACATAGAAACATAATTTTTCCAAATCTACCCCATACAAGAATACTTCCACCTAATTTATGTAGCACTATGTCTGTTCATGTGCCTAATTATCTTCACTGATTATTTGCAGGTGTCAATGAATGAGAAGCCAGGGAATGGGTCCATTGGTTTATAATAAATATTGAAATGACTTGTAAAATATATTGTGAATGATCCACATGTTGGAAAAAAGGAAAATATAAATATTTGTATAATTCTTAACAAGATGCTTTTACATAACAAAGATTATGAATGTGAGAATTACGGAACCTGTTCTGATTATTGGATAAAAGAAATCTGTGATGGAAGATGGTCCGAGATTATGGGGACTCACTTTCTTCCCTCATGAATAGAAAATACATTTACATTATGTCATGTGAAATTATTGAACAGCTGCTTGGAAAGAGAGAAAACAAGAACAACAGCCTGCCAAGGGGATGCAGTGCCAACATGAGATCAGATGCATAGAGTAAATAGAAATGGCATTCAGGAAAGGTGATAAGCAATCAAGTAAAGACCAAAGTGAGATGCTCTGACCTTATATTTAGCATCCGTGCCAAATTAGCATAGCTGTGCAGTGTACTAGAAAATTAAGTGGAAAAAAAGGACAAAGTAAGTGTAAAATCAAAGCAGAAGTTGCACATGTTCGGAATATCTGAAAAAATTATGCTCTATTTCATATCCAGAGGGCTACACTGTGGTCAGCTTATCTTTTCATGAGGAGCCTCAAGTTCAAAAGAAAATACTATGAGTTTGACCTATACTAATTAAACAGAAGCAGTGTGCTCTCTCTGGGTCTTGGCCTAGATAAGTCTGAGTGGTCTCAGGGTAAAGAGGTGACTTAAAGAGAGGAACAGAGATCCTTAGCTTCATTCATTATGCTACCCTCATTTTCTTCGCTGCTCAGCCACAGTTCATTAACTCAGCAAGTTTTCTTTCCACATATTGTGCAAGGCAGTGTACCCAGTTCAACATATATGGACTCACAATTGGTCAGAGAGCCTCAAGGAAAGAAACAGTGAGGTAAATCAGTCCTTTGTGCTCTATTCCTCCACCAGGATGCTAATCATTTCTTGACTATGTAAATGAATTTCCTGGATGCCCTAAAGCTTCCTGAAGTAAATTATTTGAGCAGAGGTAATTGATTCCAAGAGAGAGAAAGAGCAAGAGTCATTCAATTTGTCTTTTATTCTTAACATTAAATCAAAGCTATTCAGATAGATGAAAGAAAATCAAAGTCCTGTTTTATTCAAGTAGTGGACACCAAGCTCAAATCTGATCACAGACTCTCCAAAGAGCACAGCACATAGAATGTTTTAAAAGAACCAATGGCTATTTTTCTAACACAGAGATCCCTTAGCAGACTGCCACCTGTCCTTTTGCAGCTGGCTCCTATGAAAAAAATCCATAATGAGGATAATCAGTCCTATTTCCCAGCATCCTAACATACAATAGAATCTGCAATAGGCCACCTACCAGGACAGCATAAACTTATTTTCTGTGGCTTATTTTTTTTTTCTTTTAAGAGAGAAATCAACTAATCACAGTCAGTTTTTCTCAGCAGGAATCATAGGAATGATTTACACTTGGAAAGGAAAAGAGACTAACATTCTAGAGCCAAATTTGCTAGGGGTCCACATTCTGGGGTGTCACTGGGCAAATACATCCTCAAACAGCATCTGGCTCCACATAAGTTTCTTTTTTCTTCACATTACTAGTTTTTCCTCATGTGACTTTCAAGTAAGTTCAAAAGGAAAAAGAAATAAAGGCAGATCCACATGCTATCTTTGTACCCCGATATCACTTATGTTGTAAATAGAGTCAGAGAGATTTGTGATTGTCAAGACTAGAAAATACTGTAAAATTGAATATTTTTTGTTTTCCTATTCCTTTTCCAAGAACTGTGACACCTCTTTTCAGGTTCCCGTCTCTCATTAACTAGACAAGAAGCTTTTCCTTTCTTTTCTTTCTCCCTAAAATTTTAGGAAGATAAGTCTTTCACAGGGTCCAAAATGCTCAACATTCTCTTCTACCAGGTATGACTCTGCCGTGGACCTCTGCTCTGGGAAATGGTGCTAGGTCATCCTCTATGCATGGGTAACCCCTGAATGGATCACCAAAGCTCTAATTGCCCATTGTGATGTTGCCCATGGAAAGGTTGCCTTCAGTCCATTGAAGACAATGAGTTGAGCTAATTGACATATCTCTCTTGGATTTTGACTGGAGAACACAAAGATAAGTGGATAATTTGTAGTGGGAGAATAAATCAAGAATAAAGTAAATGACAGAATGGTTTGTGAAAAAGCAATCAAAAGGTTGAGAGAGATCAAGAGAGAGAAGGAAAGAGCATTTCCAGGAAATGCCCTCTGTCTCCTTCCTGTTCTATTCTACACAAGAAATAACAGTTATAATAAAATCTCTTTTTTCATGACATAGCTTATATAATTCTCTTCTTTCATGATCAAAATCATTTAACAAAGGAAACCTGTTCTGCTCACTCATTACTCTGATTCTATTTCCACAGTCTTATGGAAGCCTGTGAGGCAGTGGTCCTCAAAGTATGGCTTCTCAAACAGTCACATCAGCATTACTTGGAAAGTATTAAAAGTGAAAATTCAATTCCATACCCACTCAATCAATTAAATAAATTCTGTGAATGGGGTCCAAAAATCTGTCTTTAGAAAAATCTCCAAAGGGGTGCCTGGGCAGCTCAGTCATTTAAGTGCCTGCCTTTTGGGTCAAGTCATGATCCTGGGGTCCTGGAATGGAGCTGCTTCTCCCTCTCCCTCTTCCTCTGCCCCCCACCCCACTTGTGCTCCCTCTCTCTCAAATAAATAAAAATATTTTAAAAAGAAAGAAAACTCTCCAAAAATGCCAACTAAAATTTAACAGCAATAGCACTAGGACATTGAAAATGATTGGACTAGATTTTCCCTAAATTCTATTCTAGGTTTCAAAAGAGTATATAACTTGAATTACATAATGTTAAATGTATCAAAAACTGGTGCCTAGCTATTGAAGACAAAAATATTTGTTAATGGATCATTGGTATTAAAAGACTGTTCTATGACTTTGTCTCCCAAGACACATTCCTTGATATACTTTTCCATATTCCCTACCCCAGCCTCACACAGAAAAGATTTTTAAAAATGTATATTTTTTCTTAAGGATTCATAACTCACATTAATGAATGATACTAAGGAAAAATCTTTAAGAACAAAACTTGCTTTACTTTTAACAACCCATTTTTCCCAAATTTATTTGATTATGGACCATTTTTTTCTTTTCTATTTTACATCTCAATAGTTTTAAAAATTTCCTGTCATACAACTATCACAAGTCAATTTTAGAACATTTCATCATCCCAATAAGATCCTTTCTGTTCATTTGCTGCTAATCCTCATTATCCGACCATCACCACTCCCAGGAAAAACATTAATCAACTTCCTGTCTCTATGGATTTGCCTTTTCTAAACATTCTTTTAATCTTTCAACTGCAAATTTGTACCCTTTGTACATCTCCTCAATTTCTTCATCCCCAGTCCCTGATAACCACCATACTAGTTTTTGCTTCTACAAATTTGGCTTTTATAGATTCTACTTATAAAATGTTATCATACAGGGCGCCTGGGTGGCTCAGACGGTTGAGTGTCTGCCTTCGGCTCAGGTCATGATCCCAGGGTCCTGGGATCGAGTCCCGCATCGGGCTCCCTGCTCCTTGGGAGCCTGCTTCTCCCTTTGCTTCTCTCTCTCTCTGTCTCTCATGAATAAATAAATAAAATCTTTTAAAAAAATGTTATCATACAGCTTTTGTCTGTCTCTGACTTGTCTCACTGGGCATAATGCCTTCAAGGTCTATCTATGTTGTAGCAAATGGTACAGTTTTCTTCTTTTTCATGGCTGGATAATATTCCATTGTGTAGTGCATGTATGCGTGTGTGTGTGTGTGTGTGTGTGTTTCCACAACTTTATTCATTAATCCATTGACTGACAGGGTTCCACATATTGTTTCCAAACCTTGACTATTGTGAATAATGCTGCAATAAACAAGAGAGTTAAAGCATATTTTCAATATGCTGTTTTCATTTTCTTTGATTATATATCCAGAAGTGGGATTGCTGGAACATATGGTACTTCAATTTTTAATTTTTTAAGGAAGCCCCAAACTGTTTTCAGTACTGGCTGAAATTTACTTCCCACCAACAGTGCACAAGGATTCACTTTTCTCTGCATCCTAGTCAATCCTTGTTATCTCTTGTCTTCTTAATGATTGTCATTCTAACAGGTGTGAGATGATATCTCATTGTGGTTTTGATTTGCATTTCTCTGATTAGTGATATTGAGCATCTTTTCACAGTAGTATTTTATAATCCTATGTATTTATGTGGTATCAGTTGAAATGTTTTCTTTTTCATTTATGATTTTTAGTCTTTTTTTTAGTATAGCTATAGATTTGTTAATTTTATTTATCTTTAAAAAAAAAAAAACCAGCCCTTTGCTTCATTGATCTTTTCCACTGTTTTTCTGGTCTCGATTTCGTTTACTTGAACTCTGATTGTTGCTACATCTCTTCTTGTGCTACCTTTAGACTTAGTTTGTTCTTTTTCTCATCCCCTGTAGTATAAAGTTAGGATATTTGTTTGAGATGTTTCTTTTTTCTTAATATATACATTTATCGCTGTAAGTTTCCTTCTAAGAATCTTAAAGCATCTCATAGGTTTTGTTGTGTTGTTTAAACAAAGGGAATACTATTTGATGCTGTCTTTGCCACATTTAGCCAGTTTTAGTAGCCAAAGAATCAGAATAAAAATGCTTGATCCATCTTGGTTTGGTCTAACATTAAATCAAAAAGAAATTTGGGAAAAAAAAGTTTTCTTGTATGTTTAAAAATAAATGGTGTCCATCAACACACAGAACACTACATCTAAATTAATGATGTACTATATGTTGGCTAATTGAACATAATAATACAAATAAATAAATAAATGGTGTCTTCTTTTTGTTGACTTTTCCTCATTTTACCAAACTCTCTCCATAATTGAAGGTGGTGCTTTGATCTGTTTATTGAGCATTATTTGCTGATGAGCCTTATATCACAGTGTCTTTGGCTTTCTCTTCTTTCTGCATAGCTCTGGTTTTAGAGGCTTAGCTTTCTGTGATCCACTGACCCTCAGTTGAGAAGAACAACACATGTAATTATTCTTTTTATTCCATTTTCATCCCAGTAAATGTCCAACAAAAAGATGACTTTTAAAATGTCTGTCAGTGTCCGCTCTCTTATAGTCTCATAATTTCTTTTACAACCTTTACATGAGGATAACAACAATGGACTGAAGGTGCCAACTTTAGTGTCAAACTGTCTAGGTTTGAAATCTGGATTTGACACTTACCAAATGTAACCTTGGGCAAGTTAATTAATTCCCTGTGCCTTAATTTCCTCATCTATCAAATGGGTGGTAATAATACCTACCTCATAAAGCTGTTGTAGAGATCAAATAATTAAATCAATGGAAAAATTATTAGAGCAATACCTACATATGATAGAAATATGTAAAATTAGCTGCTATCATGACCTCTTCTGCATCATGCAGGGAGAGTCACAATAATCAAAAACTACATCAAAAACTAATGATGTAATGTATGGTGACTAACATAACATAATAAAAAAAATAAATTAAAAAAAAAAGGCAACCAGACAATAGCAATGGAGGGTACTTTCATCCAATTATACAGATTAAGATGTTCTGAAATAGGGCTTTTCTCTCTGTGAGAGCAAGTGATTGATGATTTGCCTTCACTCCTAGGATTTTTGCCTTTTAGAATCCTCACTGAAAGTATGTTGGCTTAACTAAACTATCCCTTTTTGGTGTGACCAGGACTCCATTTTTTTTCTTCCTATCCCATCAATCCTTTGAGGTTCACGGTAGCTCTACTTCACTTTCTAGTCTCTTGGTCACATTATCAGGGGATCTGGCAGATTCTTCCTAGGGAGAAGCTACCCCAAAAGGCAGACTGGTAACTCTAGATTTCCTTCTTCTTTTGAAATTTGTTGGCTTGTAAGCACCCAGATGTCATCAGTTTATAGTCTATTTTTAGTTATCACTATCAAGAATATTGGATCATATTTCCTAATCTTTCATTGATTCAAGTGAAAATTGTACATTACTTTTAAATACAAATAATTGACGTGTTTCCACACAAAAATGTTTGGGATTTTTTGTTTGTTTTGTTTTGTTTTTCTATTTTTGTGGTAGGAAGAGCATTGATGATGAAGGATTTCTTGAGTATTCCATCCCTGTTTCTATGTTTTTTTCTTTGAAGATGCTGACACTCATCCTGTAAGTTTTCATCTGGCACTTTCTCATTTTAATAACATATGAGATTTTTTTCCCTGTTGAAATTTATGTCTTTGGATATTAAGCAGTTTCCATTCAAAATGTGCACAAAGTTTTATAAATCGACGTGTAACATATTAATGACTGACTGATACCATGCATGAATTAGACACCAACTTCTAGTGGCTTTGAAAGAATTTGTGAAACGCAGTATTTTCCATGGTATAGTCTGTGGAAATCAGCCTATCATTCATTTAATCATTTAATTATTAAACACATTTTAACAGAATGGCTGTTCTGGACTAGGGAGAAACATAGCCAGTGGGGACGTAGGAAAAAGCAGCTCTCTCTAAGCACAGTTTTTGAATATTGGTTCTAAAAAAAAAAAAAAGGTACTATATTGACATTACTGTTGTTAGGTTTACAAGGCACAATTCTGTTCAACATTTTACTAGAATACTCACAATGTCAAGAAATATGTTTAGATAAAACATTTAGGGAAAAAAGGTGTTAATAGAAAATAGCTTTCAATTAAACTGGTAGTTATGTTTTACAGTGATTTGAGTTTTAGGAAATCATATTAAATAAGAGTGAGGAGGAATAAGTTGGAAACGCGTTATGCTGTTAATCTCAAAAAGAGGTGACACTTTGGCCTAATTTTGGTTTCATCTGCATGGCTGTAACATAACAAAGCCAAAAGGACTATCCCTGTTTCTGCTCTAATCTGGCTAATCCTCTTATGTTACCCTTTGGGCACTGAATAAATTACAGCTAATCTACAAACAACAGGAGGATTTATGCAATTTCAGCTTTTAAAAGGAAAGAGAGAAAAATTTTCTAGAGGAATGACAAGTAAGGAATAATGAACACCATTCTACAATACTGTACTTTTAAAGAAAGGTGAAACTATATGTTCAATCTTCAGCAAATATGTTTTGGGGGGGACCCCACAGAGGTATACAATTTCCTTTAGTCACTGGTAAGTATAATATATTCTGTTCTTCAAAATGTTGAAGGAAGAAAATCCATTGCAGGGGACTGATTTAATTGGACTGATACAGATACTACTGGTGGAGGTAGGTATTAGAAATCTTCCAGAGATGGCAAAGATATATCCACATCAAAAAGGAAGACAAGTCACATTAAATTTGACAAGTGGTATAAAAACTTTTCCAGCCAAGAGAAGAAAGCAAGTGTCCACCCCTGTTGAAATTGTATAGGATTCTGGATACCTCTCCCATCCATCTACCTTTGGCTCAAGGATTACTACAATAGCCATCAGAATTCAGTCATAAGATTAAAGACAAATAC
Source organism: Mirounga leonina (assembly GCF_011800145.1). NCBI lineage: Eukaryota > Metazoa > Chordata > Mammalia > Carnivora > Phocidae > Mirounga > Mirounga leonina. Next base: position 2,991,766 of record NW_023270839.1, on the reverse strand, counting down.
TCTCCTAGAATTCTAGGATATAGGGATTGTTGATATTTTGGAAAATGTTCTTTTCACATTTGTTAGTCTACTTCTGTCTTCTCTAAATTGCCTCTATCTATTCTTTGCCCACTTTCTAATGAGAGATTTGGCTTTTAATTGCTTATTGATGCATTAGATCTCTTTATAGTCTGAGGATGTTAAATAGATGTCTGACATGTAGTTGCAGATACTTTCCTTCATTTACTTTTAGATTTTTAATAATGCTTATGTTTTTGCTCATAATACACTTTATGAATTTTTGTTTTTTATATATCCACAGCTATTAATAACATTCTTCACAATTTCTGCCTTTGGTGTCTTATATAAATGTTTTCTTACCACTGAGTTTATATAAATATTCATCTATTTTTTCTAGAGAGATAAATATTCATCTCAATTTTTTCAAAATGTTTTCTCAACATCATTATTTATACTTAAACTTTAAATCTATTTGAAATTGCTTTTGAAAAAAATGCGATAAGCTTCTAATTTATTTTTTAAGGGTAGATAATTATCAATCAGACAATTTTCTCATCTATGATTTACAGTATAACCATTATAATATGGTAAATTTTGATTTTTATCTCAGTGTTCCATTTTATTTTACTGGCTCATGCAAGTTTTAGAAAAGAGTTTTAATATTTAATAATATTAGACTTTCCTGTTGTTTTTTAACTTCTGCATTAAGGTATAATTGATACACATTAAATTGCACATGTTTCAACTGTACAATTTGATAAGTTTAAAATATATAAACATCCACTAAATCATCTCCAGGACAATAATTAGCACGTCCCTCAACCCCAAAAGTTTCCTCATGCCTCTTTGTAATCTTCTTGTCTTCCCAGCCCACCCAGTTTCCACATCACTTTTAGGCAACCATTGATCTGTGTTCTCTTCTGTCACTATAGATAGCTTTCAATTTTCTAGAATTTTATATAAAAGCAGTCATTCAGAATGTAATATTTGGGGAAGGTGTCTGGCTCTTTTTACTTGCCATAATTATTTTTAGATTCATATATATTGTTGCATGTATCAATAGTTTTTTTTTATTTTGCTACACAGTATTTTGTTGTATTCTTATACTACAATGTGTCTATCCATTCACCTGTTGATGGATATTTGAGTTGTTTCCAGTTTTTGGCTATTAGATATAATACTGCTTTGGTATCTGTGTACAAGTATTTGTATTAATGTATGCTTTAATTTTCTTGACTAAATACTTATATGAGAAAATGTCTGGATTGTATGATTAATATATGTTGAAACTTCCCAGAAACTGTTAAATTATTTCCAAAGTGGTTTTACCATTTTACATTCCTATCAGCAGTGTATATCTTCTTTGTAGACAATCTATTCAAATATTTTGCCCAATTACTTTCTTGAGTTGTTTTCTTTCTTATTCCTAAATTTTGAGGGTTTTTTTCCTATATATTCTGGATACAAGTCCTTTGTCTGATATATTATTTGTAAATAGTTTTCCCCAGTTTGTGATTTGTTTGCATATTCTCTTAACATTGTTTCACACAGAGTGAATATTTTTGGTTTTAATGAAGTCTAAAAAATATTTGACTGCCTTACGATAACAAATTTGTTCCTGTATGTTGTCTCCTTGGAGTTTGATAATTTTACATTTAGTTCTGTGGTGTGTTTTGATTAATTTTTTAGTATAAATTGTGAATTATAGGTCAAGGTTTATTATTTTGTATATGGATGCCCAACTGTTCTAGCATCATTTGCTGAAAAAGACTAACCTTTCTCCATTGAATTGCCTTGGCACCTGTCAAAAATCTATTAATATATATGTATGGATCTATTTTTGGATAACCTGTATTATTCTACTGATAAATTTGTCTATGTAAATGCCACACTGACTTGATTACTAAAGCTTTATAAATAAGTCTTTAAATCAGATAGTATAAGTCCTTCAGCTTTATCCTTACCTTTCAAAACTACTTTTAGCTATTCTAGGTCCTTTGCATCTTCACATAAATTTTATAATTAACTTGTCAATTTCTACTAAAAAAAATCCTCCTGTGATTTTGATTGGGATTGGGTTGAATTCATAGATCAATTTAAGAAGTAAGATAATAATATTGCATCTTCTGATGCATTGCATATGTCTTACCATTTATGTAGGACTTCTTCAACTTCTCTTATATTATTTTGTAGTTTTTACTGTGCAGCTCTTGAATATCTCTCCTTGAACTTATCCCAAAGTATCTCTTATTTCTGACGCTGTTGTAAACAGTTTCTTTTCTATTTTTGAATATTTGTTCCTAGTATGTAGAGATAAAATAGATTTTTCTATCTTGATTATCTTGAAATATTGCTGAAGTTATTTATTCTGGTAGCTTTTTGTAGATTCCATAGATTCATTTATATGTAGATGAACTTGTATTTTGCAAGTAGAGACATTTCTTCCTTTCAAATCTGAATGAAATTTATTTTTCTTACCTGATTACACTAGCTAGAACTTTCAGTTCAATGCTGAATAGCAGTGAATAGAGCAATTACCCTCTTATTGCTGATTTTTGGTGAAAAATATTTAGTATTTTGGCATTCAGTATAACATTAGCTGTAGAATTTTTTTGGAGATGCCTTTGCTCAGATTGAGGAAAATCCATTTTATTTTGAGTTTTCTGTGAGAGATTACTGTGAATAGAAATGACTTCTTTTTCAGGTGCATTTTTTGGCATCTATTGGGATGATTATGGTTTGTTTGTTTGTTTGTTTTTGGTTTGTTTATTCAGTCCATTTATATGGTGAATTACATGACAGAAATTGTAATTTTGTCTATTTGTATCTGCAGTTTTATAAATTTTTGCTTTATTTATTTGATGTTCTGTTATTAAGTACATATCCATTTGGATTCCCATGTCTTCTTGAAGAAATCTGGCTACTTTCCTATTATTCCTGGAAACATTTTTGCTCATAAATCTAAATTGTTTGATAATAATAAAGCTATTCTAATTTTCTTTTGATAATATTAGGATAAAGTATCTTTTTTTCTATTATTTTAGTTTATTTCTGCCTATATATCAGCAGTATATTTTTGTCTCTTTTTTTGTCGGAACAATCTCTTACATTTTATTTTCTGTTTTTTAGTGCATATTTTAGGTTTGATAGTATTCATTTTTTAACTTATCCCAATCTACTTGGCAAGTAATATTTTTCACCCCATGTGTATAAGAACCATAGAACAGTGTACTCCCATTTCTCCAACCCATATTATGTGCTATTGTTGTCACACAGTTTATTTCTACTTACATTAAAAATTACACACTAGATTTTTTTTTTGCTTGAAGGATTAATTTTTAAAAGGTTAATATTTAAGAAGAAGTATTTCATGCTTACTCACATATTCACAATTTCTGGTATTCTGTGTTTGTGTGAAAACAGAACACACAATTACCATATGATCTAACAATTCTGCCCCTACATATATCACCCTGAAAACTGAAAACAGGTATTCAAGCCAACACTTGTACACAGATGTTCATAATAGCATCATTCAAAATAGCCAAAAGTTGAAACAAGCTAAATGTCCATCATCTAATGAATGGATAAACAAAATGTGATATGCCCATAGGATGTAATATTGTCTAGTCATAAGAAGGAATGCAGTACTGTATATTCTATAACATTGATGAACACTAAAAACATTATGCTAATTAAAAGAAGTCAGACAAAGAAGTCCACATATTACATGATTTAATTTATATGATATATCCAGAATAGGAAAACCCATAGAGATAGAAAGAAGGTTGCTGTTTGCCACAGGTTGGAAAGGGTGGGAGAATGGGGAGTGACTCCTTAATGTGTGAGAGTTTACTTTTAGGGTAATAAAATTTTCTGGAATTAGACGATGATTATGGTTACATATCATAGTAAATATACTTAACAACACTGAATTGTACATTTTTAAATGGTTAAAATGGTCAACTTTATGTTATATGTATTTTACTATGATACTCAAAAAAGGTTGATATCCTGATTATATTCTTACTACCATTTTCTCATTCTTCCAAGAATATTTTGAAATAGAAATTAAAGAAACTATATTATAGAGCTTTTCTCCATCTTTCCAACCATGTACCATGTAATTTCAGAGAATTTATAAGGATAGAGGATAACTTGGTGGTCTCTTGGCTATCTGCCTAATTTAAAAATGAAGGCAAAGCCCTAAAGACATCAAGAAACAAATACATGGCAAAATAAGGATAAGAATTCAAGACTCTTGACCCTCAGGGTAAGATTATTTTCACTATTATAGAATCCTGCTTCACACCAGCAAATATGCACATATAAATTATTTATGTTACAAATAAATCTTTGTTGATTAATTTCCTATTTCATTTGATGCATTTACAAATTATTTTTGTTATAACTAATAAATGAGAAGGGTAAAGAAAATAGAGGGGAGTTTGTAAAATTAGATAGAAAAGATAAAATTAACACATACACTATTAAATTCATAAAGGTTTTTCTAGAGGTAGGCTAAAATGTAGTCTTTGAGCCTTTTGGAATTCAAATAAAAGAAACTTAACTAATGATGGAAGGTATTTTTAAGATGAAAATATATGTATGTTTGTATACATATTAACATTTATAGTATATTAACTTTTATTATGTGTTATATATATATATATAAATGTGCTGGGTGGAAATACTAATAACAATGAGACTTGAAATATGTTTCCTCTCATGGATTCCCAATAAAATATCTTACATAATATATAGAACATAATCCATGATCCCCATGTTTTTTGATACTTTTCATAGCATGTTCTTTAATTCATCATGCTTATGATGTACACTGTTTTATAGCATTTTTTGTAACATATAGGCTAAAAGCATAACTCCAAGTAACTTTCAGATTTTAGCAACCGTTATACATTTAGTGAGGTAATTTGAAGAAAACAAATTTTAGCACCTCAAATTTTAGCACCCAAAGAAAATAATCATCAAAGTTTTATTGCATTTTTTCAGTTTTTTATGCATAGGATATTAATGTAGTTATAATTACATGCTACATAAAATTATATATCCCAATTCCCAGTGTTTTCTTTTTTCACATAATATACCAATATTCTAAGCATCTTACACATGGGCATAGTATCCTTTCATTTTGTTTTGTTTTGTTTTAACAGGCTCCATGCCCAGCATGGAGCCCAACATGGGGCTTGAACTCATGACCCTGAAATCAAGACCTTAGCTGAGATCAAGAGTCAGATGCTTAACCAACTGAGCCACCCAGATACCCCTAGGCAAAGTATCCTTAAACAATTTTTGGTGACCGCATTATAGCCTATATAATGAATTTGTACTGTTATAATAACTTCCTATTTCTGGACATTTAGTGATAGATTGCTTCTAATTATTCAGTATTATACATAATACTGAGATGATAACTCAGTAACTTTTTCTTTTAAGAATTATTTCCTTAGGATAGAATATTGTCAAAATGCATGAACTTTTTTTTAGGCTCTTGATATATATATATGGTCAAATTTGCTATCAAAAAGATAATCTAATTTATAGCCCCAACAGTAATGTTTGCTATATCCCATCTCTCCACATTCTCTATAATATTCAATATTAACTTTATTTAATCATCTAACTTGGTAGGTAAAATGATGAATGCATTTCTTTGGATACTATTGAGGCTGAACATTTTTTTTGTTCAATTTAATGTTTATTTTTTCTCTTATTTCTTTTTCTTTTAACTTCTTTTATCTATTGTCTTTAGAGTCATCCCTTAACTGTATTATCAGTACATGTAACAACACGATTTACTGGTTAATAGCTATTCAAATTTTGATATATAGTTCAACTTATAAACAGAAATCCTCATTCATACAGTAATAGGCATATTGAATAAGTGGGAGTATAAGGTGCAATAAGAAAGCAATTTAAATCCCCATCCTTGCTTCCATTCAAAACCATTTTGTAAGGCGAACTGTTGCCTGCCAAATTGTAGACAGGTGCCATTAACAAATCTGGCGACTCTTGGTTAATGAAAAGTCCTTCTATGACTTTTAGTGATAAAAACAACCTCACAAAGATAATTAAAATTTTAACTCCACATAATAATCAAAATCTGAATTTTTTTCATTAAAAGTTAAAACTTCTCAACAAAACTAAAAGGAACCTACAGAATGGGAGAAGAAATTTGCAAATGTCTTACCAGATAAAGGGCTAGTATCCAAAATCTATAAAGAACTTATCAAACTCAACACCCAAAAAACAAAAAATCCAGTCAAGAAATGGGCAGAAGACATGAACAGACATTTCTCCAAAGAAGACAAATGGCCAACAGACACATGAAAAAAAAAAAAAGCTCCATATCACTTGTCATCAGGAAATACAAATCAAAACCACAATGAGTGCCTCACACAGATCAGAATGGCTAAAATTAACAATAGTCAAAATATGGAAACAGCCCAGATGCCCATTGAAAGATGAATGGGTACGTTATATATATATATATACATATATTTCACTTAGCATAACATCACACATACATAAATATATGGTATTATGCTAAGTGAAATAAGTCAGTCAGAGAAAGACAAGTACCATATGATTTCACTCATATGTGGGATTTAAAAAACAGAGCAGATGAAATAGGGGAAGGGAAGGGAAAATAAAATAAGATGAAAACAGAGAGGGAGACAAACCATAAGAGACTCAACTCTAGGAAATAAATTGAGGATTGCTGGAGGGAAGGTGGGTGGGAGGAATGGGTAATTGGGTGATGGGTATTAAGGAGGGCACTGGATGTAATGAGCACTGGGTGTTATATGCAACTGATGAATCACAAAATTCTATCTTTAAACTAATAAAATAAGTTAAAACTTCTCTGTTCCAATGATAACCTGCTCCAGGTGGGAAACTTGCAGAAGAAAACATGTACAGATTGCTTTTTTCTCCATTAGGGTTGGAGTTGAGTTATGCATTACAGAGTGTTAATTTAACAGCATATTTAAGAGCACTGACTTGAGCCATATCACCTTGGAAGGAATCTCAGATCTGACATTTACTAAATCTGTGAGCTTGATAAATAATCACTATTATTAAATTGTTGTCTAGGTCAAGTAAATTAATATATATACAGCACTTAGAAGAATGCCTGGAATATAATAAGGGTTACCTATAGAATATTTGTTTCCTAGCCTTTGCCCTGATAGTCATCACCTTTCCTTACTAACAAGCCATGATACTTACCCCCTCTAGGGTTGGTGTGGGTTATTGGTAGGTAGAAGGGAGAAAAGTATTAGAGCAGAAAACATTTGTAATGTAAAGGAAATTGATATTAATTTCCTCTGCCCAAGGTAACTTTTTAAAGCTAACTTTTTCTTTTATGGGATCTTTATGGATTTTTCAGTGAACATGTAACTAAGAATGTCTCACTGAAACTTCCTTGATGCAGGCAAAATGTATTTTGTCGACATGATCCTCACACAACTTCCAGGATCTTTCTTTTATGATCTCATTGTTCTTCTTTCTTACTCTTTTATAGAGTAATTATAATAACCCCAGGCTGGCTTGCTTGCTTGCTTGGCCCATATTTACTCATCAAAAACACATGTATCTACCTATTCACCATAGGAGGGCAATAACTTTCCAAATGCAGCCTCTGCTTTTCTGCCACAGATCACTTTAGTGAGCTACTCACCTATAGACATTTCGTTGAACACATGTCGTTGATTAATCTATTTGGTGTTTCCCAAATTACAGAGGATATATTAGCTATCCAAATGGTCCCACTAATGTCCTTCCCTTGATTTGAACTGAGCAGGAAGCATCTCTCACTGCTCCACTACATCATGTGGAGGTGGAATATGGGAGAGCAACGGCACAAATTCCTCCAAAACAAGTCCCAGTTTTCCAGCTTTCAGTCTTTTGTATGTGGTAGGTAAACATTAAGCTAATGGTGATAGTTTTGGGAGATCTGCTATGCCTGCTTACCTGATCTAGCACTAAATAGGAATCAAGGATACTTAGCTCTATTTTGTTGGGGCCACAGTAATAAACAGAGGTAAAATTGTTGTCAAACAGAATTCTTATATAATCAACTTTATATTTCTAAACATGGTAAATTAAGGGAAAACATTATTTGAATAATGATTTTGAAGATTTTAATAAATACTATTGAATTTATTCTATATTTATTAAGCATCTTCTATTTTCTATGCACATCAGGCAAATATTCTGCTCTTATGGGGCAGAATTATAGTGAAATAGTTAACACTTACTGAAATATTTTATGCCATAAGATGTAGGCGACTATACTTTTTCTGAAGAACGTTGTGATTCTGCACTTCCATTGGCAAGGCATTCCTAAGCTGCTAATCTAGACCTCACACTGTTTCAGGGCTATTAGTACTAATAGTTCTTTCAATGGTAATAATTATATCTTTGCATTTGGTATGAACAAACAAAAATGTCACAGAGAAGCTTCTTTGAGGGTAAACATAAGATAAGGATACAGGTTAAACTTACTCGTCATGCCACAGGTTATACGCATTCACTTGTCTGGCATAGTGGAAAACAAGAGATCTGAGACTCCTACAACTGTTTGAAATAAAAAAGTGCACGGCTATGGGTTTGGTGGACTTTTGGTATAGTAGACTTTGCAGAACTGACATATGTCAATATTGTTAAACAGTGTGACTGGAGAAAAAGAACTATGAGTCCAAACTCACCATTTAAATATTATTGTATCAATGAATGTTAGTAGTTACTTCAGTAAACATAAAACATATAATATATAATTAAAACATAAAATATATAAAATATATATAGCATAAAATATATAAACATAATATATGTAAATACATAAATATATATAAATATGTAAAATATAAAAATATATAAAAATATATATAAATGAATAAAAATATATAAATATGTAAAACATAAAATATATAATTTTAGACAGTAGCGTTATGTGTATAGACTTTTAGTGCCTCATTATTCTGGTTATTTAGTGAATGTTATAGGACTATAAAGAATGCTTATTCATTTACCAATCTCAAACTATGCTAAACTAAACTAAACCAACCATTCAAACAAAAGAGATTCTATTTCATCATAAATGTATTATTGGTGGCATGTCTTAAGCAAATAAACTTAAGCAAATGAAGCAGAAGAAAGAGAAATCAAGGAATTGATCCCATTTACAATTGCACCAAAACCCATAAAATACCTAGGAATAAACCTAACCAAAGAAGTAAAGTACCTGTACTCTGAAAACTATAGAACTTTGAAAGAAATTGAGGAAGACACAAAGAAGTGGAAAAACATTCCATGTTCTTGGATTGGAAGAAGTTAATCTTTTTTTTACATTTTAATTTAAATTCCAGTTAGTTAACATACAGTATAATATTAGTTTCAGGTGTACAATATAGTGATTCAACAGTTCCATACATCACCGAGTGCTTATCACAAGTGTGCTTCTTAGTCCCCATCACCTATTTAACTCATCTGCCCATTCACCTCCCCTCTGGTAACCATTAGTTTGTTTTCTATAGTTAAAAATCTATTTCTTGGTTTGCCTGCTCTCTCATTTTTCTTTCCCTTTGCTCATTTGTTTTGTTTCTTAAATTCCACATATGAATGAAATCATATGGTATTTGTCTTTCTCTGACTGACTTATTTCGCTTAGCATAATACCCTCTAGGGCATCCATGTCATTGCAAATGGCAAGATTTCATTCTTTTTGATGGCTGAGTAATCTTCCATTATATATATATATATATATCATATCTCCTTTATCCATTCATCTGTCAATGGACATCTGGGCTCTTTCCATATTTTGGCTATTGCAGACATTGCTGCTATAAACACTGGGGTGCATGTGCCCCTTAGAATCACTGTTCACATCCTTTGGATAAATACCTGGTAATGCAATTACTGGGTCATAGGGTAGCTCTATTTTTTAACTTTTTGAGGAATCTTCATACTGTTTTCCAGAGTGGCTGCACCAGTTTGCTTTCCCACCAACAGTGTGAGAGGGTTCCCCTTTCTCTGCATCCTCACCAACATCTATTGTGTCCCAAGTTGTTAATTTTAGCCGTTCTGACTGGTGTGAGGTGGTAGCTCATTGTGGTTTTGATTTGTATTTCCCTGATGCCAAGTGATGTTGAACATATTTTCATGTGTCTGTTGGCCATTTGTATGTCTTCTTTGGAGAAATGTCTGTTCATGTCTTCTGCCCATTTCTTTACTGGATTTTTTTGTTTTTTGGGTGTTGAGTTTGAGAAGTTCTTTATAGGTTTTGGATATTAGCCCTTTATTTGATAAGTTATTTGCAAATTTCTTCTCCCATTCCACCAGTTGCTTTTTAGTTCCATTGACTGTTTCCTTTGCTGTGCAGAAGTTGTTTATCTTGATGAAGTCCAAATAGTTCCTTTTTGCTTTTCCTTCCCTTACTTTGGGAGACAAGTCTAGCAAGAAGTTGCTGTGGCCAAAGTCACAGAGGTTGCTGCCTGTGTTCTCCTCTAGGATTTGATGGATTCCTGCCTCACATTTAGGTCTTTCATCCATTCTGAGTTTTTTTTGTGTGTGCATGTATGGTGTAAGAAAATGGTCCAGTTTCATCCTTCTACATGTGGCTGTCCAATTTTCCCAACACCATTTGTTGAAGAGACTGTCTTTTTTTCCATTGGATATTCTTTCCTGCTTTGTTGAAGACTAGTTGACCATAAAGTTGAGGGTCCATTTCTGGATTCTCTATTCTGTTCCATTGATCTACATGTCTGTTTTTATGCCAGTACCATACTGTCTTGATGATTACAGGTTTGTAAAGGAGCTTGAAGTCTGGAATTGTGATGCCTCCAGCTTTGGTTTTTTTTCAACATTCCTTTGGCAACTGGGGGTCTTTTCTGTTTTTATACAAATTTTAAGATTGTTTGTTTCGTCTCTGTTAAAAATGCTGATGGTATTTTGATAGGGATTGCCTTGAATGTGTAGATTGCATAGACAGTTTCACAATATTTCTTATTCCAATCCAAGAACATGGAATGTTTTTCCATTTCTTTGTGTCTTCCTCAATTTCTTTCAAAGTTCTATAGTTTTCAGAGTACAGATAATTTACTTCTTTGGTTAGGTTTATTCCTAGGTATTTTATGGTTTTTGGTGCAATTGTAAATGGGATCAATTCCTTGATTTCTCTTTCTTCTGCTTCATTGTTAGTGTATAGAAATACAACTGACTTCTGTGCATTGATTTTATATCCTCCGATGTTGCTGAATTCCTGTATGAGTTCTAGCAATTTTTTGGTGGAGTCTTTTGGGTTTTCTACATAGAGTATCATGTCATCTGCAAAGAGGAAAGTTTGACTTCTTTGCCAATTTGAATGTGTTTTATATCTTTTTGTTGTCTGATTGCTGAGGCTGGTACTTCCAGTACTATGTTGAACAACAGTGATGAGAGTGGACATCCCTATTGTGTTCCTGACATTAGGGGGAAAATTACCAGGTTTTCCCCATTGAGAATGATATTCACTGTGGGTCTTTTGTGTATAGCTTTTATGATATTGTGGTATGTTCCCTCTATTCCTATGGAGGAGGGTTTTTAATCAAGAAAGGATGCTGTATTTTGTCAAATGCTTTTCCTGCATCTATTGAGAGGATCATATGGCTCTTGTCCTTTCTTTTATTTATGTAGTGTATCACATTGATTGATTTGTGGGTGTTGAACCATCCCTGCAGCCCAGGAATCAATCCCACTTGGTCGTGGTGAATAATCCTTTAATGTACCATTGGATCCTATTAGCTAGTATCTTCCTGAGAATTTTTGCATTCATATTCATTAGGGATATTAATCTGTAATCCTCCTTTTTAGTGGGGTCTTTGTCTGGTTTTAGGATCAAGGTAATGCTGGCCTCACAGAATGAGTTTAGAAGTTTTCCTTCCATACCTCTCTTTTGGAACAGTTTCAGAAGAATAGGTATTAATTCTTCTTTAAATGTTTGGTAGAAGTCACCTGGGAAGCCATCTGACCCAGGACTCTTGTTTTTTGGGATGTTTTTGATTACTGATTCAATTTCTTTGCTGGCTATGGGACTGTTCATGTTTTCTATTTCTTCCTGTTTCAGTTTGGTAGTTTATATGTTTCTAGGAATTTATCCATTTCTTCCAGATTGCCTAATTTGTTGACATATAATTGCTCATAATATTCTCTTATAGTTGTATTTCTTTGGTGTTGGTTGTGACCTCTCCTCTTTCACTCATGATTTTATTTATTTGAGTCCTTTCTCTTTTCTTTTTCTTCTTTTTGTTATTAACTGATTTCTATATTTGGATGCTCCCAAGTTAGGGGCATAAATATTTACAATTGTCAGATTTTCTTGTTGGATAGATCCCTTTATAATGATATAGTGTCCGTTTTTCCTCTATTATGACAGTCTTTGGTTTAAAATCTAGTTTGTCTGGTATAAGGATGGCTACTCCAGCTTTCCTTTTATGTCCCTTAGCATGATAAATGGTTCTCCATGCCTTCACTTTCAATCTGGAGGTGTCTTCGGGTTTTCTCAGAGATCTCAGAGTCACTCAGGAAACAGAACACCACATCTTTGGGTCTAAAATGAGTCTCTAATAAGCAGCATATCAATGGGTCTTTTTTTTTTTTAATCCATTCTGATAATCTTTGTCTTTTGACTGGAGCATTTAGCCCATTTACATTCAGTAATTATTGAAAGATATTAATTCAGTGCCATTGTACTGCCTGTAAAGTCACTGTTCCTGTAGATTGTCTCTGTTCCTTTCTGGTCTTTGTTACTTGGGCTCTCCACCCAAAGTATCCCTTCTAATATTTCTTGCAGGGCTGGTTCAGTGTTCACGAACTTCTTTAGGTTTTCTTTGTCCTGGAAACTCTTTATCTCTCTTTCTATTCTGAATGACAGCCTTGCTGGATAAAGTACACTTGGCGGCATATTTTTCCCATTTAGCATGTTGACTATATCATGCCAGTCCTTTCTGGCCTACGAGGTCTCCATGGACAGGTCTGCTGCCAGACTTATGTGTCTGCCCTTGTAGGTTAAGGATCTCTTGTCCTGAGCTGCTTTCAGGATTTCCTCTTTATCTTTGAAATTTGCAATCTTCAGTATAATATGTCAAGGTATTGGCCTATTTTTGTTGATTTTGAGGGGGGCTTCTCTATGTCTCCTGGATTTGAATGTCCATTTCTTTCCCCAGATTAGAGAAGTTCTCAGCTATAATTTGTTCAAATAAACCTTCTGCCCCTTTCTCCTGCTCTTCATCTTCTGGGACCCTTATTATCCAAATATTATTTTGCTTTATGGAATTGCTGAGTTCTTTAAGTCTCCCTTTGTGATATAGTAGTTTCTTTCTTTCTTCTTTTAGCTTCCTTATTTTCCATCATTTTATCTTCTACATCACTGATTTGCTCTTCTGTTTCATTCATCCTCTTTTTTATGGCCTCCAAGTGGGACTGCATCTCGGTAAAAGCATTTTTAATTTTGACCTGACTAGATTTTAGTTCTCTTATTTCTACAGTAAGGAATTCTCTAGTGTCTTCTATGCTGTTTTTCAAGCCCAGGTAGTATCTTTATAATCATTTTAAATTCTAGTTCAGACATCTTACTTATATCCATTTTGATTAAATCCCTGGCAGTGAGTACTATGTCCTGTTCTTTCTTTCGGGGTGAATTTCTCTATCTCACCACTTTGTCCAGAAAAGAAAAAAGAAAAAAAAAAAAAAAAAGTAACAACCACAACAACAGAAGGAAAAAAAAAAGAAACACTTAGATCCTCACTGTGTTTTGGTCTGCTTATTAAAAGAAACTAAATCCCAAAATAAGAAAGAAAGAAAAGGGATGCCTGGGTCCCTCAGTCAGTTAAGCATCTGTCTTTAGCTCAGGTCATGATCCCAGGGTCCTGGGATCGATTTCCACATTGGGCTCCTTGCTCAGTGGGGAGCCTGCTTCTCCCTCTACCTGCTGCTCCCCCTGCTTGTGCTCAATCTCTCTCTCTCTCTCTCTCTCAATGACAAATAAATAAAATCTTTTTAAAAAAGAAAGAATATATATACACACATATACATACACACACACATAATGAAAGGGAACAAAATATATATAAAGTATATATAAAAATAAAAATTTAAAAAGAATTGTAAAAATAAGAAAATAACTGGAAAAATAATACTAAAAGACTAAAGAATACTATATACTGTTTTCCCCAAGAGATGAAGCTTTGCAGCCATCTATGATCAGTAAACTTGATGCCAGTGAGTTGTTTGTGCTGGTCTTCTGGAGGAGGGCCCTGTTGCACTGATTCTCAGGTGGACTTGCCCTATTGCAAATGCTCCCCTTGCATGCAGAGGCAGGGCTCAGGGTAAACAGCTACGGATTCCTATGCGGTACTGTTTTGCTCCCTGAAGGCTTTCAGCACTGATGGGCAGGATGAATATGGATGCCCCCACTCTCTGGCCCCAGAGCTGAAAATTCATGCACCTCCCCCCCACTCTTCAGTGAGCCCTCACAGAAAGGCAATCACTTTTGTCTCTTTGGTTTTCATCAGAACTCTGTGTTCACCAGGACTGTGACCAAGTGTTTCTATCTCAGGCCCACGACTGGGTTCCAAAACTCCAAATTTTATGGACTCCTAAAGCACAGACCTGTGCTGTTCCTTCCAGTGGGGGAGGGGGGTTTGTCTTGCCATGCTTCTGCCTTTTGCTGGACCCCTCCCAGGAAAGCAGTGGCATGACCATGCAGCAGAAGCAAAGTGGAATTATTCTGGTATTTTTAAAATCTTTTTAAAGGTTCAAAATTTCTTTTGCTATTTAAATTTAAGATTTCAAAAACATTTTTAAGAAAAATTCAGTTGAAACCTCAGTTAATAAGAATCCAGCTAAATAGAACAAATCATATCTACAAAATTTTCAAAGAAAGAGGAAGATTGGTATAAAATACATTTAAAATCTAGCCATAATATGAACCACATAAGACTTAGTCCAGATTAAAATGGATCACATATACCTTATCCATCTATTGGGAGCTTGAAGGCATTGTAATCTCAAAAATTAAATGATGTTTTTATTATCTTTACCTTACTACTCTTATCAAGGTTAAAAGTAGACTAATAAAAATTTTGAAACACTTGTTTATTTTTTTAAAGATTTTATTTATTTATTTGATAAAGAGTGCACAAATGGTGGGGAGGGACAAAGGGAGAGGGAGACGCAGACTCCCCTCTGAGTAGAAAGCCTAATGTGGGGCTGGATCCCAGGACTTGGATATCATGACCTGAGCAGAAGGCAGACATTTAACTGACTGAGCCACCCAGGTGCCCGCAAAATTTTGGAACATTTAAAACATGAGAGTTTCTGAGCAAAAAGCCCTCAACTCACCAGAAAATAAAGTTGAAGAATGCTTCATCTACTAAGAATTCTGATTAACTAAGGTTATAATCAGAGTTTAGCTTAAAAATATCACAACTACAAAATGTATTTCCATTGTAAGAATAAAGTCTTGGTTCTTAAGTATCAATGTTTTTTCCTTCTCATTTACACTTTGTAATTAACTTCAAAATTTTAGTTACCCCCACACAAGCCTGAGAAGAAAAGCTATCAAATATGTTCATTAGATGGTCAAGAGAATTCAGCTGTTTAAGACCAGCAGCAAGGGCAGTGATACTGGGTGGGTGTAAAAGACTCTCACTCACTTGACTAGTCCAACTGTCTCCAGTCTCTCTTGATATCCTTATCACAGCCTCTGTGCTAAAAACAAAAGAACCAACAGCTGTTCTTCTGCCCTACTTCTATTCTGAGTTTTGAATTTGTTGGTTGTCATCTATTTTGGAGTGAAAGCCAGATAATCAAGCCTCTTCAAACTGTGTCTTAAATAATTAGAGTCATAATGAATCTATTATGGTATTTCTAAAACTTATAAACCAAGAGGCAAATTCATAAGTTTTGAAACAATGACTTTATTGGCTACTCAGAGGTATTATTTCCTATGCATTTAACATTTTAAAGATTTTGGTAATGTTAAATTAATGACATCTGGAACAGGACGTTTTTACTGTATGTGATGCTTATTGGTAGGCTGGTCAATTTCATAGACATAGTTTTTGTGAATGGCTTCCTAACTGAAAGCAATAACCTCCAAATATGTAAGATAATCTTATAATTTGGGGCGCCTGGGTGGCTCAGTCGTTAAGCGTCTGCCTTCCGCTCAGGTCATGATCCCAGCGTCCTGGGATCGAGCCCTGCATGGGGCTCCCTGCTCGGTGGGAAGCCTGCTTCTCCCTCTCCCACTCCCCCTGCTTGTGTTCCCTCTCTCACTGTATCTCTCTCTGTCAAATAAATAAAATCTTAAAAAAAAAGATAATCTTATAATTTAAGGACAGTATGTTTTGTTGAGATACTAAATTCAAAAATTTGTTTTATCATGTTTTTGAATGGGAAGAAAAGAGTGCATAGAGAAAAACTTATCCACAGAATCTAAGTTAGAAAAGAGGATGAAGAAATTATATAACACCACTGGAAAAAATGGCCCAATATTTGCATGATGTTTATTGTTATTTAAATTCAGCCTATCCATGTAAATTCTCTTGAAGTTGGAACCTATGCCACATGGCAAAGATTTGACCAAATCCTAAGCAGTCAACCAGCCTAGCAGATGGACATGAGAAGCATCAACCCAGGATGCACTTGCTCCATGCCCAGCAGCTATGAGGTGTATATTAAGTCCATTATTTCCTGGCGAGCAATTCAAAACATCTGTCTATTTGGGTTGCTATTTCACCATTTGGAAGCTTGTAACAACCACTAAAAAAAAGTCTTTGAATGGCTTCCTAGATTACCAAACAAAATCATTTATAGCTGTATGTTGAGATGAAGGTGATTAGTCTTATTTAGAACATTTTTTCTTAAAAATTTCTAAAGATAACAACAAATATAACAGTATTTGTTTAGAGGGTTTTATTAATAAGATATTCTACTTTTATAATGACTGCATCCTTTCTGTTCTCAAAACTATTACTATTGGAAGTAAGCACATTAAAAACCTGATATAACTAATGAATAACCTAATGCACATACCTCCTAGAGTGTTTCTTAAATATGTCCAGATTATCCATTGGTGTTAGGGCCAACCACTTCACCAAATCTACCAAATTAATCAAGAGTTCTCACCTTATCCACCTTTGTGCCCAACTCCAAATACTATAATTATGACTACTGGCTAAATAAATGACATTGGAAATCCACAAGCCTCACTGTATGTAAGTCCCAACCAAATCTCTAGCCTTCTGTCTCACTGATAAAAGGCTCAATCTACTGTCTTTGTCTCATTATTATTCTAAATATTTAAGAAATTTTTAAAAAATATCTTTTAGAAATGGTTTCTTTGTATAATTAATAACTCCAAAAAAGTTCAGTCTTCATGTTTTGGGTTACCACATAATGTTATAAAATCCTCTCACAGCTTGGGGCACCCGGGTGGTGCAGTTGGTTAAGCGACCTACTCTTGGTTTCAGCTCAGATGGTGATCTCAGGGTCATGATCTGAGGGTCATAATCTCGGTGTCATGAGATTGAGCCCTCATCAGTCTCTGTGCTCAGTGCAGGTCCTGCTTGGGAGATTCACTCCCTCTCTCTCTGCCCCTCTCTCTCAAATAAATAAATAAATCTTTTTAAAAATCCTCTCACAGCTATACTCAATGATAATGACTCTGTTTTATTTTGGTCTTGAGGCTGTATAAGCCCACAGCAATTATTTTCTTCCCATCAGCTGGTAAATTATTTGGTAAGTGATATGCAAAGCTACAAAGGATATTCACACACTTAAAATTTAGCAGTTGCCTGGATTTACTGTCTGTGCCATCCACTCACTGCTTTAGTAATTGTTCTGCTATACTTCTTAGGTACAAAGTAGGTCTTCATGGAAAATTCACCTCTGGTCCCCATCATAATGGTCAACTAGTCCAGTCTTTGACACAATCTTTTTCCAGGCTCCTCATCCCCGTGGCTGGGTGGCAATATTAAGATAGTCCATAATGAGGAAAATGGGAAGGAGAAAAAGTAGAAAATATAGAAACCCCCTTTCCTCTTCCTTATACTTACTGCACCTCTGCTGCATACCCCTCACTCACTTCCACACACAAAGCAACATGGTGTGAGTATTAAGGATTGATGTAGAGATCTGTGTTTACACTGGTAACTTCATAGCTATCAATCAAGAGATTTTCAAGAGCCCTCCATCTCTGTTGCTAGACTGACATTCCTTGATAATGAATTGAATGTATATGAGACACTGCAGAGTCTGACCAGTACAACAGTGTAGGCAATGAGTTACTGGATTTAAATAGGACTTGGGCAATGCCAACATTTCAAAGTGAAGGGTTATAACCTCAGGGTAGATAAAAGTTTCTGAAGAGAACTTCTGAGATGACATCAGAGGAATGAAGGTGAGATTCACATAAAATCCAGGAAAGCTAGGACTGTAAAAACCTACTAAGAGTTGTAGAGTTGCTACAAGATGTCAGCTATTTCAGGGGCAAATGTTTCAGAATCTGATGTGCAATGCCGGTTAGCAAATGGTTGGCTTCTTCAAAGTTTATACACAGGAATTAGCTCAACAGCTTTAAATTCTCATTAGGAGCTTCAGGAATTATGAAAGAAATATGGATCATCCAGGCCCAAATTATTTGGGGATTGAGGGAGTTCTCTCAGGATAGAATCAATTATAACACCCTACTTACAGTTTAAAAGGACAGTTTGAAAAAAATAATGATTATGCTGCAAAACATGTGACATACTAAATTAAAATTTTAAAAATTTCCATGAACATCTAGAAATAGGGAAAAGCAAGGTATGACAGTATACTTTATAAAAGTATTCCTATACATGAAAAATATAACTCAATTATCTATATTATAAAATATCAATTTATAACCATCTTATGAATATATGAATTGTACAATGTGAGAGGCTTTTGATTTTACACCTAGGTCACACAAAAACCAAGCCTTTTAAATCCTATATACATAAAGTAAATTTAAAAACGAAAATCTCAGGAATGGTATAATTTTCACAATTGAAAAGATTCTAACTGGAGGTACTATTCTGTTACTATTGGACAGTAACTGCTTTTCCAAACACTGCCTGATAGATAAATTCAAAATATTACTATTTTGAATATTACTGAGTTATTGCTGAGAATAGAATAGGATCGATCCCAGTAGGATCAATCTTATAAATTTCCTCAAACACAAATCTCTTTAATTACTTCTCTGCCTTTGTGATGGAGAATAATCCATTGGTTAGTATGTTAAAATATTCTTAGACTAGGTTTTCATCACATTCTTGAGCTATTTGACACTATAGTCTCAGTCCTGGATTCCAACAATATACAGCCTTCGTATGGGACAGATTCTTAAAGAAAAGGGAAACTCCAGCTTCCAGTTTTATAATAATAATGTGTATATGTACATATGTATATATGTCTGTGTAAGTTATACCTACTTATGTGGCATTGTATGTTTGTATAACATGTATAGATTTCATGTAACAGTGGTTACATATCCACAAAGCATAGGAGATTATCTTTGTACAAACTCAGTGTAGTTACTTTTTTTAATAAGCAGATTCACTGTTTGCCCCATTATTTGTGATAAGCCTCCTTATAAAAGTATGACTTTGACAATATCAATGTAAACAAACTAAAGTATTTCTTCAAATGGAATCTCTTGTACCCATCAATGAAAGGATGTGTAGGAAACTTGTTTCATAGCTCAGAGAATTTCTGTGTCATCTTGACTTTTATGTCTCCAGGTTCTTTATTCTGCTTTTCACTTTACTTTGCTTATTTCTTATTTCACCTCAGTAAATGAATTTAGTTTCTCAGTTAGGCTCAAGAGATCTGTTTTTATAACCTTTTCTCATCTTATCTTAATTCCTTAGGGGTTGACTGTACTTATTCATTGCCAAGGTATTATCAGGGGATTTTCACCTTTTCCAAGGGATATCAAGATGTACATTTTATGAGATGTCAACAATAGTAATGGGAATAACTGTTATTTTATTATTACAGAGTTTTCACAGAGATTACACTGTATTTCTAATTGCCATTCTGCATATAACCTTTGATTAAAATTTTTCTTTTTTATTTCATGATGTTCTTTTAGATATACAAATTGGATTAATAATAATTGGGTTATACAGTTTCAACCATATAGTCAAGCTTCATTGAGTTATGATGATTTAACATGCGTTCTTCCTTTTTTTCAATCTAGTGTCTCTCTTTCTTGGTTCTCATAATTTGGTGCCTTCAGAAGGTGAGAAAGATAAAAGTTGAAACTATTGCTTATCTAATGTAATTCATTGGAAATTCTGATAAGTTTTGGTGACTATGGAAATAATTATCTAAGGAAAGGGTGTTTGAAAGTTATCATATACTTCTATTTACTATTCAAGCACTTTTTATTTCTCACTTCTATTGACAATTGATTTTCATCATTGTAATTAGAAACTTTAAATTTAAAAATATTTTTATTATGGTTTTAATAGCTCCTGTAACTTGGATACTTAGCACTTCTGATTCCTTGAACCTGAAATATTTAATAGTTTTCAACTAAAGAAAAGATTAAATTTTAAACATAATGTATAAGTTAAATTTAATTTATTACAATAGATACTTATATACATAAAAATGATTACATAAGTAAAATATAATTCTGCCACATAACTTTATAGATTGTGAGGATTCCTTCTTCAAAAATTAAATTAAATTAAATTTGATATGTAATTTTGGAAAATGTTTACAGTATGCATTTTAAGAAAAATAAACAAACATCAAGAGAATAAGAAGATAAACTACAGACTAGGAGAAAATATTTTCAAAAGACACATCTTGTAATGGACTGTTATCCAAAATATACATAAAAGTCTAAAAACTCACTTAAAAAAGAAAAAAGTCTAAAAACTCAACAATAAGGAAAGGAAAAATACAATTTTAAAAAGTGCTCAAAAGACTTTGAATAGATACTTTACCATAGAAGATATAAAGATAGCAAATAATTGTATGAAAAGATGTTCAACATCACATCATTAGGAACTGCAAATTAAAACAACAATGAGATACCACTGCATACTATAAGAATGACCAAGATCCAGAACACTGATAACTCCAAATGCTGACAATGCTGTGGAGTAACAGGAACTCTCAGTTACTGCTGATGCAAATACAAAAAGTTATAGCCACTTTGGAAGACAGTTTGGAAATGCTTACAAAACTACACATATTTTTACTATGTGATGTAGTAATCATACTCCTTGGTGTGTACCCCCATAAATTGAAATTTTAGTTCCACCAAAAAATCTGCACAGAGATGTTTATAGCAGCTTTGTTCATAATTACCAAAACTTGGAACCAATGAAGATGTCTCTCTATAGGTGAACAGTTGAATATACTGTGATATATCCAGCCAATAAAATAATATTTAGTACTAAAGAAATGAGCTTCAAAAGTAAAGGAGAAATAGACTTTCTTGGATCAACAAAAATTGAGGGTATTTGTTGCCATCAGACCTGCCTTGCAGTAAATGAAAAAAAAAAAAAAAACTTTTTAGAGAGAAGGAAAATGATATAAATCATAAAAATAATCTACATGAAGAAAGGAAGAGCGTCAGAGAAGGAATAAATTAAGGTAAAATAAAAACCTATTTTTAATTGATTTAATAGTTTGTTCAAAGTAATAGCAATAATACATTTGAATACATATATGTAATGTATAAGTGAAATAAATGGCAGCCATATATAAGTGAAATGAATAGCAGCTATGATACAAGGGAAGGGGAGGAAGAATTAGGATTATTTTGTTATTATAAGGTACTCACATTATCCATAAAGTGTTAAGTGTTATTTGAAAGTAGTCTTGAATTATTTGTAAATATATATTGCAAACTCTATAGTAACCACTAAAAAAAAGTTAAAAAACAAAACAAAAAAACTACAATTGGTATGCTAAGGAGTAAAAATAGAATCATAAAATACTCAATTAAATAAAAAAGATATAGTTTGAGGAGAAAAGTTATTAACTCTTCTTTAAACTATTGGGACTACACTAAAATAAAGTGTTTCTGCACTGCAAAAGAAACCATCAACAAAATAAGAAAAAGCAACCTTCTGAATGGGAGAAGATGTTGGCAAATGATATATCCACTAAGTGGTTAATATCCAAAATATATGAAGAACTTCTATAACTCAACACCAAAAGAACAAATAATTCAATTAAAATGGTCAGAAGACCTGAATAGACATTTTTTCAAAGAAGACATACAGATGGCTACCAGACACATGAAAAGATGCTCAACATCACTCATCATCAGGGAAATTCAAGATAAAACCACAATGAGATATCATTTTACACCTGTCAGAATGGCTAAAGTAAAAAACACAAGAAATAACAAGTGTTGACAAGGTGGAGAAAAAGGAATCCTCCTGCACTGTTGGTGGAAATGCAAATTTGTGCAGCCACTGTGGAAAACAGTATGGTTGTTCCTCAAAAAAATAAATTAATTAAATAAAATAACCATATAATCCAGTAATTCCACTACTGGAATTACCACTCCATTACCCAAAGAAAATGAAAAGACTAATTTGAAAGATATATCCATCCCTTTGTTTTTTTCAGCATTATTTACAATAGCCAAGATATGGAAGCAACCCAAGTGTCCATCAATAGATGAAAGGATAAAGATAAGCATATATATATATAACAGACACTGTGGAATATCACTCAGCTGAAGGCAGATGCTTAATGACTGAGCCACCCAGGTACCCCATGAGATTTTTTTTTTTTATCATGAATGGGTATTAGATTTTGTCAAATGATTTTTCTGCATTGATTGATGTATTCATGTGATTTTTCTTCTTTAGCCTGTTGGTATGATAGATTAATTTTTGAATGTTGAACCAGCCTTGCATACGTGGGATAAATCCCACTTGGTAGTGGTATTATCCTTTTAAAATATTGATGAACTTGCTTTTCTAATATTTTGTTGAGGATTTCACATCTGTGTTCATTAGTGATATTGGTCTATAGTTTTGTTTTCTTGTAATGTCTTTTTCTGAGCTTTGGCATTATGGTAATGCTGGCTCCATACAGTGAGTTGAGTAATATTCCTCTGCTTTTATGTTCTGAAGCAGAGAATTGTATGTAATTGTAGAGAAATAGTTTAATTTCTTCCTTAAAAGGCAAGCAAACTTTTTGGGGCCTGGTCCTTTTTATTTTGGAAGGTTGTTGATTTCTTTAATGAATAGAGGTCTATTCAGGTTGTCTGTTTTTTCATGTGTGAATTTTGGCACTCATTCAAGGAATTGGTACATTTCATATAGGTAATCAAATTTGTGGGTATAGTTATTCAATGCATTCCATTATTACCCTTTTAATGTCAGTGAGAACTGTAGTGATGTCCCCTCTTCTGTTATTAAAATTAGTAATTTGTACTCTTTTTTTCTTACTTATAGTTAGCCTGGTTAGAGGACTGTCACTTTTATTGATCTTTTTAAGGGACCAGCTCTTAGTTTCCTTGATTTTCTTCATTGATTTCCTGTTTTAAATCTTAATGAGCTATACTCTAATTTTTACTATTTCTTTTCTTTCACTTACTTTAGCTTTTATTTTCTCTTCTTTTCTAGTTTTCTAATGCAAAATATTAGAATATTAATTTTAGGCATTTTTCTTTTCTAATATATGCATTAAATGCTAAAATTTTCCCTCTAAGCATTGTTTTCACTGGATCACACAAAGTTTATGTTTTGCTTAATTCAAAATATATTTTTAAAATTTTTCTCTTGAAATTTCATCTTTAATCCATGTGTTATTTGAAATGTGTTGTTTAATCTCCAAGTATTTGGGGATTTTCTAAACTATTGTTAGATTTTCAATCTCATTTAATTCTACTGTAGTCTGACAGCAGAAATTATATGAATTTCTCTCTCATTTATTCACTGCTGTATCCTCAGTGCACATATTAATGCATGTGGTAGGTGCTCAATATATATTCAATTAAAGAATCAATGAATGAATACAAATGATAGTCTTGGAAGGATTTTATGAGATAAATTAATATAAATAAAATAATTTATAACTAAATATGCTTGACAAAGAATCACTGCTTCTGGAGGTTCTGCCATATTACCTTAATGTTTAAGATATAATTGGATCAAAAGACTTGGATTCAAGTCACGTATCAGTTACTTACTCTCTGTGTGATCTTCAGAAGGTTCTTACATTTTTTAATTCTGATTTCATCTCTATAATTAGAATGTATATTTCATGGGTTTGTGAGAATTGAGTTAATATATATGAGATAGCACTTGTAGATTACAAAATACCATGTGAATTAAAATTCAATATTTTTAAGGCATTTCTTTCTATAGTGCATTTTATGGGCCACAGAATTTACTTAGTTTCCTTTTATGAAGTACTTCCAATATGCTGGCATATCTTTATGAAGTACTTCCAATATGCTGGAATCTTCCAATATGCTGGCAGAAAAAAAAAAAAAAAAAACATTTTTTGAGCCTCATGATGACATCAGAATGAGCAGTTAACTAAAATTTAATTTTTTCAGTGAGCCTTATCTGAGTGCCATCTTGTAACTACATAATAGAATATCAGATAGTAAATAGAAATCACTGTCCAAGAAATTTCATAGTAGCCACATATTTTGCTATTGTACAATAGCTCAGATTTATCATTTTCTATTTTCTGACTAGAGTAAAATTCTCATAAAGGATTAGCTAGTCAGAAGTGTTCTGTGAAATACAAGTATTAGCTGCTGTTTTATAGAGTATACTGATCAAAATAGAAAATAGATATTTTTAAAGAATTGTTTATTGTGAAGCATTCACTGTAACAAAATAAAATACAATTAGCTAGAACATCCATCTGCTAGGACATG
The DNA here is from genome assembly GCF_011800145.1 of Mirounga leonina. Classification (NCBI taxonomy): domain Eukaryota; kingdom Metazoa; phylum Chordata; class Mammalia; order Carnivora; family Phocidae; genus Mirounga; species Mirounga leonina. The sequence continues at coordinate 2,966,802 of NW_023270839.1, read as the reverse complement.
AAATTATTTATAGTTATATCCTAACTGATGTAATATTAAAAATCATGTAGTGTAAAGAAAGACCTTGGTTTCCAATCCTGGCTGTACAGCCTTAGGCAAGTTAACGAACATTTCTGAAACTTAGTATCTGAATATTCTTAATATGAGCATAATGATAACTATCTTTCAGGGGTATTGTAAAGATTAAATAAGAAATAGGTTTCTGTCACTATCTCAAAGTAGAACATTCTTATGAAATGTTTCTTAAGAAACCCTAAGCCAAAATGGCATAAAATGAAGAAGAGTATCCCCTGCTTTCTGGAAGTTTGCGTTATGCTACTTAACTTTACAAAAGACCTACATTAGTACCTGTTTTTTCTAATCAAAAGAAATCCAAAGAATATTTTACTTTTATAGAAAAAAAAGTTGTTACCATACTAATGTAGGTCTTTCATAAAACATAAGTGGCATAACACCAACATTCAGAAAGCAGGTGATACTTGTATATGTAAATGGATCTATCATACTAACTATCTTGTGGGAGACATATGAATATATTTCTTCCCTTCCCCCCTCATTCTTTTCCTCATATTCTTTTAAACTTTTATTTCAAATTTTAATCATGGATCAAGGGGTAGAAATTGTTTTAGGGTGAAACAGGAATAAAACAAGAAAGTTTGACTAAGAACACTTATCTTCTACACATCTATCTTGACCATGACCATCTCTAGTTCTTATAATTTTAAAGTGTTCAAGTCAACTTAATAGTTACAAGTATTTTCATGCGTAATTATCTCATTACATTCTCACAACATCATGAAAAATATGTTTTAACTACAGAGATAGATCAGAATTCAAAAATTTTAGAAGAGAAAGAAATTGCCAGTGAACAAAACAAGAAAGAGATGATGGGTATAAATTGCTATTATATAAAGACATGATACTTTTCCAAAGAGAACATCTGCCATCTTGTCTTTCAGTTCCACACTTAGGTCTTTTAAATGAGTGCAATAAATTCTAGGACTAAAGATTTGAACAAGATAAATGTTTAATTCTCTTTTTTCTAACATAAAAAGTAGGTAATTCTCAGTATAGTAGCTCCATGCGACATCAGTGACATGGCCTCCTGCTATCCTTATGCTCTACTATTCTTAGCCCAGGGAGTTTCTGTCAATGTAGCATTACTGTCTTAGGTGATTGCTGAATTCCAGAAATCCTGTCTGAATTATGAACATGGATGGGTTGAGGAGGATATCAAAAAAGCACATATGCTTACTGTGTGGTACCACTCTTAATAAGTTTTCATTAGATAGAGTACGACCCAATAATTTCTACTCATATTTTACTGTCCACCTTGAAGTACAAGAGAAGCTGGAATATTGCCATTTAACTGGGCACATTGCTACCCAGAATAAAGTCAGAGTCCTATTACTAAGAAAGAATTGTTATTGTAAAAGCAACAGGAAGACTCTGCCTCAAGGGACTAATTTTTATTTAATGGAAAGTTGAGGCTTTCAAGAACTTGAAATAGTGACATGGGAAAATTCTATCAAGTAGCATTAAGAGAAAGAATATGGGTGACAGCTATCACCCCAATCAGCCAACTCAGGTAGTGTATTTCATTGGTTTAGACTTTGCTGCATTAGTGTGATTTATTATTCTCCACCATTTAAGCATCTTTAATGAAATTGACAGGAAAACTTCATTAACTTTCATTTAATTAACCTTATCTGATAATTAATAAAAAATGTTTCTCTCTCCATTTATAATTTAATTATAGAGTTAGATAATAAAGTTCACTCTGATTTTCATTTTTCCATACCAACAAAATACAGTTTATTTTTTTAAAGGTTTATTTATTTTAGAGAGAGAGTGAGCAGGAGGAGAGGCAGAGGGAAAGGAAGGGGAAAGAATTTCAAATACACTCCCCACTGCGTATGGATCCTGACTCAGGGCTCAATCACAGGAACCTGAGATCATAACCTGAGCCAAAATAAAAAGACAGTCGCTTAACCAGCTGAGCCACCCAGGCACCCAAAAATACAGTTTATTTATAAATATCTAGTAATACATATTGGAAACTAAGTTATAACTTTCAAGAGTTCTAGAATTTGAATCAATTATTTAAAATATTTGTTTTTGGAGCGGAGAAAAGATGGCAGAGGAGTAGGGGACCCTATTCCAACTGGCCCCGGGAATTGAGCTGGATATCTACCAGACCACTTGAGCACCCATGAAATCAGCCTGAGATGTAAGAAAATAGATCTGTATCTCTACAAGCAGAATATCCCACATGGTTAGTTTCAAGGTATGAAGTGTGGAGCCGTGATTCCATGAACAGATATCAGAGGATAAACAGCAGCTGGAGGGAGCCTGGCCTTGGGGATCCTACACCACTGGTGAGCGACAGCCTCTCATGCTGGGGACCAGGCACAGACTTGCAGACCGGTAGCAGTGGGGAAAGGACTTTAGGGCAGCCCCCTGGATGGAAACCCAGGGTGGTGGGGTCGCATGTGTGAACTGGAAGCAGCGGTGGTTTTAGAAGCACAAAGGGCAGAGACGAGCCCCGACCTGGACGCAGGATGGGGGGTGCTGCGGAGGGGTGCAAAACCCAGGATGCTGCAGTTTATAGCAGCACGGACAGAAACGGAGATAGTGTGGCCTGGAGAGCTCACTGAAGAACAGACTGCGATCTCTCTGCTCTGAGGCAGAGGGTTGGAAATGGTCTCTTCTGCTCTGGATCGCGGAAGAGACACGGAAAGCCACCAGGGAACGCCACCCGAGAACAAGAGCCCAAAAAACTGGTTCCCACTGAGCCCATCCCCAACCTCAGGGGGGCAGGGCAACTCCACCCAAACAGGGTTGCCTGACTAACAGCATGGCAGTCCCCTCCCGCAGAAGACAGGCTGGGGAAACAAGAGGCCAGCAACCCTAAGGTCCCTAGAAAACAGGTGCATCTTGCTTGGGTTCGGGTCAATAATTTGGACTCTATACATTCCCTCAACCACCCATCAACAGAATGACTAAGAGGAGGAACCCCCAAAATAGAAAAGACTCAGAGATTATGACTTATGCTGCAGATTTACAAATGGATGCAGATATAACCAAGATGTCAGAGATGGAATTCAGGCTACCAATTGTGAAGACAATAGCTAGAATGGAGAAATCAACTGATGGCTACATAGAGTTTCTAAGGGCAGAAATGAAAGCTGAATTGGCAGAACTTAAAAATGCTATCAATGAGATCCAATCTAATCTAGATAATCTAACAGCTAGGGTAAGTGAGGCAGAAGCACGAATAAGTGACCTGGAAGACAAGGGAAAAGAGGAGGCCAGGGAAAAACAATTCAGAATTCATGAAAATAGAATCAGAGGAATAAGTGACAACATGAAGCGTTCCAATGTCCGAATAATTAGAATCCCAGAGGGAGTGGAGAGAGAGAGAGGTCTAGAAAATATATTTGAGCAAATTGTCGCTGAGAACTTCCCTAATCTGGGGCATGAAACAAACATTTTTGGCAGAGAGGACCCCACCCAAGATCAAGGAAAACAGGCCAACACTCTGGCAGGTAATAGTAAAACTCGCAAATCTTAGAACCAAGGAAACCATCTTAAGGGCAGTTAGGGGGAAGAGATTCCTTATGTACAGAGGGAGGAACATCAGAATAACGTCAGACCTATCTACAGAGATAGGCCTGGCAAGACATATTCAGGGTACTAACTGAGAAAAACATGCAACCAAGAATACTTTATCTGGCAAGGCTGTCATTTAGAATGGATGGAGAGATGCAGAGCTTCCAAGCCCAGCAGAAACTGAAAGAATATGTGACCACTAAGCCAGGCCTGCAAGAAATATTAAGGGGGGTTCTATAAAAGGAGAAAGACCCCAAGAGTGATATACAACAGAAATTTACAGGGATAATCTATAAAAACAACGTCTTCACAGGCAACATGATGACAATTAATTCATATCTTTCAAAAATCACTCTCAATGTGAATGGCTTAAATGCTCCCATAAAATGTCACAGGGTTGCAGATTGGATAAAAAGACAGGACCCTTTCTGATTTGTTTAGAGTATATTTTCTGGGAACGTGGTTACTCTGCTAGCATTTTGTTCTCTCATTAATCTATTCTCCTCTGCACAAAATGACAAGACGGAAAAAATCACCTCAACAAAAAGAACAAGAGGTAGTACCGACTGCCAGCGACCTACTCAATACGGACATTAGTACGATGTCAGATCGAGAGTTCAGAATCATCACTGTAAAGATACTAGCTGGGCTTGAAAAAAATACGGAAGTTATTAGAGAAAACCTTTTTGGAGAAGTAAAAGAGCTAAAATCCAACCAAGTAGAAATCAAAAAGGCTATTAATGAGGTGCAATAAAAAATGGGGGCGTTAACTGCTAGAATAAATGAGGCAGAAGAGAGAATCAGTAATATAGAAGATGAAATGATGGAAAATAAAGAAGCTGAGAAAAAGAGAGATAAACAACTACTGGATAATGAGGGGAGAATTCGAGAGATAAGCGATACCATAAAACGAAACAACATTAGAATAATTGGGATCCCAGAAGAAGAAGAAAAAGAGAGAGGGGCAGAAGGTATAATGGAGCAAATTATAGCAGAGAACTTCCCTAATTTGGGGAAAGAAACAGGCATGAAAATCCAGGAAGCACAGAGAACCCCTCTCAAAATCAATAAAAATAGGTCAACACCCCGACATTGAATAGTAAAACTTACGAGTCTCATAGACAAAGAGAAAATCCCGAAAGCAGCTCGGGAGAAGAGATATGTAACCTACAATGGTAGAAACATTAGATTGGCAACAAACCTATCCACAGAGACCTGGCAAGCCACAAAGGACTGGCAGGATATATTCAGAGCACTAAATGAGAAAAATATGCAACCAAGAATACTGAAGGAGAAAATTGAAAATTGAAAGAGAGATAAAAAGCTTCCAGGACAAACAAAAACTAAAGGAATTTGCAAACACAAAACCAGCCCTAGAGGAAATCTTGAAAGGGGTCCTCTAAGCAAAGAGAAAGCCTAAAAGCAACATAGACCACAAAGGAACGCAGACAATATGCGGTAACAGTCACCTTACAGGCAATACAATGGCACTAAATTCCTATCTTTCAATAGTTACCCTGAATGTAAATGGGCTAAATGCCCCAATCAAAAGACACAGGCTATCAGACTGGATTAAAAAACAAGACCCATCGATATGCTGTCTGCAAGAGACTCATTTTAGAACCAAAGACACCCCCAGATTGAAAGTGAGGGGGTGGAAAACCATTTACCATGCTAATGGACACCAAAAGAAAGCTGGGGTGGCAATCCTTATATCAGACAAATTAGATTTTAAACCAAAGACTGTAATAAGAGATGAGGAAGGACACTATATCATACTTAAAGGATCTATCCAACAAGAAGATCTAACAATTGTAAATATCTATGCCCCTAACATGGGAGCAGCCAATTATATAAGCCAATTGATAACAAAAGCAAAGAAACACATCGACAACAATGCAATAATAGTGGGGGACTTTAACACCCCCCTCACTGAAATGGACAGATCGTCTAAGCAAAAGATCAACAAGGAAATAAACACTTCAAATGACACACTGGACCAAATGAACTTCACAGACATATTCAGAACATTCCACCCCCAAAGCAACGGAATACACATTCTTCTCTAGTGCCCATGGAACATTCTCCAGAATAGATCACATCCTAGGTCATAAATCAGGTCTCAACTGATACCAAAAGATTGGGATCATTCCCTGCCTATTTTCAGACCACAACGCTTTGAAACTAGAACTCAATCACAAGAGGAAAGTTGGAAAGAACTCAAATACATGGAGGCTAAAGAGCATCCTACTGAAGAATGAATGGGTCAACCAGGAAATTAAAGAAGAATTAAAAAAATACATGGAAACCAATGAAAATGAAAACACAACTGTTCAAAATCTTTGGGATGCAGCAAAGGCAGTCCTAAGAGGAAAGTATATAGCAATACAAGCCTTACTCAAGAAACAAGAAAGGTCTCAAGTACACAACCTAACCCTACACCTAAAGGAGCTGGAGAAAGAACAGCAAATAAAGCCTAAACCCAGCAGGAGAAGAGAAATAATAAAGATCAGAGCAGAAATCAATGAAATAGAAACTAAAAGAACAGTAGAACAAATCAATGAAACTAGGAGCTGGTTCTTTGAAAGAATTAACAAGATTGATAAACCCCTGGCCAGACTTATCAAAAAGAGAAGAGAAATGACCCAAATCAACAAAATCATGAATGAAAGAGGAGAGATCACAACCAACACCAAAGAAATACAAACAATCATAAGAACATATTATGAGCAACTCTATGCCAGGAAATTAGATACTCTGGAAGAGATGGATGCATTCCTAGAGATGTATCAACTACCAAAACTGAACCAGGAAGAAATAGAAAACCTGAACAGACCTATAACCACTAAGGAAATTGAAGCAGTCATCAAAAATCTCCCAAAAAACAAAAGCCCAGGGCCAGATGGCTTCCCAGGGGAATTCTACCAAACATTTAAAGAAGAATTAATACCTATTCTTCTGAAACTGTTCCAAAAAATAGAAACGGAAGGAAAACTTCCAAACTCATTTTATGAGGCCAGCATTACCTTGATCCCAAAACCAGACAAAGACCCCATCAAAAAGGAGAATTACAGACCAATATCCCTGATGAACATGGATGCAAAAATTCTCACCAAAATACTAGCCAATAGGATCCAACAGTACATTAAAAGGATTATTCACCATGACCAAGTGGGATTTATCCCTGGGCTGCAAGGTTGGTTCAACATCCGCAAATCAATCAATGTGATACAATACATTAACAAAAGAAAGAACAAGAATCATATGATCCTCTCAGTAGATGCAGAAAAAGCTTTTGACAAAGTACAGCATCCTTTCTTGATCAAAACTCTTCAGAGTATAGGGATCGAGGGTACATACCTCAATATCATAAAAGCCATCTATGAAAAACCTACAGCGAATATCATTCTCAATGGGGAAAAACTGAGAGCTTTCCCCCTAAGGTCAGGAACGCGGCAGGGATGTCCACTATCACCACTGCTATTCAACATAGTATTGGAAGTCCTAACCACAGCAATCAGAAAACAAAAAGAAATCAAAGGCATCCAAATTGGCAAAGAAGAAGTCAAACTCTCACTCTTTGCAGATGATATGATACTTTATGTGGAAAACCCCAAAGACTCCACCCCAAAACTGCTAGAACTCATACAGGAATTCAGTAAATTGGCAGGATATAAAATCAATGCACAGAAGTCAGTGGCATTCCTATACACCAACAACAAGACAGAAGAAAGAGAAATTAAGGAGTCGATCCCATTTACAATTGCACCCCAAACCATAAGATACCTAGGAATAAATCTAACCAAAGAGACAAAGGATCTGTACTCAGAAAACTATAAAATACTCAGGAAAGAAATTGAGGAAGACACAAAGAAATGGAAAAACGTTCCAAGCTCATGGATTGGAAGAATAAATATTGTGAAGATGTCAACGCTACCTAGAGCAATCTACACATTCAATGCAATCCCCATCAAAATACCATCCACTTTTTTCAAAGAAATGGAACAAATAATCCTAAAATTTGTATGGAACCAGAAAAGACCCCGCATAGCCAGAGGAATGTTGAAAAAGAAAAGCAAAGCCGGCGGCATCACAATTCCGGACTTCAAGATCTTTTACAAAGTTGTCATCATCAAGACAGCATGGTACTGGCACAAAAACAGACACATAGATCAATGGAACAGAATAGAGAGCCCAGAAATGGACCCTCAACTCTATGGTCAACTAATCTTCGACAAAGCAGGAAAGAATGTCCAATGGAACAAAGACAGTCTCTTCAACAAATGGTGTTGGGAAAATTGGATAGCCACATGCAGAAGAATGAAACTGGACCATTTCCTTACACCACACACAAAAATAGACTCCAAATGGTTGAAAGACCTCAATGTCAGACAGGAGTCCATCCAAATCCTAAAGGAGAACACAGGCAGCAACCTCTTTGACCTCAGCCGAAGCAACTTCTTCCTAGAAACATCGCCAAAGGCAAGGGAAGCAAGGGCAAAAATGAATTCTTGGGACTTCATCAAGATAAAAAGCTTTTGCAAAGCAAACAGTCAACAAAACCAAAAGACAACTGACAGAATGGGAGAAGATATTTGCAAATGACATATCAGATAAAGGGCTAGTATCCAAAATCTATAAAGAAATCATCAAACTCAACACCCAAAGAACAAAGAATCCAATCAAGAAATGGGCAGAAGACATGAACAGACATTTTTCCAAAGAAGACATCCAAATGGCCAACAGACACATGAAAAAGTGCTCAACGTCGCTCGGCGTCAGGGAAATCCAAATCAAAACCTCAATGAGATACCACCTCACACCAGTCAGAATGGCTAAAATTAACAAGTCAGGAAACGACAGATGTTGGCGGGGATGCGGAGGAAGGGGAACCCTCCTCCACTGTTGGTGGGAATGCAAGCTGGTGCAACCACTCTGGAAAACTGTATGGGGGTTCCTCAAAAAGTTAAAAATAGAGCTACCCTATGATCCAGCAATTGCACTACTGGGTATTTACCCCAAAGATACAAAAGTAGGGATCCGAAGGGGTACATGTACCCCGATGTTTATAGCAGCAATGTCCACAATAGCCAAACTGTGGAAAGAGCCAAGATGTCCATCGACAGATGAATGGATAAAGAAGAAGTGGTATATATATACAATGGAATATTATGCAGCCATCAAAAGGAATGAGATCTTGCCATTTGCAACGACGTGGATGGAACTGGAGGGTATTATGTTGAGCAAAATAAGTCAAACAGAGAAAGACATGTATCAAATGATCTCACTGATATGAGGAATTCTTAATCGCAGGAAACCAACAGGGTTGCTGGAGTGGGGGGTGGGGTGGGAAGGATGGGGTGACTGGGTGACAGACACTGGGGAGGGTATGTGCTCTGGTAAGCGCTGTGAATTCTGCAAGACTGTTGAATCTCAGATCTGTACCTCTGAAACAAATAATGCAATATATGTTAAGAAAAAAAAAGATGAAGAAGAAGGTAGTGGGAGGGGAAGAATGAAGCAGGGTAAATCAGAGGGATAGACGAACCATGAGAGACGATAGACTCTGAAAAACAAACAGGGTTCTAGAGGGGATGGGGGTGGGAGGATGGGTTAGCCTGGTGGTGGGTATTGAGGAGGGCACATTTTGCATGGAGCTCTGGGTGTTATGCACAAACAATGAATCATGGAACACTTCATCTAAAACTAATGATGTAATGTATGGGGATTAACATAAGAATAAAAAAAAAAAGAAAAAAAAAAAAGACAGGACCCATCCATATGCTGTCTACAAGAGACTCATCTTGAACCTAGAGATACATCCAGACTGAAAGTGAAGGGATGGAGATCCATCCTCCATGCCAGCGGACCTCAAAAGAAAGCTGGTGTAGCAATTCTTATAGCAGACAAATTAGATTTTAAACTAAAGTCTGTAGTTAGAGACACAGAAGGACACTATATCATTCTTAAGGGGTCTATCCAACAAGAAGATCTAACAATTATAAATATCTATGCCCCCAACATGGGAGCAGCCATCTACATAAGCCAACTGTTAACCAAAGTAAAGAGTCATATTGATAACAATACGTTAATTGTAGGAGACCTCAATACTCCACTCTCAGCAATGGACAGATCATCTAAGCAGAAAATCAACAAAGAAACAAGAGCTTTGAATAACACACTGGACCAGATGGGCCTGATAGATATATACAGAACATTCCATGCTAAAACAACAGAATACTCATTTTTCTCGAGCACACATGGAACTTTCTCCAGAATAGACCACGTACTGGGTCACAAATCAGGTCTCAACTAATACCAAAAGATTGAGATCATTCCCTGCATATTCTCAGACAACAATGCTTTAAAACTGGAACTCAATCACAAGAAAAAATTTGGCAGAAATTCAAACAGTTGGAAGCTAAAGACCACTCTGCTCAAGAATGTTTGGGTCAACCAGGAAATCAAAGAAGAACTTAAACAATTCATGGAAATCAATGAGAACGAAAACACATCGGTCCAAAACCTATGGGATACTGCAAAGGCGGTCCTAAGGAGGAAATACATAGCCATCCAAGCCTCACTCAAAAAAATAGAAAAATCCCGAATTCACCAACTAACTCTACACCTTAAAGAACTAGAGAAAAAGCAACAAACGATGCATAAGCCACACATTAGAAGAGAAATAATTAAGATTAGAGCAAAGATTTATGAATTAGAAACCAGAAACACAGTAGATCAGATCAACGAAACTAGAAGTTGGTTCTTTGAAAGAATTAATAAGATCGATAAACCACTGGCCAGACTTATCCAAAAGAAAAGAGAAAGTACCCAAATTAATAAAATTATGAATGAAAGGGGAGAGATCACGACTAACACCAAGGAAATAGAAACAATTATTAGAAATTATAATCAACAACTATATGCCAATAAAGTGAGCAATCTGGATGAAATGGAGGCCTTCCTGGAAACCTATAAGCTGCCAAGACTGAAACAGGAAGAAATTGACAACCTGAATAGGCCAATAACCAGTAACAAGATTGAAGCAGTGATCAAAAACCTCCCAAAAAACAAGAGTCCAGGGCCTGATGGATCCCCTGGGGAATTCTACCAACATTCAAAGAAGAAATAATACCTATTCTACTGAAGCTGTTTCAAAAAATAGAAACAGAAGGAAAACTTCCAAACTCATTCTATGAGGCCAGCATTACCTTGATCCCCAAACCAGGCAAAGACCCCATCAAAAAAGGAGAATTTCAGACTGATATCCCTGATGAATATGGATTCCAAAATCCTCAACAAAATCCTAGCTAAGAGGATCCAACAATACATTAAAAGGATCATCCACCATGACCAAGTGGGATTTATCCCCGGGATGCAAGGGTGGTTCAACAGTCGCAAATCAATCAGTGTGATAGAACACATTAATAAAAGGAGGGAGAAGAACCATATAGTCCTCTCAATTGATACAGAAAAAGCATTTGACAAAATACAACATCCTTTCCTGATTAAAATTCTTTAGAGTATAGGGATAGAGGGAACATTCCTCAAGTTCATAAAATCCATCTATGAAAAACCCACAGCGAATATCATCCTCAATGGGGAAAAGCTGAGAGCCTTTCCCTTAAGATCAGGAACACGTCAAGGATGCCCACTCTCACCACTATTGTTCAACATAATACTAGAAGTCCTAGCAACAGCAATCAGACAACAAAAAGAAATAAAAGGTATTCAAACTGACAAAGAAGAAGTCAAATTCTCTCTCTTCACAGATGACATGATACTTGATGTGGAAAACCTAAAAGACTCCACCCCCAAATTACTAGAACTCATCCAGCAATTCAGTAATGTGGCAGGATACTAAATCAATGCACAGAAATCAGTTGCTTTCCTATACACTAACAACACAACTGTAGAAAGAGAAATTAGAGAAACGATTCCATTTACAATAGCACCAAAAACCATAAGATACCTCGGAATAAACCTAACCAAAGAGGTAAAGGATCTATACTCTAGGAACTACAGAACACTCATGAAAGAAATTGAAGAAGTCACAAGAAGATGGAAAAATATTCCATGCTCATGGATCAGAAGAATAAACATTGTTAAAATGTTTATGCTACCCAGAGCAATCTATACCTTCAATGCCATCCCGATCAAAACTCTAATGACATTTTTCAAAGTGCTGGAACAATCCTAAAATTTGTATGGAATCAGAAAAGACCCCAAATCACCAAGAAAATGTTGAAAAAGAAAAACAAGGCTGGGGGCATCACATTCCCGGATTTCAAGCTATATTACAAAGCTGTGATCACCAAGACAGCATGGTACTGGCACAAAAACAGACATATAGACCAATGGAATAGAATAGAGAACCCAGATATGGACCCTCAACTCTACAGTCAAATAATCTTCAACAAAGCAGGAAAAACATGCAATGGAAAAAAGACAGTCTCTTCAATAAACGGTGCTGAGAAAATTGGACAGCCACATGCAGAAGAATAAAACTCCACCATTCTCTAACACCATACACAAAGATAAACTCAAAGTGGATGAAAGACCTCAATGTGAGACAGGAATCCATCAAAATCCTAGAGGAGAACATAGGCAGTAACCTCTTTGACATCGACCACAGCAACTTCTTTCAAGATACATCTCCAAAGACTAGTGAAATAAAAGCAAAAAGGAACTTTTGGGACTTCATCAAGATAAAAAGCTTCTGCACAGCAAAGGAAACAGTCAAAACAAAGAGGCAACCCACAGAATGGGAGAAGATATTTGCAAATGACACTACAGATAAAGGTCTGGTATCCAAGATCTATAAAGAACTTCTCAAACTCAACACCCAAAAAACAAATAATCAAGTCAAAAAGTGGGCAGAAGACATGAAAAGACACTTCTCTGAAGAAGACATACAAATGGCTAACAGACCATGAAAAAATGTTCATCATCATTAGCCATAAGGGAAATTCAAATCAAATCCACATTGAGATACACCACATTACACCAGTTAGAATTGCAAAAATGGACAGGGAAAGAAACAACAAATGTTGGAGTGGTTGTGGAGAAAGGGGAACCCTCTTACACTGTTGGTGGGAATGCAAGTTGGTACAGCCACTTTGGAAAACAGTGTGGAGGTTCCTCAAAAATTTAAAAATAGAGCTACCCTACAACCCAGCAATTGCACTCCTGGGTATTTACCCCAAAGACACAGATGTAGTGAAAAGAAGGGCCATATGCACCCCAATGTTCATAGCAGCAATGTCCGCAATAGCCAAACTGTGGAAAGAGCCGAGATGCCCGTCAACAGGTGAATGGATAAAGAAGATGTGGTCCATATATACAATGGATTATTACTCAGCCATCAGAAAGGATGAATACCCAACTTTTACATCAACATGGATGGGACTGGAGGAGATTATGCTAAGTGAAATAAGTCAAGCAGAGAAAGTCAATTATCATATGGTTTCACTTATTTGTGGAACATGAGGAATAGCATGGAGGACATTAGGAGAAGGAAGGGAAAAATGAAGAGCGGGGAAAATCGGAGGGAGAGATGAACCATAAGAGACTGGACTCTGAGAAACAAACAGGGTTTTAGAGGGGAGGAGGGTGGGGGGATTCGTTAGCCCAGTGATGGGTATTAAAGAGGGCACATTCTGCATAGAGCACTGGGTGTTATGCACAAACAATGAATCATGGAACACTACATCAAAAACTAATGATGTAACGTATGGTGATTAACATAACAATAAAAAATTTAAAAAAACTAATGATGTATTGTATGGTGACTAACATAATAAAATTAAAAATAAATAAATAAATAAATAAATAAATAAATAAAATATTTGTTTTCTTGTTTGGTCATTATTACATTACTTACTAATTAGTAGTCTTTAGTTCAGTAATATATCTACTGCTACTACTAACAATAAAATTAAAAATAATAGTAATAGCTATCATATGTTGCTTGCTTACTATGTGCCAGACATTTTATCATTAATATTTATAAAAAACTTAAAGAATATCATTATTATTGTAAATACATAAATGAGGAAGATGAAGTTTAAAGAAGCCACACTTCTGGGCCAAGTTCTGAATATAGGAAGGCCTATATTGTTATACACTGTATAATTGATTCCAAGTTCTGATGACATTAAAGCCCTAGCCCAAGACTAGAACCACTATCTTCAGGTTTCTTGTAACATAAAAAAAAAAAAAAAAAAAAAAAATCATTACTGTCTAGGGCATATTACCATGATATCTTGTTATCTGTAGCATGCTAACATATTTATGTACATCTCTGAACAAAAATCTATTTTTTATATTACACACAAACAGGATAAAAACTATAATTATAGACTAGTGTAAAGCAAGACAGTTTTTACTATAAAGTTCAGAAAAACTAAAGAAATATTAGGTCAGATTACTAAATCATAATATTTCCAAGCCAAAAATGGAATACACTAACAAATCTGAAAAAAATATTTTTGTAATTTTAAATTTATTCATATTAAATATTTTATAAAGTTATAGGTATTACTTATACTTATCAACACCATATTTTTAATTAGAGCTTAATGATTTTAATCAAGTACTTATATGTTTAATTGATTTCAGTGAATATCATCAGACTTCTTACATCTTTGCTACCTTTATTCTTGAGTTATTTTTATTTGCCAATTAGTAATCACAACATAAATGTCTTGAGCTTTTTTTTTTTTCAAATGTAACATCTGGAAGGTAACTGAGCTACATGAAAATAATTTTTGGACCACAATCATTTTTCACTGAAAGCTATGAAAACAGTGTTTTATCTTTGCCACTTATTGTTTTAAAAAGTTCTGCCTGTCTTTATTTTCAAGTAAACATTTTTTTTTAATTCAAAAACTTTTAGAAGTCTGTGTGTTTGTGTATTCTTTTTATTTAATTATGTTGTAACACAGTAGATATGTCTAAAATCCATCTGGTCTTTGTGAGATTTGAAATATGTTTAACTTTTTTCTATTCATATTATTTTAATTATAATTCCTGTTCCATGTGCTCACTATGATTGTATTTTCATGATTTGTTCTCCATTGTCTACTATCATCATTCGACTCCTTTTCATTATTTTATCTCCATTTTATGTGTATTCTGGAAAAGTTTCCCACATTTATTTGTGTATCATTACTCTGATATTTACTGCCTCAAATTTTAGCTTCTGGTTTCATTATTATTTCTCATTATCTAATCTTGATTTCTTTTTATTTTGTTCTACTGTGGTTTAATAGGAAGGCAATGTGCACAGTGGTTAGGCACATGGTTTCTGGAGCTATCCGCACTTATCAGTTGGCTCCTAGGGCAAGTTAGTGACCTCTGTACATCAATTCCTTATCTATAAAACAGAAAAGTAATGGCAATTTCCTCAAAAGTGGTTAGAGATAAATGAGTTATAATATGTAAAGTTATTAGAATGTCTTACATATGGTATTGCTATATAAATGTGCCTTATTACTAATAGATACAACATACCTCTATATCTGAATATTAAATTGTTCACATTTAGGGGCGCCTGGGTGGCTCAGTCGTTAAGCATCTGCCTTCGGCTCAGGTCATGATCCCAGGGTCCTGGGATTGATCCCCGCATTGGGCTCCCTGCTCAACGGGGAGTCTGCTTCTCCCTCTCCCTCTTCCTCTGCTTGTGTTCCCTCTCTCGCTGTGTCTGTCTCTGTCAAATAAATAAATAAAAATCTTAAAAAAAAATTGTTCACATTTAATATTTTTTATTATTATGTTATGTTAATCACCATACACTACATCATTAGTTTTTGAGGTAGTGTTCCATGATTCATTGTTTGTGTATAACACCCAGTGCTCCATGCAGAACGTGCCCTCTTTAATATTTACCTATGTTTCCTGAACTAACTATTCCTGAGAAAGACTTTTTTAATAGGGTACTCAGAAAAATTTTTTTAATTGGAAATTTTTCATTATGCACATGAACCAAGAAATTCATATAAAGAGAGTTCTAAATATTCTGGATTTAGAAAATATAAGGAACTGTGCTGACTCCTATTCTAAAATCAAACCTTGGATTAAGAATCCAGGAATACTCTTTATAGAAGGAGATCTTACAGTTCTAATGAGGCTTTATAATATCCATTCTTCTTTTTTATGTGCTCAATGAAACCCCTACTTTCACACACCTAATACATGTCAAATATTGTTCTAGGCATTAATGTCCCTCTTTCTTGGAGTTTAAACATTTAAGTTTAGAGAGACAGATGATGATCATGATCATGATAATATATTTTCATTAATGGTAAGTGCTACAAAAATACAACCTAGAAAATGGAATATAGAATGATTCTAAGTACAGGGCTGACCACCTTAGAAAAAAAAATCAGTCATGAAAAATATATCTTAATGAAGCATCAGTTGAAGAACACCTGAATAACAAGAAGTAGTCAAATTATAGAAACATTTCTGGAGAAGGCCTTCCAGTTACTGACATGAGAATGAATCTACTGGGTTCAAAAAAAAAAAAAAAAAAAAACATGGTCAAGGGAGGGAGACTTGACAGGGATCAAATGAGATATAGAAAGTGGAAATCATGTAGTAAATTATAGATAAAGACAAAAAAATGTATTTTATTTTAAAAGGCTATAGTGAGTTTGATGATACAATCATTATGGTGTATTACATGGATTATAAGTGCAAGTATGGAAGCATGAAAAATCATTGAAAAGAATATTATTGTTGATGAAATGAGACATGGTAATACCAATGGGTAGTAAGAGTTAAATGCTGGAGAGTAAGTTATGAGCCTACAGGAACTCAGAAAGAACTAGTATGGAAGAATAAGGGAAGAGAGGAAACAAAGCTGACTCATATATAAACATATGCACACAGATACATACATATATATGTAAATATAAATAGGTATAGATATGTACACACATACATATTTCTTATTTACAGATATTCATACTATTTTAAAAAATCTCATCAAGCTCTCTATTCTATAAGAGAATCCTAATACAGGAGGTATAATAGTAGGAAGTCCAAGTAAGAGAAGACTAAGATTGAAATAGGGTCAGGAATAGAAGGATTAAAAGTAAAATATAAATGTTAGAGAAACTAAGAAAAAAAATCATCAGGAAGTAGTAACTGAATAATCATATTGGGGATAGGAGGGATTTGGTCATATAGAACAAAAAACCCCAAAATTTAGAGGCTGTATGCTTTGAAGCTAAGAGTGGGTGTCAGTTTGGGAGAGAAGGCCATGAGTCTTGTTTTAAACATATTGAATTTGAAATAAAAAGATAAACAAATAGAAATGCTCTTTGGGCATGTGACATCATCTCTCAGGAGAGAAAGAGACTAAAGTATCTGCATATAGGTGATGGCTAAAGAATCCAAATGAGTAAGGTCCCTGTAAGAGAGAATAGTGAAAGGATCAGAGAACAAAGATAACATTTCTAAAAGTATTATGCCTCTTCCTTTTCTGTTCCTTTTTATGTAGTCACAAATATTTAAGAGCAAATAAAGGAGTAAATGTGGAATGGATTAGCTATTTTAAATTCTTATTTAAGAATTTAATTACTGCTTGAAGTATAACTACCACCAAATTCATGTACTTTATAAGTAAGGATAAGACAACATGTGTGAATGGATTTCTCTTGGTAATTTCAATTTATGGGCAAGTTTTGTTGTAGATTTTTCTTTCATTTAGCACACATCTTTTAATGTCTAGTTCTCTGTGATAGAAGCTTATAAAGGGTAAACTAAAATGATATAGAAAATTTGATATGAACTATTATTTTTCTTAAAAGGAACTGGACCTTTATGATTTTCTGTCAGAATAAATTAAACTATTTTTTATAGAAGTAAATTCCATAATTTTATACTATCTTACTTTCTTCGACTGCTTTGGAAGAAAAAAAAGTTAGCCACACTCTTCAGTTTATGGCTTTCAATAATACTGTGCCTTGAACTCTCAAGAATTATGGTACTAGAAGAAATCAATAGAGATAATCTGTTCCATATACTATCTTCTAAACTAAAATCTCTCAGATAATAAGTATTTATTGTGTAGATCTCAAATTTTAAGGTACATCAATCAGACTCACTTAAGGTGCTCCTTAATAATAGAGAATCTCGGGCTTTGCCCTCAGAGATCCTAACTCCAAAGACACAAAGTGAGGCTAAAAATCTGTATTAAGGCTGTTAAGGCTGTTTCATCTGGTAGACCAGTCAATTAAAGTTACTGATTTATTAAATCTTCACAGATTGCCCAACATTGTATTCAATGACATAACTAAAATTCCTAAATAGGTGATTTTGTTTAATCATCAATTCTGCAAAAATTCTCTGCTTATGTTGGGACAGGAGAGATTTAAGCTAGATTAAAGGCCTCTGACCGAGGATCAGTTCAAAGAGAAAGAAGGCAGGCACATTAGACTTCTGGAAAAGCATATGAAGTAGGGGCACCTGGGTGGCTCAGTCAGTTGACTGACTCTTGATTTCAGCTCAGGTCATGATCTCAGGGTAGTGAGATCGAGCCCTGCATCTGGCTCCACACTCAGCAGGGAGTCTGCTTGAGATTCTCTCTGTCCCTTCCCTCTGTCCCTCCCCTCCATCTTTCAAAATAAATGAACAAATCTTTTTTTTAAAAAAACTACAATAATTAGCTAAGGGATACTTAAAATAAGATAAATGTGACATCAGAAACATGAAATGTAGGCTGGAGGGAGTAAAAATGCAGTTTTTGAATGTGTTCATATTTAAGTTGTTAATCTATTTAAAATATATTTATATACATAGGATGATATATGTGAACCTTACAGTAACCACAAAACAAAAACTTATAAATACACAAAAGAAAATGAAAGAGAAATCTAAACATAACACTAAAGAAATTCATCAAATCACAAGGGAAGAAAGAGAAGAAAAAAGAAACAGAGAAGAATTACAAAAATAGTGAGCAAAAAATCAACAAAATGGCAATGAGTACATATCTATTAATAATTAAATGTAAATGGACTAGAGTCCCCAATTAAAAGACATAAAGTGGCTGAATGGATAAAAGACAAGACATATCTATATGCTACCTACAAGAGACTGACTTCAAAAGTAGGACCTACATAGACTGAAAGTGAAAGTTTAGAAAAAAATAGTCTATGAAAATTAAAAGAAAGCTATTGTAACTATATTCCTATCAGACAAAACAGACTTTAAAATAAAGACTATACTGGACTTCTGTGGAAGATGGTGGAGTAGGAAGATCCTAAGCTCACCTCATCCCATGGATACCACTAGGTAACACCCACCTCAGGGTAATTAACCCAGAAAATGACCCAAACACTAGCGGAACAGACTCTCCAGAGGTAGATGTAAAGAAGATGCCATATCAAAGAAGGTAGGAAAGGCAAAGATGCAGTCACAGCAGGACTGTCCTCAGGAGAGAGGAACACCACAGGTGCCTAGAAAGGAAAAAGAAACAGATCCTCACACCAGGTAGCCCACGGATAAAGAAGCATATTCAAAAGGCTATAGCTATACAGTTGTATTATTTGGCCTCCTGGAAAATCAAAACTATAGAGAACAAACTTATGGTTACCAGAGGGAAGGTGGATAGGTGGATGGGTTAATCAGGTAATAGGAATTAAGGAGTGCACTTATGATGAGAACTGGGTATTGTATGGAAGTATTGAATCACTATATTGTACACCTGAAACTAATATTACACTGTATGTTAACTAATTGGGATTTAAATCAAAACTTAAAAAAAGAACATGAAATGAAATTTGAAAGGATATATGCAATCCAGGTTTTAATTGCAGAATTATTTACTATAGCCATATTATGAAAGCAATCCAAGTGTCCATCAATAGATACACATGCGCGCGCGCACACACACACACACACACACACTGAAATATTACTCAGCCATAAAAAAGAATGAAATCTTGCCATTTGTAACATAGATGGAGCTAGACAGTATAATGTTAAGCGAAATAAGCCAGTCAGAGAAAGACAAATGCCATATGATTTCACTGATATGTGTAATTTAACAAACAAAACAAAGAATCAAAGGTAAAAAGGAGAGAGAAAGAGAAATCAAGAAACAGATCTTTAATTATAGAGAACAAATTGATGGTTGCCAGAGAGGAGGGGGTTAAACAGGTGATGGGGATTAAGGGGTGCACTTGTCATGATGTGCACTGGGTGATGTATGGAAGTGTTGAATCAGTATATTATATGCCTGAAACTAATATAACACTGTATGTTAACTGAAATTAAAATAAAAATTTAAAAGAAAAAAAATAGAGTAAAAACCTATACTTCATCCATGATGCCTAATAAGAATGTTTAATTCAAGATATAATTACAGGACACCTAACATAATGTGTGATGGTAAACTGTAGTTGTATGGTCTATAAGAATAACATATTATTTTGGAACTTCACATTTCATGCAGGTATAAAATGTAAAGCGGTAATAATCAAATGGAAGAACTAACATTCATCTTTAAGTATAACAAAATAATTATCATAAGACTGTTTTTAAAATCTTTGCCTGGTTATTTAATCCTAGTAAAATTTATGTTGATACATTAGCCAGTTAAAAATTTGTGAAACACATTTTAGATGTAAGATCATAATATTAATTTTATAGGATTAGGGTAATAATTATCATAATGAAAAATAAGATTTTTCTCCTGATGATGTATTCTGTCTACTTCCTTGATAGAAGTCTTAGTGTTAGTGCGCAGGTCTCTTCTTATTCATAAATCCACATAAATCTCCAGACCAACAGACTGGTCTGGCTCACATTCATACGGCACTGCCTCGCAGCTATGCACTCTAATTAGTCAAGGTCATTTAAATACATTTTGCATGAAGCACCTAAAGCTCAATGTGCCATTTTGTGTATTTATCAAATTACTAATCAATATGCTACACCACAGTTACAGCAGGCCTTCAGCTACCAGAGGATGCTACATGAATTAAAATTGTCCAGGCCATCATCTGCATAAACAAAATTAGCGTATGCCATTATTTTTCATGATAGAGGGCAATGGAATGTGTTCTAAATAGAAATAAATCACCATCAGTATCTTACGTAAGCTTAAAATGCTTTATTTTAAACTTTAAAAAACCTAGCATTAAAGTGGCTTCGGTTTCACTTTCTCTCTTCAACATATTACCTCCACTCTACTGGTAAAGTAATTTATTCCATCCTCTGTGGAGAGCCAGGATCTTATTTGCCAGCATATTTATCTTTTCTGCCACTGCACTGTCATTCATCTGCAATCTCCACAGAGGACCAAACCTGAGCAGAATTGCAATTAGGATTGATTCAACTAAATCCAGGCCACAGAACTGATGCTGACAGGGTGACCTCAAGAGAATTTAAGATGCTGGGTTAGAAAATACACAGCACATGCTAACACACACACACACACACACACACACACTCTTTTTCTCTCTCTCTCTGTCTCTCTCTCTCTCTCTCATTCCATCACTCATTGGGCTTTGTATGTACTTATTATACTGACCAGAACAGACATTTTTTAAAAATGTTTGGTATTACAATGAAAAAGTAAACTGTTTCTCAGCAATTTTTTTCTTTTTTTCTTTTCAAATTTTATTTTATTATATTATGTTAATCACCATACATCATTAGTTTTTGATGTAGTGTTCCATGATTCATGGTTTGCGTATAACACCCAGTTCCATTCAATACATGCCCTCTTTAATACCCATCAGCAGGCTAACCCACCCCTCACCCTCTCCCCTTTAGAATCCTCAGTTTGTTTCTCAGAGTTCATAGTCTCGTATGGCTCGTCTCCCCCTCCAATTCCCCCTCTTCATTTTTCCCTTTCTACTATCTTCCTTTTTTTTTTTTTTTTAACATATAATGTATTATTTGTTTCAGAGGTACAGGTCTGTGATTCAACAGTCTTACACAATTCACAGCGCTTACCAGAGCACATACCTTCCCCAGTGTCTATCACCCAACCACCCCATCCCTCCCACCCCCCACCACTCTCACCAATTTTGAAAACCTAGAGGAAAAAAAAAAAAAACTTCCATAGATTGGGGCACCTGGGTGGCTCAGTCATTAAGCATCTGCCTTCGGCTCAGGTCATGATCCCAGGGTCCTGGGATTGAGCCCCACATCGGGCTCCCTGCTTTGCAGGAAGCCTGCTTCTCCCTCTCCTACTCCCTCTGTTTGTGTTCCTGCTCTCGCTATCTCTCTCTCTGTCAAATAAATAAAATAAATTTTAAGAAAATTAAAAAAAAAACTTTCACAGAAATTTCTATGTTGAGGTTTAAATGGAAGTTTGTAAAGAACAGAAACCTAATTTCCACTAAGGCTATGTACCTTTAGCTTTCTCTTCAATCTGTGCAGAATTGAAATAGAATGCAAAGCAATACGGATAAAGTTGCTCTGTTCTCACATTCTTGTTGTCACAGATCTTCAACAGTTCCATCATAATCAACAAAAGAGCATCACCTGTGTGTCAGTTAAATGCTCTAATACAATTTCCCAAATAATTCTTGGTTCAGTGGGACAATTTCATGGATTCAAAAGGCAGTAGCTGCAAGCACAAGCAATAAGCTATGAGTTTCTCTGACCTATCATATATAACATGTCTTATCAATCCTGAGGTTTTGCACCTTACATTAGGAGTCATCTATTATAGATGACCTGTCCCCATTCTTATTACATAGAAGGGAGGAAAGTTTGCCATGAGGGAATGAGTCAAACTTACTCCGTAAAGTAAAAAGGAAATTGGAAATGGATAATAACAGTAGCTGAGTAATCTTCTCTAAGTAGATTTTCTTTACATTTTTCTCTCAGGAGACAGAATTTTGCTCTCCCAAAGGGATAATGTTGGATGGGTAAGAACAATCTGATTTAATCTAATAAGGGAAATGAGAACATCACAGAAAGCAAAATTCAATAAAGGAAAATCAAACTGAGCAAAGGAAAGGATTATGTAGTTTGGTTAATAGAATAGAGGATGAGGTGTCAAAACTCCCTCATTCTTTTTTCGTGCTTAACCAAATCACTTCAAGAAAAAGTTCAATAAAAGAAAAAGAGCTCCTCCTCCCCCACAATATAGTAAAAGTCTATCAAAACATGTTGTAGTGGGCATTAAGATTTTAAATTTCTTAAAAAGTGCACTGCATTAATTTTGTGAGAGAAATAATAATGAATTCCATTCTCCCCACATGAACACCATGAAGACCAGATTTTTTTCCCTTCTTATAGTAGAAACTATAATAAGCATTCTATACTATCTTTCCACTCTGGGTCAAGAAAACCACTATAATGGCAGCTGACATTTTACATATAATTCTCAGAATTGTCCATAAGAATGCAAGAAGGAAAAAGTAAGGTTTCATCCAATATCATTGAGCCTCTTTGAACATGGGTTTACTGAAATTTTTATTTACAGACTTTAAAGGAAAACTCTACAACATATATCTCTCATCTTCACAGCAGTATCATACATATAAATACTTTTAGAGAATAATGAGCCAGATTGTCTATAAGACATATTGCTATTCATACTACCTGAAAAGCATGATACCATTTAGCATCTTACTACTTTTCATATTTTATCACTGCTAATCAGAAAAAGTGTCTAGTAAGTACAAGAAAAATTTTGTTCATATAATTTATCCTTTGGTATAAAGTATCAATGTTCCCTACTTACAAGGGAAAATTATTTCCTGTTTCTGTTTATAACTATTAAACTGCTTTTATGAAGTACTCAGAACCTCCATTCTAAATGAAATTACAGAAGAATAACATTCCAGCAGTTAAGATAATTATTAAAACAGAAAGAAAAAGATGTTTCATTAAGTATTTGTGGCAGTCGGGGTAGTACACAATCCAAGTTGGATTTTGAGTTTTACATCACAGAAGCTGAGTTTTATTACCATGAGGTGATTTTGAACAAGTAAATAAATCATATTAACCACACCGCCTAAAACATTGATTCATACACCTGAATATTTATGTTTTTTTACCTGAGAATATGGGATGTATATTTCCAGTTACCAAAAGTGAATCAATTTGTTTTCTATAACACTATCATCTCAAAATTAAGATATTTTAAAAAACCAAACTTAGAATTATAAAGTAGTTATGCATGTGTGAAGTCAGAATAAAGGTAGTTTCACGGTTTTACCTGCTATTTGATCCCATGCGGTAAAGCTGGAAGAATTTTTAATGGTAGTGTCGATCAGATACAGCAGCTAAATAAATACTTAAAAGATCTTACTATCCACTTCCAATATTTATTACTCAACAAAATCTTCTATTATTAGCACATTTCTATATAATAAACATCTTTTCATTATAAATTATTTTTTTATTAATTACACTTCAATCGTTGCCTTTTTTCCACACAGACATACTTCAAATCTCTCATAAGACTGAAGAAGGAACTTCAATCCAATCACAAATATGAATTGCTTTATAGTTTTATATGCTTCAGAAGCTTTTCAGAGGTGGCTTATCTTATCTACTTTATGTTAAGTATTTTTATTTTTAGCTTCTGAATATTTTTTAAATTTTGGGGTGTTTACCCTACTAAAACCTGCAGGCTGCTATGTACCGCTGACTCAAGTATTATCTGTGTGGGCAGGAAAGATTCATAAAATATTTTTATGCATCACTGATTTTTAAATAGCATTTATTATGTTACTATTGACTATAAAAGAAACTTGTGTTTTATAAGTTTAAATTTTTCTAAGTGTAGATAACAGACAACCCATCTTAAATTGGTTTAAATAGTAAGAGTACTATTTCATATAACAAGAAATGCAGGGCAGGCATAATTCCGGGGCTAGTTTATTCACTGACTCAATGATGTAATCAAGAACTTATGTATTTATGATCTTTCAGCTCAACCAACCTCAGTATCAGTGCTATTCTAATGGTGGCCAGATAGATAAATATGTAGACCAGGAATCATTTTCAACATATTAATAAGCCGGCCATGAAATATTCCTTCTTGTTCATTATTTTATGAGTATCTTTCCCAAATGCTTCTTTAGCATATTCCTCTCACATTTCATTGACTCATACTATATTTTGTGCCCATATCTAAATTAATCATTGGCAAGGCAATGAAATCAAAGTAATGGCTTTAGAAAAATTAATGATTTCCAAACTTTACTATGCATCAGAATCACCTAAAGGAATTGTAAAAACACAGATCATGAGTTCCCACCAAAATGTTTCACATCAGTATGTCTTTGGTGGGTAAGATAAGTTCCAGTTTTATAAGTCCACAGATGATACTAATGCTTTCGGTCCTGGAGCCACACTTTGAGAACTGTTGTTCTAGTGTATACATTTGAAGATCTTCTGAAAGACTATACATGAGTTCAAAAATCCCCTTATAGGATCAAGATGTAACTTTTGCATCAGAAGAATCAAATTCAGTGACCATTATCGTATCATACGCACAAAAGTTTCAAGCTAAGGTTTATTAGGAAAGCCCAAGAATGGAACTTATAGGCAAGGTTTTGCTATGCAAGATTATTACAATCTGTTGAATGTAAATATTAAGAAAATGCATTGTATTTTGAGCATGTGCTCAAGCTAAAACTGAGCGCTTTTGAAATCTAGGAAATCTAAAAACAAGCAAAAAATCAAATAAAATTTAAAAGCTACAAGCATTTTTTTTTTAGTTTACAAATAGAAAATAATTTGCTTGAGACCAATAGTTTGAGAAAAACAATCTTAAGAGCGATGTGAAGAATTTGCAATGCAAGTGACGTGTGTGTGTATATATATATATATACACTCTTCTGAATATATATAATTAAAATATATAATTCAGAAGAGAATTGCATGGCTGGGTCTGGAGTAGGCTGAGATCAAGATTTTGAAAGTTTCAGTCTATAGGTAGTAGTTATAACCATTGGGGTTCATCCAACAGTTATCAAGTGAGAGGGAAAGGGATAAGAAGAAAGTTATAACTAATATTAGTACTTCAGGGGCTTATTGAGAAAAATCATCTAACAAAAACGTATAGGAAATAATGATCAGAGAAGTGGGTTTAAAGTGAGTTTAAAATGGATGGCAACTATTTAGAAGAGAGCAGTCAAAGGACCCAGAGGTCAAGTAAGCTATGGACTGACTATAACTCATTGTACTGGGTTATTAGGAAATCACTGCTGACCTTGGCCCAGGAAAAAAAAAAAATGGAAGTGGGATAAAAAGATAAATTAAGCTCTTTTAAAGAGGAAAATAATAGTGTGAGTATGAAAGAATATGGTGGGGATTATATATACAAAGGATTATAACATTTACAGAGAAAGGCAATATGTGGTGGAGACCTAATGGATGACCTCGAGGGATATATTTAACCTAGGGCAAACTCCCAGGAGCAAGGAATTTAGCTAACAGTTCCACATTATCAGACCATTTGGATTTACATTTGAAAATGTGTCAAGTAGAAGAAGAAAAAAAAAAAACTGTAGAACTGCTAAGGATATTTTTGATCAGTCCACCAGGCTAAGACATTTCATGAATAAAATCTGAAATAAGCTGCAAAAGCAGGGTACACAGTGACACGGTTAAAAAGATATTGTGAAATAGCAACTCATCTAGAAATGAGACGATAGGTTTAAGTGTCTGCCAAATTATTTGATTTAGAGGTAGAGAAGTGTTTTAATTGATGTAAGGAAGAGCTGAAAACTTGCTAAAAATGTGGTTTAAGAACTCCACAGAAAGTTGTATGTAGTTAGTGTTTCGAATCCTGACAGAATAATGCCATTCCATCATCAGGTATAGGACAAGCAAGGACACACGCATGCAGATTGTCCAAGAACAGGAGACACTTAGAACCAAACCAACCTCCAAGGCCCAGACATAAAACTGAAAATGGAAAATATGGGCTTCTAACATTGGCTCAGTAAAAGAGAGGTAAGTGGTAATAGGAGAAGAGCAGATTAAGGGAACGGGAAGACAGTAAAATGGAGTTTCCACGGAAAATAACATTTGTATTCAGAGACTGGAACAATGGACAAACTGACATTAGCTGAAAATAACCCAAGTTAGAGTGTGGGCCTGCTTCGGAAAATATAATTACATGCCATGCCTATAAAAACCAGCTTTTGTTAAGAGGAATGGGGAAACACCTAGGGAAATTTCTGAAGAAAACAGAGAACTAACTATAGATTCTCATGAATTCTTACCAAAGTAAAAAAAAAAAAAAAAAAGCAGAAAATGGAGCAATAGAAATAAAGGAGTAAAAGAAAAGACCATGTACACACACACACACACACAATTCTGTAGATTATAGACCAAAACAGGAGCATGTAAAATAAGTTAAATACAAAGCGGGCTGAGGAAACTGCTTACCATAATTAAAGGAAGAACTGGAGAGATAGGAAGAAATGGATGGAATTAGGTCTATTGTTTTCATGAACCACTGGCATATGATTGAATGCATAGGTAAATTTGTTTTGCTTGTACAGTGTCAAGCTTAAGAATTGTAAATGAGTTACACACAATGGTATTTTTATTTTTAAAAATATACTGCTGAAAATCAAAGGGCATAGTGCAAGTGAAAGTGTTTTGATGAAGTTAAGTGTTCTATGTGGAAGGTGCAATTATTATCTTTACCTTGTAATTCCAGTGCTGGTTTTCAGTCCTTAAACCTTTGCTCATATCTAAGCAATTTGAATTCATTCTATGGCTAAGATGTCATTATCTTGTATCTAAGGCTCTACTAAATTCTAAATATATTTCGTCTAAGTGTGCACCTTCTGTCAACTCATTCACAAAGCTATCAAGAAAATCCATCAATTTTTCTAGCTTGTTTTTGATTAAAAGAAAAATAATTTTCCATGTACTCTTTTCAAGAAAGAATATGCTTATTTTTTAAATATTTGTATTCCTATTTCAACAAGAAAAAAAAGAGAGGTTATACATCAAAAGCCCTATTTTAGTAGGTTTAAAAACACAAGTAAAATAAATCAATACTATGCATTTCAGAGCTCTGTTATAAATATTCCTACCAAAACACAACTCTATCTTCCAGTTCATATTAAAAGTGATGAATGGAGAAGCGTTTGTGTTTTAACTGTATCTGCAATAGTCTATTTTTTCAAAATAATAAGTGAAACAAAAAGCAAAGTTGGACATTGATAATATGTATTTCATTGTCTTGGTCTCTATACATTTTCCCATATTGTGAACCTTTTCTTATTAAAAATAGAAACAGTAAAGGCCATATTTTTAAAAAGTGAGAAATCATGTAAGTAATGTAATGAAGATTATAAAATAATGATAGCATTACTTCACAGAAATATAAAGAGATTAAAAAAGTGGTATACATATATGTGCTACATTTCCTCTTTCCTTAAAAATTAATTTAGAAAATTGTCAGGCCACTCAAAGTGAAAAAAATATTATGTTTGAACTATACGAAATTGCCAGTACTTAACTATGTTTTGGCCAACAAAGTGTAAATTTCTTATGGTTAGCCTGTATGAAATATCTCTGACTACTTAGCATTTTAAAAGTTTCATATTAATTACAGTTTAAGATAAATCTGAAACCTTAATTTTTTTAAGATTTATTTATTTGAGAGAACTAGAGAGAGAGGGAGGGAAGAAGCATGAGCAGGAGGAGGAGTAGAAGGGGAAGGAGAGGAAAGGGGAAGGAATCTCAAGCAGACTGCACTGAGCTGAGCATGAGCCCCATGTGGGTCTTGATCTCGTGACTTGAGATCCTGAGCTGAGCTGAAACCAAGAGTGGATGCTTAACCAACTGAGCCACCAGGCAGCCCTGGATCCTTAACGCTTTAATGTGATGGAAACATTCTGTTAAATTTTTAAGATAACCACCTGATATATTTATATACAAGACTGATTCAACATTGGAAAATCAATCAAAGTAGCCCTCCATATTAACAAGCCGATAAAGAAAAATCATACACTCTGAATTGACAAAAGAAAAAAAGAAATTAACAGGGGCACATGGGTGGATCAGACACTTGAGGGTATGACTCTTGATTTCAGCTCAGGTCATGATCTTGGGGTCAGGAGATCAAGCCCCAAGATGGGCTCCACACTCCATGCAGTCTGCTTGCAATTCTTTCCCTCTCCCTCTGCCCCTCCTCCTGCTCATGCTCTCTTTCTCTCTCTCTCTCTGTCTCAAATAAATAAAATCTTTTTAAAAAATTGACAAAACCAACACCCATTTTCAGCAAGTTAGGAATAGAGGGGAATTATCTCAATTTAATAAAGACCATCTACATAAACCTGTAGTTAACCTCATACTAATGACTGAAAGACTGAATATATTTTTCCTAAAATAGGGAACAAGGCAAGGGTGTCTGCTTTCACTATTCTAAATAATGGAAGTTCTGAGTGAGTGCAATAAGACAAAAAAAGAAAATGGATACAGATTAGAAAGGAAGAAATAAAACTGATCTATTTAAAGATGATATAATTTTCTGCATAAGAAAATTCCAAGGAATTTACCAAAATAAAAAAACCTCCTATACCTAATAGGTGAGTTTACCAATGTCATAGGATCAAGACAAAAATCAATTGCATTTCTGTATACTAACAATGAACATGTAGGAACTGAAATTAAAAACACAATACTCTTTATAATCACTCTGAAGAAAATTAAATACCTAAGTATGCACTTAATAAAATATGTATAGGACCTTAACTTGAAAATTATAAAGTGCTGACAAAAGAAATCAAAGACCTAAATAAATAGAGAAATATTTCATTGTCATTGATTGGAAGGCTCAACATAGTAAAAATGTCATTTCCCCCAAAATTGATTCATAGGTTTGATGAAATTTCTGCCAAAAATTCCAGCAAAGTTTTTTGTAGGCATTAACAAGTTAATTCTAGAATTTATATAGAAAGGTATAGGCCATAGACCTTACAGTCCCAGGACTAGCTAAAATAATATTGACAAAGAAGTTAAAGGAGGGATCATTCTACTTGATATTAAGGCTTACTATATAGCCAAATTAATCAAAATAGTGTAATTTTGGTAGAGGTCTAGACACATTGATCAATAAGATAGAATAAAGGTGTTCTAATTCATATCAATATGCCCCACTGATTTTTTTTAAGATTTTATTTATTTATTTGTCAGAGACAGAGAAAGAGACAGAGAGCACAAGCAGGAAGAGGGGCAGAGGGAGAGCGAGAAGCCTGCTCCCCGCTGAGCAAGGAGCCCGATGCAGGACTTGATCCCAGGACCCTGGGATCATGACCTGAGCTGAAGGCAGATGCTTAACTGACTGAGCCACCCAGGTGTCCCTGCCCAACTGATTTTTGATAAAGATGTAAAAACAATTCAATGGAAGAAAGATAGCCTTTTCAACATGTGGTAATGGAAAAATTAGAAATCCATAAGCAAAAATATGATTTTCATCTAAGCTTCTTACTTATTCAAAAATTACTTCAAAGTGATCATGGTTCTAAATGTAAAGTGTAAAACTAAACTCTAAACTCTAAAACTTTTAGAAAAAATATGAGAAATCTTCAGGATCTAGGGCTAGTCAGAGTTTTTAGACTTGACACAAAAAGTATGACCATTAAAGGAAAAATTGGTAAATTAGATCTCATCAAAATTAAAAATTTTGCTCTATAAAATCCCATGGGAAGAGAATTAAAACACAAGCTATAGAATTGTAGAAAATATCTGAATACCACATATCCAGCAAAGGACAAGTAACTAAAGTATATTAAAACCTTTAAAATTTAACAGGAAAAATTCAACCTGATAATAAAATAGGCAGAAAATGTGAAGAGACAGCTTGCTGAAAAATATATACAGATGGAAAATAAGAATAAGAAAATATATTCAATATTAGGAAAATGTAAAGAAAAAAACACAATGAGATATCACTATATACCTATCATAAAATAGTAAATCATAAAAATATCAAAAAGTGAAAATACCAGGATTCAGGGAAATTGACTATTCTTATATTTATGATGGAAATGCAAAATGGTATGACAACACTGGAAAACAGTTACAAAGTTTCTTATAAGTGTAAATATGCAATCACCATAAAATCCAGCAATTGTACTCTTGGGCATTTACCCCAGAGAAATAAAACTGTGTTACCCAAAACTCATAAATCAATGTAGCACTTTTATTAATAATAGCAGTTTTAGTCATAATATAATTCATAATAGCCAAAACCTGGATAGCCAAATACCAGAATAGCCAAATACTAGATACAGCCAAGTACTAGATACCATTTAACATGTGACTGTAGAAACAATATGTGAATGATTAAACTATTACATACATGCCATGGAATACTACTTAGCAATAAAAACCAACAATTGTTGATTCAAGCAAGAACTTTGAAGAATCTCCAGGGTATTAAGACGAGTTAAAAGTGGTTATCCTAAGAGATTACATGTTGTATGATTCTATTTGTATAACATTGTGAAATGGCAAAATTTCAGAAATGGAGAGGAGGAGTTGTTGCCAGGAGTTAGGTGACATAGTGGGTAGGGGTAAAGGGAAGAGAGGTGGGTGTGATGATCAAAGGATAAGAGCCATATGAGCAATCCTTGTTATGAAACCACTCAGTATCTTGACTAAAATAAATAAATAGGGGCGCCTGGGTGGCTCAGTTGTTAAGCATCTGCCTTCGGCTCAGGTCATGATCCCAGGGTCCTGGGATCGAGCCCCGCATCGGGCTCCCTGCTCCGCGGAAGCCTGCTTCTCCCTCTCCCACTCCCCCTGCTTGTGTTCCCTCTCTCGCTGTATCTCTCTCTGTCAAATAAATAAAATCTTTAAAAAATAAATAAATAAAATAAAATAAAATAAAATAAATAAACCTAAACATTTGACAAAATTATATAGAACTAAAATACACACAATTAGAAATGAGTATAGGTAAAACTAGGCAAATCTGAATTACATGAGTAAATTGCATCAGTGTCAATATCCTAATGTATTCTACTATAGTTTTTGCAAAAAATTTTACCATTATGGGACACTGGGTGAAGAGTACAATGAGATATCTCTGCATTATTTTTTACAATGCATAGAAAATTTACATTTGAGAGATAAAAACTCAATATATTTTCATTGGTATTGCCATTTTTCTCCCAGTTTTATTTATAAAACACTTTCTTTTTAGGTTTTAATTTGCAAAATAATTTAGTATTGAGTAATTTTACTTTGGAGAAAATAATTTATACATAGGTACATATGCATTCACTGTGTTAGGTGATAGGTTAGTATAATCTGCAACACTGACAAGTTGTGACATCATTAATTCCAATCAGCTATGACTTAATCTATACATCTTCATGTATTAGGCCTTAACTTATTTAATATTTTATAGGCATTTAAAACCATTTCACCTGCAGTAAATCTTTCCTAAAAGACCAGGTAGTAAAGTCAGACAGTTAGCTGGTACATCAGGCACCACATTCATGACAAGTGAAAGTGCTGAGCATTGTAGTAAGTATATAAATGAGCCAGAGCTCTTGAAGGCTCTGCAATCAATCTCACTTTAAAATGAATGGGTTATCTTGATGATAGTTTTGTTTGTGTGTTTGGTACTCAACTGAATCCGTTTGGATAAGTAAAACTTGGAAGGAGGCATTCTCTCTCTTTTCAACAATCAAACATCCTATCAATAAGCTAGTTTTCAGAACTGAATTTAATTTATTTAATCTATTAATATCAAACTTATTTGTAACTCATAGGAAGAAAAATAGAATAGTGAGGATTCTGCTCATTTAAGTTCAGTTATGTTAAATTATGTATCAGCAGAACATCTATACCGTAGGTTTTGCTGGCATAAGTCAGAACGCACATGTCCCCAAAATCATCTCCTTCCTCTCCTGTAAATTCTAAGACCTTCACAACTAATATTAGTGGAAGGGAGTACTGGGTAATCTAATCTACAGCTTTTAATTATCTGTGCCACTGCTGCACTCCTATCATTAGCTTCGTGATAAGTAGACAAGTGGGGAAGTCTATATTCATGATGAATGATATAGTCTATATCTCTGGGGAAAGGGGGTGAGCCAATTAACTTATTGAAGGGAGAGCCTTAGCCACAGTGAAAGCAATCTTAGCTAACCTTCCTACAAATCCACAACAACCATAGGCAAAGATTTGTTTTGGTGCCAAACACTTCAAGAAAGAGAAAATGAGTATTAATAGCTTCAAACTAGTTGGAGGAACTTAGCAGATAATTTGAAATAGAAAATATTTTTAATTAGCTAACACTGACGAACTTAAATGATAATAATAATAAATAAAACCACACTGTGAGTGGCTTAACATCTCATTCGAAGTTTTTATTTTTCCTCACTTTGGCTAATTGGATCATTTCCACATGAATGAAATACATGCTAAATTATTTACAGATAATTACATGGCTATGCTGTTGCTAAAATATTAAGACACAGTTGTCCCACAGGAAACATTGCAACAGACACAGTCACATGAAGAAATGAATAGCCAAGGAGGTAATGAAGGGGAATTAAAAGAAAACCCTATAGAACTAGAGCCGTGTTATTAAAATTAATTTACTTTCAAAATATTATAGGCACTTATTTTTTTCATCCCCCCTACCTTTCTCTTCAAAATTAATGCCTCAAGTATCAGCCCCTTAAATTTGCTTAATCTGAAAACCTGTATCAGAAGTTACACAACAAATACATTTAAATTAGATTCATAACCAATATTCTACTCCCAATGAACATGCTATCAACCACAACTTCAGAAAGGAAGGGTTCTATTTTCTATAGTTTAAAGCGAGCCAGCTTTGGGCGCCTGGGTGGCTCAGTTGGTTAAGCGACTGCCTTCAGCTCAGGTCATGATCCCGGGGTCCTGGGATCAAGTCCCGCGTCGGGCTCCCCGCTCTGCAGGGAGCCTGCTTCTCCCTCTCCCACTCCCCCTGCTTGTGTTCCCTCTCTCGCTGTGTCTCTCTGTCAAATAAATAATAAAAAAATAAAATCTTTAAATAAAGTGAGCCAGCTTTTCATTTAATAATGCCATTATTGGGCGCCTGGGTGGCTCAGTTGGTTAAGCGACTGCCTTCGGCTCAGGTCATGATCCTGGAGTCCTGGGATCGAGTCCCGCATCGGGCTCCCTGCTCAGCGGGGAGCCTGCTTCTCCCTCTGACCCTCCCCCTTCTCATGTGCTCTCTCTCATTCTCTCTCTCTCAAATAAATAAATAAAAATCTTAAAAAAAATGCCATTATTAATATCTAAACAAAGTGCTGCAGATCACACTAGTGGGCATTGAAACTAAGTGCATCTTGACTAATCATAAGTGGTAGTTTTAGGTATTCCATTCCTCAGGCACTGTGGGCACTAATTAAGTACATTTTTGCATCATTGATCTTTAGTTAACAGTTCATTTGATGCCATTTTTTGAGCTAAAGAAATTGTGTACTGGGTCAGAGATGAAACCTAAGAAACAGCAACTTCTCATGTTTGAAGTTATTATGGGGTAAAAATAAAATTTATTATATTACATGCCTGCAATCTATTCTTCTGACTCTCCACTGCCAACTCTTAAGAATAATTCTGTTTTTCTCTCTTGACTTCACTGCATTACTCCATCATTCAAGAGAGGTTTAGCCAGCCTACTTTAAGGGCTTATGTGCTTTAGAATCAATAGGATAGAAAGACACACAACCCTCTAAGCTGGGATGTAGGATTTTTTTCATACATACGGGTGTTAGTATATCCCTATACTAAAAAAAAGAAAGAAAGAAAGAAAAACTATAGACAGAACAAAAGTGGAAACAAAGTGAGGAAACAAGAGCCTTAAATCCAAGTTTTTAGGAGAGATTGGGAGGGGGGAATTGTTATGTTACTGTTTTGTTTTCTACGTTATTAGTTATTAATTCAGGAATAAAACTTAGAGACTTCAGTGAATCTGCAAGTTAAAAAAGGTACTGAAGAGTGGGTGAGGAAAGCCCATTTTAGGAAATAATACTATGGATTATGAATAGGCTCACTTTTTTTTTAACATATTCATGGTTTTTATTCGTTGCTTTTATAAGTGTGTATTTCCATTAGCTTTTTTTTCTACCAAAATTTTACTTTCTTAGAGTAGTTTTAGGTTCATAGTAAAAGTGAAGAGAAAGGTATAGATATCTCATATACTCCCTGCCCTATACAAGCATATCGCCCATTATCAATGTCTCCCACCAAAGTAATACATTTGTTACAATGGTTGAATCTAGATTGACACATCATAATCACCCAAACTCCACAGTTGACCTTAGAGTTCACTCTTGGTGTTATACATTAACTGAGTTTGGACCAATCTGTAATTAAATGTACCCATTATTATGATATCATACAGAGTAATTTCATTGCCCTCTGAGTCCTCAATGCTCCACTTATCAGTGGCAAACACTGATCTTTTTACTGTCCCCATAGTTTGCCTTTTCCATAACATCATATAGTTGAATCATACAGCATAGGCTTACTTTTGATAATTTCTTAGAGATGTCAGTAAACACTGGAAGGATTTTAAGTACTTTGGGGCCCAGTAGTTAGGTTCTCAGGTCATCAACTCTATCCCTGCCACTTTTCCTTTCCTTCTAAATAGAAATTTGAATGCCCCCTCTTAATATGAGAAGATTCCTTTCCTTCTTGATTTGCTTTGTAATTCTAGAAGTGTTCATCTCCTTGCAGCCCTTACTTCTGGACCCATTACTGAGAGATCACAAATCTTGGTTTTCCATGCCATCCTCCAACAAAGGGAATAATGGCCCTTGGAGAAAAAACTGACGCTAGGACATGGGCAGAAAATATGCAAAATTTCCCCAGGAGCATACTGTAGTGGTAGCAAGTAAGAAAATGCTCAAATTAATAATAATAATAATTATAAATTATAAAATACACAATGATGGTAGTTTGCCAAAGAGAAATAGGAGCCAAGTGAAAAAGCTCCTAAGGACCAAAGCTGGAATAATTTCAGCAACAAAATATAGTATTGTTTTATTATCCAAAGTATAACATAAAGTCCATCCTGATAACAACAATAAAAAGAGTGAAGAATTGAATAAATATGGGAGAAGAGACAAATCTCCCATGCAGAAAAAAACACAATTAATTTGTGTAGATGCTCCACCTTTTTGAAGGTGGAACGTAACTCCCCACTCCTTAAGTGACAGCTACACATAATGATGGCCTTCCAAAGAGTACAGTATGGAAAGGGAGAAAAATATTTTTATAGTGGAGAAACCTGACAATCTCTGCTTCAGCCAGATGCTTAAGGTCAACATCAACAGTCACAAACCATGTTGATAGAATGTACCTTTGATATGGTATGAGGAAAATGTCACTTTATCCATGTGATTTTCCTTCCCCAAAACACCTGACCACAGCCTGACCATGAAAAAAAAAAAAAAATCAGACAAATACCAATTGAGAGACATTCTACAAAACACATGATTGTATGACTCAACACTTTCAAGGTCATCAAAAACAAGGAAAGTCCAAGAAACTGTCAGAGCCAAGAGAAGCTTTAGGAGACAAAACAAAATGTAATAGAATGTCCAGGATGGGATCCTGCAACAGAAAAAAAAAAAAAAAAAAAAGTAGGGGGTCATTAGGTATAAACTGAGGAAATATGAAGAAAGTGTGAGCTTTAGTGAATAATAATGTATCTACATTGGTTATTAATTATAACAAATGTAGCATACTAATGTAACAGTCTAATAATAGGGGAAACTGAGTGTGAAGTATATGGAAACTGTATTATCTTTATAATTTTTCTTTGAATCTGAAATTGTCCTTAAATTACAAAGGTTATTTTTTAAAAAACACATGACAAACTTCATAAAATTATTCCCTATTATTGTCATTAAAAAAGGAACAAATAATTAATATGCCCCATGGCTTTCTATATTTTCCTATCATATTTACCTATAGTACAGATATAAGCCTTACACAACTTCTGTCTTGCCACCAGGAGAAAACAGGCATAAAGATACAGGCCAACACATAAGGATGGAGAAGTAGAAATATGAGAAGAACCTGAATTCATGATAGCATCACTGAACTGCCTTTTTTATTTCTGAACTTCCTACCTTCAGACTTCTTATTTCCTGAAACAATAAATGTCCATCTTTTTATGTGATGAATACTCCAAAGGACCAGCAAATGTACCCTATGAGAAGAAAGACCAAGGATTATGGTTCTGCCATAAATGTGGTATTATAACAGTACCAGTACTTTTCCTTTCTCTCCCTTATGCCACAATCTCAAACATCCAAATGCAACAATTAATTCAGACTGAGAAGGTAGAGCTGGGAAGGAGAAAGCAGCTGATCCTACCTCCCAAACCACTGAAGGCTTCTGGCTGCATCAAGCCTGGCTTAGGGGAGAGAAGAAAGTTTTATTTAGTTTTCAGAAATTTGATATTATAATGTATAGACTTGAGTTATATTACACCAAACTAGAGTTTTATTATCTTAAAGTCATGAGAAATTTCTAGGATTTCCCCAAATTTTATCCAAGGGAAGAGGAAGAATGAGTCTCGGGAATGGGACTGAAGAGATATTGGGAACCCATTTAAAGTTATTCATTTGTTCCTCACCAAATCCAGCACATTGAATAAATTAGTTACATAGGTTTACAGAAAATTTAGGGAGAGCCCTGTCTTCTGGTAGCTTGTGTTTTCTAAATATCAAAAACTCTTAAGGAAAGCAGTAAGAAGAGCTTATTTATATATCTACCTGTAACAAAAGGGAGAAGATGACCTATATCTCAACAACAGCAACAATGACAAAACTTTCTAATGTGTTGGTATACAGTCAAGTTTAAAAATACTAAAAATTAAACTGTCTAAGCTCCTGCTTATGAAGTTTAATTTATAGTTTGCTTTCTTTTGCTTTTTAGATAAATTTTATTATTAAAACCTTTTCATCTTTTTCTTCTACATCTTTTGATATTATCATTCTTTTTTTAATTTAATGTAATTCATTTAGATATATAAAGGCCATCTTTCTCTAGGGGGAGGGATAGATTAATAAAACTAATAAATTAATAAATAAATTAATTATTAAATTAATAAAACGTTTCTTTTTGCCAATCTTTGTGGCAGATAAGAAAGAAAGAAAATAAACGTTTTGTTTTATCTCTATCATCCATATTTTTCTGTCAGCCCTAAGTCTTTTGCACCTCTTGCTCTGAACATATATTTAAATTTTCATAGGTTCGTCCTTACTAATTTTTATGGATGTATGTTTCTTTTGGACTTTAGCCTTTCTAATGTTATGCTTACAGGTCTATAAAATCCTTTTATAAACATCCTTGATTATACTCTCTTATTCTCTCTCTCTCTCCCTCTGCCTCTTTCTCTCCCTTTTTTACCTTTTGTCTTTTCTAGATGTCCATTGAAACATAAGCATTTTGGCCAGCTATGTATACAAGCCTGTGAGAAGTACTTCCAACTAGTTTCAGAAGCCATCCATAAAGTATAATCAATGAATCAAAATATTAGTCAATTCCACAATGGTGTGAAACTAGAGATCAACAAGAGGAAAGATGAAAAACCTACAAATATGTGGAAATTAAACAATAGACTTCTAAACAACCAATAGATCAAAGAAGAAATCAAAAAAGAAAGGAAAATAGAATAAAAACACAATGTAGCTTATGGGATACAGCAAAAGCAGTTCTGAAAGGAAAATATATAGCGGTAAATGCACATATTAAGAAATTAGAAAGATTTCAAACAATCTACCTTTATGCTTCAAAGCAATAGAAAAAGAAGACGTTAAGCCCAAAAGTAGCAGAAGGAAAGAAATAATAAAGATCAGAGTGGAAATAAATGAAATGGACACCAGAACAACAAGAGAAATAATCAATGAAAGTAAGAGCATATTTTTTAAAAGATAAACAAAATTGACAAACCTTTATCTAGACTAAAGAAGAAAAATAGAATACTCAAATAAATAATGATAGAAATCAAAGAGGAGACATTACAATTGATAACTACAGAAATACATAAGATCATAAGAAACTACTATGAACAATTATATGCCAACAAGTTACATAACTGAGAGAAACTAATAAATTTCTATAATGCACAACTTACCAAGACTGAACCAGGAAGAAACAGAAAATCTGAACAGACCAATGAGTAAAGAAACTGAATCAGTAATCAAAACCCTCCCCACAGAGAAAACCCCAGGACCAGATGGCTTCACTAGAAAATTCTACCAAACGTCAATCCTTCTCAAAATCTTCCAAAAATTTGAAGAGGAAAAAACACTCCCAAACTCATTCTACAAGGTCAACATTACCTTGGTACTAAAGCCAGATGCAGACAATACAAGAAAACTATAGACCAACATTTCTGATGAATACAGATGCAAAAATTCTCAACAAAATATCAAAACAAATTCAAGAACACATTAAAAGAATTACATATCATGGCCAAGTGGGATTTATCCCTGGAACACAAGAATGTTTCACTATATGCAAATTGATCAATGCAATGAAAGATAAAAATCACATAATCATCTCAAAAGATGTGGAAAAAACATTTGAGAAAATGCAACTTTCTTTCATGATAAAACCTTCAAGAGATTGGGTATAGAAAGGAATATACCTGATCATGATAAAGGCCATATATGACAAATTCACAGCTAATATTATACTCAATGGAGGAAAATTGAAAGCTTTTTCCTCTAAAATCAGAAATAACAAGGATGCCCACTGTCATCATTCTTATTCACTATAGTAGTAGAAGCACTAGCTAGAGCAATTAGGAAAGCCAAAGAAATAAAAGACATCCAAATCAGAAAGGAAGAAATAAAATAGTCACTATTTGCTGATGATGTGATTTTGTATTTAGAACATCCCAAAGACAACCAAACAACTGCAGGAACTAATCAATGATTTCAATAAAGTTGCAGGATATAAAATTAAAAAAAAAAACAAAAACAGAAATTAGTTGCATTTCTATACACTAATAATGAAACATCCAAAAAAAATAAACTATCCCATTCATGACAACTTCAAAAACAATAAAATAACTAGGAATAAATTTGACCAAGGAAAGGAAAGATCTATACAGTGAAAACTACAAGAAATGAAAGAAATTGAAAAATAAAAAACAAATGGAAAGAGATGTCATCTTAATGGATCAGAAGAATATTTTAAAATATCCATACTATCTAAAGCCATGTATAGATTTAATGCAATCCTCATCAAAATTCGAATGCCATTCTTTACCAAAAACAAAAACAAACAAATAAGCAAAAACACCTTAAATTTGTATGGAAACAGAAAAATCCTGAATAGCCAAAGCAATGATGAAAGAGAAGAACAAAGCTGGAGGTATCACACTTGCTGATTTCCTGATTTCAAACTATACTGCAAAGCTATGGTAATTAAAAAGGTAAGGTACTGGCATAAAAATAGACACATAGACAAATGGAACAAAATGAAGACCCCAGAATGAAACCCCTGCATATACGTCTGCATAGCCAACTAACATTCAACGAGGGAGCCAAGAACACCAAATGCGAAAAGGATGGTCTCTTTAACAAAAGGTACTTGGAAAACTGGAAAACACATGCAAAAAAATGAAACTGGACCCCTATCTTACACCACTTACAAAATTAACTTAAAATGGATCAAAGGCTTAAACATAAGACCTGATATAAAACTTCTAAAAGAAAACATAGGGAAGAGTCTCCTTAACACTGGTCTTAAAATTTTTTTTTTTTATATGACACCAAAACCACAAAAAAAAAAGCAAAATCAATAAATGGGATTACATCAAACTTAAAAGCTTCTGCACAACAAAAGAAATAATTAAAAACATGAAAACACAACCTCCAGAATGAGAGAAAAATTTTGCAAACTATATATCAGATAAGGGATTAATATCCAACTAAATTGTTTCTATACCTTTGCTATTGTGAATAACGCTGAAATAAACATGGGAGTGTTTCATTTCATTGGATATATACTCAGAAATGAAATGGCTGAATCACATGGTTCTATTTTTAATTTTTAAAATTTTAATCTTAATCTCCAAGATTTATAAAGAACTCATACAATTCAACAACAAATCCCCAATCTGATTTTAAAAATGGCAGAAGAACTAAATAGACATTTTCCCAAAAAAAGATATCCAAATAGCCAATAGGTACATGAAAAGGTGCTCAACACCACTAATAATCTGATCAATAAAATAAATAGTAGTCCTGAACTATAACTCATACTATAAAATAAATATATATTAGTCTATACTGACTGATGCAAATAAATGATCTAACTAGTTAATTTGAAAAGAAGATGAGAAGAAACAAAACTTCCTTAGGGAGGAATTAAAAATATATATATATTAATATATATAGACAACACACACACACACACACACAAATATATTACATATATGTAGATTCCATCCCCCCACCCCATCTCGATAGGAGTTGGAGCTTAATTCTTCTTCATCCTTAGTGTGGGCTAAACATCATGATTTGCTTTCAAAATATGGAAGGGGAAGAATTTGGAAAGGGAAAATTAGTAACTTAATACTATCGGAGAAACCTGGAAGACACAATTTTATTCAAGTGATCAAGATTAATTCATCATATGTGCATAGAATGTAATGTGACAGGATATGAAATTTCCTTCACCTCTGTGGTTTTATTTCTAATAATCCATAACCCCAGTCTAAGGATGAAAAAAAAATATCAGACAAACCCAAACCCAAACTGAGGAACATTCTGCAAAATGACTTACCAGCAATCCTCAAACTTTCAAAGTAATAAAAAAATAAATAAAAATAAAAAAGGAAAGACTAAAAAACCACTGGAGACCATTCAAGACTAGGAAGACATGACAAGTAAATGCAGTGTGGTATCCTGGGTTGGATCTTAAACAGAAAAATGTTGTTAACTGAAAAAAAGTTGAAATTTTAATTAAGTCTAGAATTTAACATAGTGCTGTTTATTTCTTAATTTTGATAAAAGTATCATAGTAATGTAAGAAAATAACATTAGGAAAACTAAATCTAGGTGAGGAGTACCTGCAAGTTTCTTTAAAAATCTAAAAACTATCTGAAGGGGAGGAAACAATTGACCATGCTAATGGACACCAAAAGAAAGCTGGGGTGGCAATCCTTATATCGGACAAATTAGATTTTAAACCAAAGACTTTAATAAGAGATGAGGAAGGACACTATATCCTACTTAAAGGGTCTATCCAACAAGAAGATCTAACAAGTGTAAATATCTATGCCCCTAACATGGGAGCAGCCAATTATATAAGGCAATTAATAACAAAAGCAAAGAAACACATCGACGACAACACAATAATAGTGAGGGACTTTAACACCCCCCTCACTGAAATGGACAGATCATCTAAGCAAAAGATCAACAAGGAAATAAACACTTTAAATGACACACTGGACCAGATAGACTTCACAGACATATTCAGAACATTCCATCCCAAAGCAATGGAATACACATTCTTCTCTAGTGCCCTTGGAACATTCTCCAGAATAGATCACATCCTAGGTCATAAATCAGGTCTCAACCAGTACCAAAAGACTGGGATCATTTCCTGCCTATTTTCAGACCACAATGCTTTGAAACTAGAACTCAAACACAAGAGGAAAGTTGGAAAGAACTCAAATACATGGAGGCTAAAGAGCATCCTACTGAAGAATGAATGGGTCAACCAGGAAATTAAAGAAGAATTTAAAAATTCATGGAAACCAATGAAAATGAAAACACAACTGTTCCAAATCTTTGGGATGCAGCAAAGGCAGTCCTAAGAGGAAAGTATATAGCAATACAAGCCTTTCTCAAGAAACAAGAAAGGTCTCAAAGACACAACCTAACCCTCCACCTAAAGGAGCTGGAGAAAGAACAGCAAATAAAGCCTAAACCCAGCAGGAGAAGAGAAATAATAAACATCAGAGCAGAAATCAATGAAATAGAAACTAAAAGAACAGTAGAACAGATCAACGAAACTAGGAACTGGTTCTTTGAAAGAATTAACAAGATTGATAAACCCCTGGCCAGACTTATCAAAAAGAAAAGAGAAATGACCCAAATCAACAAAATCACGAATGAAAGAGGAGAGATCACAACCAACACCAAAGAAATACAAACAATCGTAAGAACATATTATGAGCAACTCTATGCCAGCAAATTAGATAACCTGGAAGAAATGGATGCATTCCTAGAGATGTATCAACTACCAAAACTGAACCAAGGAAGAAACAGAAAACCTGAACAGACCTATAACCACTAAGGAAATTGAAGCAGTCATCAAAAATCTCCCAGCAAACAAAAGCCCAGGGCCAGATGGCTTCCCAGGGGAATTCTACCAAACATTTCAAGAAGAATTAATACCTATTCTTCTGAAACTGTTCCAAAAATAGAAATGGAAGGAAAACTTCCAAACTCATTTTATGAGGCCACCATTACTTGATCCCAAAACCAGACAAAGACCCCATCAAAAAGGAGAATTACAGACAAATATCCTTGATGAACACGGATGCAAAAATTCTCACCAAAGTACTAGCCAATAGGATCCAACAGTACATTAAAAGGATTATTCACCATGACCAAGTGGGATTTATCCCTGGGCTGCACGGTTGGTTCAACATCTGCAAATCAATCAATGTGATACAATACATTAATAAAGGAAAGAACAAGAACCATATGATCCTCTCAATAGATGCAGAAAAAGCATTTGACAAGGTACAGCATCCTTTCTTGATCAAAACTCTTCAGAGTATAGGGACAGAGGGTACATACCTCAATATCATAAAAGCCATCTATGAAAAACCCACATCGAATATCATTCTCAATGGGGAAAAACTGAGAGCTTTCCCCCTAAGGTCAGGAACACGGCAGGGATGTCCAATTTCACCACTGCTATTCAACATAGTATTAGAAGTCCTAGCCACAGCAATCAGACAACAAAAAGATATAAAAGGCATCCGAATCCACAAAGAAGGCAAACTCTCACTCTTTGCAGATGATATGATACTTTATGTAGAAAACCCAAAAGACTCCACCCCAAGACTGCTAGAACTCATACAGAAATTCAGTAAAGTGGCAGGATATAAAATCAATGCACAGAAATCAGTGGCATTCCTATACACCAACAACAAGACAGAAGAAAGACAAGTTAAGGAGTCAATCCCATTTACAATTGCACCCAAAACCATAAGATACCTAGGAATAAATCTAACCAAAGAGGCAAAGGATCTGTACTCAGAAAACTATAAAATACTCAGGAAAGAAATTGAGGAAGACACAAAGAAATGGAAAAACGTTCCATGCTCATGGATTGGAAGAACAAATATTGTGAAGATGTCAATGCTACCTAGAGCAATATACACATTCAATGCAATCCTCATCAAAATACCATCCACTTTTTTCAAAGAAATGGAACAAACAATCCTAAAATTTGTATGGAACCAGAAAAGACCCCGCATAGCCAGAGGAATGTTGAAAAAGAAAAGTCAAGCTGGTGGCATCACAATTCCGGACTTCCAGCTCTATTACAAAGCTGTCATCATCAAGACAGTATGGTACTGGCACAAAAACAGACACATAGATCAGTGGAACAGAATAGAGAGCCCAGAATTGGACCCTCAAGTCTATGGTCAACTCATCTTCAACAAAACAGCAAAGAATGTCCAATGGAAAAAAGACAGTCTCTTCAAAAAATGGTGTTGAGAAAATTGGACAGCCACATGCAGAAGAATGAAACTGGACCATTTCCTTACACCACACACAACAATAGATTCAAAATGGTTGAAAGACCTAAATGTGAGACAGGAGTCCATCAAAATCCTAGAGGAGAACACAGGCAGCAACCTCTTCGACCTCAGCCAAAGCAACTTCTTCCTAGAAACATCGCCAAAGGCAAGGGAAGCAAGGGCAAAAATGAACTATTGGGACTTCATCAAGATAAAAAGCTTTTGCACAGCAAAGGAAACAGTCAAAAAAACCAAAAGACAACCGACAGAATGGGAGAAGATATTTGCAAATAACATATCAGATAAAGGGCTAGTATCCAAAATCTATAAAGAAATT
Source organism: Mirounga leonina (assembly GCF_011800145.1). Taxonomy (NCBI): domain Eukaryota; kingdom Metazoa; phylum Chordata; class Mammalia; order Carnivora; family Phocidae; genus Mirounga; species Mirounga leonina. Next base: position 2,922,103 of record NW_023270839.1, on the reverse strand, counting down.
CTTAAACTCAACACCCAAAGAACAAATGATCCAATCAAGAAATGGGCAGAAGACATGAACAGACATTTCTGCAAAGAAGACATCCAAATGGCCAACAGACACATGAAAAAGTGCTCAACATCGCTTGGCATCAGGGAAATCCAAATCAAAACCTCAATGAGATATCACCTCACACCAGTCAGAATGGCTAAAATTAACAGTCAGGAAATGACAGATGTTGGCGGGGATGCGGAGAAAGGGGAACCCTCCTACACTGTTGGTGGGAATGCAAGCTGGTGCAGCCACTCTGGAAAACAGTATGGAGGTTCTTCAAAAAGTTGAAAATAGAGCTACCATATGATCCAGCAATTGCACTACTAGGTATTTACCCCAAAGATACAAATGTAGGGACCCAAAGGGGTACATGCACCCCGATATTTATAGCAGCAATGTCCACAATAGCCAAACTGTGGAAAGAGCCAAGATGTCCATCAACAGATGAATGGATAAAGAAGAGGTGGTATAGGGGCGCCTGGGTGGCTCAGTTGTTAAGTGTCTTCCTTCGGCTCAGGTCATGATCCCAGGTTCCTGGGATCGAGTCCCACATCGGGCTCCCTGCTTGGTGGGAAGCCTGCTTCTCCCTCTCCCATTCCCCCTGCTCGTGCTCTCTCTTTTGCTATATCTCTCTCTGTCAAATAAATAAATAAAATCTTTAAAAAAAAAATTAAAAAAATAAAAAAAGAAGAGGTGGTATATATATACAATGGAGTATTATGCAGCCATCAAAAAGAATGAAATCTTGCCATTTGCAATGACGTGGATGGAACTGGAGGGTATTATGCTCAGTAAAATAAGTCAATCAGCGAAAGACATGTATCATATGACCTCACTGATATGAGGAATTCTTAATCTCAGAAAACAAACTGAGGGTTGCTGGAGTGGTGGGGGGTGGGAGGGATGGGGTGACTGGGTGATAGACACTGGGGAGTGTATGTGCTATGATGAGCGCTGTGAAGTGTGCAAGACTCTTGAATCACAGATCTGTACCTCTGAAGCAAATAATACATTATATGTTGAAGAAGAAGAAGAAGAAGAAGAAGAAGAAGAAGAAGAAGAAGAAGAAGAAGAAGAAGAAGAAGAAGAAGAAGAAGGAGAAGGAGAAGAATAAGAAGAAGAAGGAGAAGGAGAAGGAGAAGGAGAAGGAGAAGAAGAAGAAGAAGAAGAAGAAGAAGAAGAAGAAGAAGGGGAAGAAGAAGAAGAAGAAGAAGGGGAAGAAGAAGGAGAAGAAGAAGAAGACAGCAGGAGGGGAAGATAGCAGGAGGGGAAGAATGAAGGGGGGGAAATTAGAGGGGTAGACGAACCATGAGAGACAATGGACTCTGAAAAACAAACTGAGGGTTCTAGAGGGGAGGGGGGTGGGAGGATGGGTTAGGCTGTGATGGGTATTAAAGAGGGCACGTTCTGCATAGAGCACTGGGTGTTATGCACAATGAATCATGGAACACTACATCTAAAACTAATGTTGTAATGTATGGTGATTAACGTAACAATAAAAAATTATAAAAAAAAGTTTTCCAAAATAAAATTTTCAAAATAAAAATATAATCATATATGTTATAGTATAGTTTATTTAAACTGTAATATTTAAATATTTAACTAATAGGTAATTTATTCTAAAACCCCTTTTGGAGTGCTTTTTATATAGTTTCAATGTGCTGGGGAGATTAGAGACATAATGGGACTACATTTGACCTGTACTTATAGATTAGCACTGTCCAGTAGGACTTTGTGATGATTAAATGTTCTTTACCTGTGCTATTCAATACTGGAGTCACTAACTATACATGACTGTGGAGCACCTTAAATGTGACTAATGAGACTGAGAAAATGTAGTTAATTTTTATTTAATCACTTGCAGCTAGTGGCTACTGTGTTGGACAACACAGTTCTAGATAATCCATCAGATGGCATGTTCCCTCAAAGAAAGGAATCACCATCATAATTAATTTATATTTTTAATAGAGCTGCTTTAATATATTAAGCAAACAAATATTATATTTAATAGAAATACTATTCCTTTAACACATATAAACAGAAAGATAAACAATTATAGTTGTTAGCCAATAGTCATTTCAAATTTAAGTATATTTGATACACAGAGAAGTGCATTTGATCTACAGATAGGTTAGCTTTTCTCTAATCTTAAGAAGTTGATGTTTTCTTGCTTCTGTGCTTCTAGATGAAGCATGCTGTTTTGAACTAGATAATCTTATATTCTCCATTTTTTTGAGATACAGTCTGATGTGACCTGATGAAATGTGACATGCTTGTCACTTTTTGTTAAAAGTGAGTATAAATGGGCAAATATCCATGTAACTAGAATGTTTTCCCATTAGTCGTTCCTGGCAGGTAATAGTCTACTAGCACAACCCTACATGGAAAACAAAAAAGCATTTTCATTAAAAGCAGCTGATGCCTTAACAAAAACCAGTTAAAATATTAAATTCAAGAGAAACTGTTTCTATATTCTTAGGATTCTGTCTTGCTTCCCCACAGTCTTATTTGAAAGGTTGAATAATAATTACTTCTTAAGCAAAAGATCAGAATATATATGTGGAGTGAGATGAGGAACAGACAGGACCAGTACACGAGTATTGTTCTTTTGTGGAAAGCATATTTAGTGAAAAGGGAGAGAAATTGTGCAGACAGTATATGATATATAACTAGAATTGTTTCTTATTAGAATACTTTTCTGACTTGTCCAGGAGGCATTATACTTTAAGCCATGTTCTTAGTGATACAGAAAATTTCTACTTATAATGCCATATGAGCTCCACCTTCTACTATTATGAAAACGAGCAGTAACGGAAAGATACTCCATTTTCTTCCTGTCACTCTCAAAAATATTAAGGTAATAATATGAAAAAATATTTATCTAAATGGCTATCATTTTTTAAAGTCCATGCAAGGCAAGAAATAGCCCAATGCAATTTGATTTAATTTATACATGGTTGACAAGAGATAACATACGACTGAAAGAATGTATTTTAGCTAGTAAAAGTAGAAATCATTTCAAGGAGGCCAAATATTCTAGATTTACCTTTAACTGTCACAGATAAAAAGGACTAATTAATGAAGTCTGCACTCAATAGATAAAGGGCTCCATTGGTACTCTTGTTAATTTTCCTGAAAGAGAAAGATAGTCCAGGTTGAATTTCCTCTTTAGCCTGAAATGGATTCCAGCTCTTCCTTCTTAATATCAGGAGAAAATGAAAAAGCAGAATATAAAAGCTAAAAATTAATCATAAATATTACATCAGTAGTATCCTTTAAAAACTGCCTAAATATGCAATGTATATTTAAAGTCATGAATCTCATATACTTCACAAGGTATCATCTAAAATTTTTTTAAAAATCAAAGAATCTGAAATCTGTTTTAGTTCATATGATTTATGGTACCAAAGAATATTAACATTATATAGTGCTACATTAGTCAAATTAGATTCCATGCACATAATGATGGAATAGAATCTCTCATATTACTTACTCATTTTATTTTTGAGTGGAAACAATGAAAATTTACCATCTATTGTAAATGTCTTCTCAACATTGTGTGAAATATTCTTAACAGTACCTGTGATGTAGGTTGAACTTACATAGAGAATAAATTAGTGATATTCCTTGAAGGAAATAACATTCAACTTTGGAAAGACTCACTAGGAAATAGTCTTACAGATGTTATGAAAATGTCAGGGCCCACAATAACCAATGACAACCTATAAAATTAGATTTAAGGTCTGACAAAAAAATGAAGGTTAACCCCAAACAATGCTTTAAGAGTTTCAAGTCGCTGTTATCAAATGTGTTAAAAAATAAGCTGTTATTAAAAACATGAGAAAATTATTTTTAAAGTGAATTTTTTTTCCCACAACATGTAGAATGCTTTTGCACGATAAAATGAAGATATACTATATAGTTGAGAATTAGTTCCAAATTTTATCTCCAGTTTGGATCTCTCTTCTGATGATCAGAGTTATAGATCCAAATCATCAGTTAGATGCTTAATAGGTAACTCAAATAGGTACCTTAATGTATCCAAAAATAAACTCTTGATTTATCCTTCAAAACTTGCTCTTCTCAAAGTCTTGCTTCCCTACAGTATCCACTATCTCAGGAAATAGCAACCTTCTTGAGTTATTTCACAAACTTAGTGTTTGTGTCCTTGACTTCTTTCATATTTTCAGATAAGATATCCAATCCATCAGCAAATTCTGCTTCAAATAGTATCCAGAATACAACCACATCTCCGTACCTCCACTATACTATCATCTCTGTCTTAAGTTATTGCGATAATAACTGGTCTCTTTGCTTCAGCCTTTGCTCCACACCTCAAATATATTCCATTCTCAATACATGCAATGCTTCTAATGTGTATGGTGGATTTTTGTCACATCTGTCTTCAAAATTGTCCAGTGGCTTTTCAAGTGGAAAACCCCAAATCCTTACGATGGCTTATAAGCATATACATATTTGAGCTCCCCACCTTTCTTTGTCTCATCTTCCACTATTTCTTTTTTATCCATCTGCTTCAGACAGAACTGCTTCTCCTTGAGAAGAGTAAAGCATCTTCCTTTTCCCTTATTGTTCTCTCCATCTGAATGATCTTCCCCCAGATATCCTACACGGCTTCTTGCATGACTACCTTAGCACTTCTCATAAATGTCACTTTATCCATTTACCTTTCTTGATGACAATTTTAAAAACAGTAGCTCACATTATCTATACCCCTTCTCAGTTTTATTTTTCCTTGCAGTACTTATTATATATTTTAGTGTGTTTCCCCTAAAAAATTATAAGCTATTTAAGGACAAAAATTTATATCTCTTTTTTTATTATTATTCATGAAAGTCAGAGAGAGAGAGGCAGAGGCAGAGGGAGAAGCAGGCTCCCCGCTGAGCAGGAAGCCCGATGCGGGACTCGATCCCAGAACCCCGGGATCATGACCTGAGCCGAAGGCAGACGCTTAACCATCTGAGCCACCCAGGCGCCCTATATCTCTTTTATTAACCATTCTATCCCCAGTTCTTCAAACAAATACCAATTATGTGAATGCTCAATAAATTTTTGATGAATAAATAATTTATATGTGAATAACATATAACCATTTGATTATAATTTTATTTACCTAAGATATCACACATCTACTGTGGTCTCTTCAGCCAGTTTCATATTTAAACTTCTGATTCAAAATCTATAGTGAAGTGATCATGTTTGCCTATAGCATTTTAATTTCAAAAAAACCAGCAAACATTTGTTTTGTTTTACTATACAAAATCACTGTGCTAAGTATCCTGGAATAAAAATGTAATAAAAACTCAAAGAGGTTATTTTTTAATTAAAAATACAGTCCGAGGGGTGCCTGGGTGGCTGAGTTGGTTAAGCAGCCAACTCTTGATTTCTGTTCAGGTCATGCTCTCAGGGTTGTGGGATTGAGCCGCACCACCACCCTCTGCCCCTTGCCCCCAGGAGGATCCATGCTCAGTGGGGTGTCTGCTTGAGAGTTCTCTCTCTCCCTCTCCCTCTGCCCCTGCCCCTGCTCTCTTGCTCTCTCTCTCTCTCAAATAAATCTTTAAAAAAAATTAAAATGCAGTCCTAGCATTATTTACTTTATAGATAAATGGAAGGAAATGCATGTAGGAACACAATTATTATTAGCATCTCTTCATAGATACGAGCATGGGTAGGGAAGTTAGTCATTGTTATCACATTCTAGCTTTGAGACTGACATTATATGAGTATGTTTCCAGGAAAACATGCCTAGAATGTAACGATTGAAAGCTGTGATCACAACTTCAAAGACTATGGGGTACATCATGCAAAATAATGCATGAGATATAAATATTAAACTTCTTGAGGTGCAATTTAGCATAATGATTCCAAAATTATATTTCTTTTAAAACACATTGCAGACCAAATGAAATATAGAAAGAAAATCACACAAAGACAAAATGTACAGCATGGCCCAGGAACAACCCATTTGTGATTTCTGATCTAAAGGAATTGTAACATACTTAAGTGTTTCTTCTTCATTGTTAACCATCTTTTTTATTAAGAGTGATAGTTGACAAATGGTTTATGTGTGATCCAAAAAAAAATGTAGGCAAGACCCAAAAATATGCCAATATTTATCTAATTCTATCACGGGCAAGAAGGATCTGTGATTCTAGGCAATGAAGTCTAGTTTTTAAGCAGGAAATACTGCTATTATGGAACAGTATAATTTATCCAATTGCCTTACCTTGGAATTACTAAAAGGAAAAGGAAGAGGAGAAGGGCTGGGAGGAGATGAAGATGAAGAAAACAAAGATAAAGATGAAAAAAAAGTACAAAAAGAGGAAGGCGGCAAAGATGGTGATCCCAATAAACTTTCAATCCTTTTATTCTCAAACTCTAATCACCACATAAGGCAATAAATTGGCTCGTGGTTTGTAAGAATTAATAGTAATGATCCATTTAATTATTTTTATTCATTCAACAAATAGTTTTGAGCACTTGCTACGTGCAAGGCTCAACTACATGTACTCAACTCTGGGTCATCTGGAGAATATTATACACAGCTCTTGCCTTCATGCAGCAATACTGTGGTAGACTTTCTCCTTAGGAAGGTGTGCCCAGTCCTGAATGCTAAATGATGACTGTGTTTTTAAACAAAGTATTTATTTTCTAATGAAAATAAATGACATCTGATTTATCAAACATCAGTTGCTTGTGAGGTCCTTTAATGTTAATCAGTGAAATGTAGCCAGATTACTCACGGATTAAAAAAAAAATTAAAGTCTTATTTCTAGAATAACAGTTCAATGACTCTGTTGAGAAACCTTGGCCTCTGATAGTCTTATCCAAATACTGTCATTCTATGGGGTCTGACAGGGGCAGGCTTAATCTCTCTTTCTTCCATCTTCTCTCAAATGCTGCATGGTATATATATATATTTAAAACCTATAGACACAGTAGAAGAGTTATAGGTTTGGATTAATTGTGAAAACTGGAGAAAAATTCACTTAACAGAGCAGCTGGACTGGACTAGATGAGCAGTTGATAGGAAGAAAGAGGGTCAGTGTCTTTCCAGGCTAAAAAGCAACATGACAAAACGTGCATTACCTCACATGGACATGGTGCAGGGTCTGAAGTGGCATAGCACAGACTGTGCAGAAGCTATGAAGGGATGATAGGAATGAGTCTATATTCTACAGAACTTTGGATGTCATTTAAGAGAATTACATGGATAGTAGTCAGCTGCTTTTTAATGCAGAGTGGCAATAATGAGCAGAATAAATTAGATGAGCAAGAGATTAAACAGAGGATAGCTGATAAAGACAACAGACTAATTCTCTGAAAGCCATTTTGTTGAAGGACACTTTTCTGGCAGAAAGGGATACAGTTTACCAAATAACCAATTCATTTAATGACCAATTCAAAAGAAGACCAATTCACCAAATTGTTTTAGCCCTTCCCCCCAAAATGGACTCTACTGATTACTTATAAAATGTACAATAATTTCTGTTGCAGTGGAAGGTTTCAACAAGCTTTACAAACATTTTCCTCCCAGAGATTTGGTTTTGATATAATCATTTTGCCTACTTGTTTTGTCCCAGTTGCTGTACCAGAGAGAGCAGTATTAAATAAATTTGTTTTTCGGGGCACCTGGGTGGCTCAGTTGGTTAAGCGACTGCCTTCGGCTCAGGTCATGATCCTGGAGTCCTGGGATCGAGTCCCACATCGGGCTCCCTGCTCAGCGGGGAGTCTGCTTCACCCTCTGTCTCCCCTCTCATGCTCTCTCAAATAAATAAATAAAATCTTTTAAAAAAAATTTGTTTTTCCATAGTTACTATTTTTAAAACAATGAAATGGGTCAGTCTCTTCCAGACATTTTTAATGTATATACTATCTTTCTCCCTTTTCTTAATATAGAGATTTTTAAATGGATCTATCAAATTAATTGTTCATCTTTTTCTCATTTCATGAATCCCATGCATCATGCCATTCAGTATCATATACATGAAATGATAAATTTGTTCAAGTGAAATTTAATAGCTGTTTTATTTCCTCTATGTTTACAGACTTCGTCAGTCAGGAAACAAAATTTATGTGTACATATACATTTTCACATATCACTGTTAACTTTTTCATTTATCAAAATTCTTAACCTGTGGGAGTTGTACTCCAAATTAGACACATATTTCATATAAGTTAGTACAGACATAAATTCACAAAAAATAGAGAAAACAGGAAACTGTACTGAAGGGGAAGTCTATCAATTTTCATATAAAATGTTGATTATTCAAGAAGTGCTCAGAGGTGACATCACCAAAATGGCAACATAGGTTGTTCCCAACTTCACTCCACCTCACAGAACAGTTAACAACTATTCATAGACAAGACACCACTGAGAATCCTAAAACATGGGAGGGAAGCTGAAGTACTCCCTGCCCCACAGAGATCAAGACAGACCACATTAGAAGGGTAAGAGGAGCAGCAACATGCTGATCATATTGCCCCTCCCCCTGGCCAGTGCAGCACCACACTGCCTGCAGTTTGTCCAATAGGAAAAGAAAGTAGGGTGGACATCAAGTTTCCCAGCATTGTGAGTCACTTCTTGGAAGTGAGTCACTTCTTGGAAGCCCCTATTCCTGTCTTGCCCCATGAGGATTGTGGGGAAATCTGTAGGCCTTGACCACTGGGGATCTCTTTGTGACAGATGTGATGGGGAAGAGAAGTAAAAGAGCAAGGTTTAGGAATTCTATTGAAGATATTTTATGTAAGCTTCATGGTAACCACAAGAGAAAAACTTATAGTAATTACATAAAAGACAATGATAAAAAACCAAAACATACTTATACCAAAAGACATCAAAACATTAAAAAAAGAGAGAGAGATCAGGATATAAACAAGGAACAAAGAATCTACAAAACACGCCAAAAACAATTAACATAATAACAACAGTAAGACCTTACCTATCAATAATTACTGTAGATATAAATAGGTTAAATTCTCTAATAAAAAGATAGAGAATGGCTGAATGGATTAAAAAAAATAAGACCCACTGACATGCTGCCTACAAAAGAATCACTTTAGTCCTAAACATACACTTTGACTCAAAGTGAAGGGACAGAAAAACATATTTCAAACAAATGATACCCAAGACAAACAGCAGCAACAACAATAAAAAAGAGGTAGTTAATGGTAAAAATGGTAAAAAGAGACAAAGAAGGTCATTATATAATGATAAAGGTATCAATCCATCAAGATATAAAAATGTATACAAACAACATGGGAACACACAGATATATAAAGTAAAAGTGAACAAAGCTAAAGGAGAAATAAACAGTAATACAATAACAGTTGGGTACTTTAACACCCCATTCTCAACAATGTATAGATTATCCAGACAGAGAAATAGAAAGGAAATGGTGGATTTGAACATTACTAAAGACCAAATAGATCTAGCAGACATGTACAAAACATTCTATTCCACAACAGCAAAATACACATTCTACTCAAGTGCACATGGAACATTTTCTAGGACAGACCATATGTTAAGCCACAAAAAAAAGTCTTAGCAAATGCAAACATTCTGAGATAATACCAACCATCTCTTCTTACCACCTTAGTATGCAACTAGAAATCATTATTAACAGGAAGAAAACTGGAAATTCAGGAATACATAGAAATTAAGCTCTCCTGAATGACCAATGAACCAAAGAAGAAATTAAAGAGGAAATAAAATATCTTGAAAAAAACAAAAATGAAATCACAACATACCAAATTAATAGCATGCAGCAAAAGCAAGCATAAGAGGAAAGTTCCTATAACATAGGAAATGCCTATGGTGAATTTTACTAAGCTTTTAAAGCATTAACACTAATTCTTTCCAAACTCTTCCAAAAAAATTAAAGAGGAGGGAATACTGCCAAATTCATTTTACAAGCGCAGAATTACACTATAACTGAAACCAGAAAAGGACACTACAAGAAAACTACAGGTCAACATCCCTGATGAGGGCAGAATTCGAGAGATAAGATATACCATAAGACAAAACAACATTAGAATAATTGGGATCTCAGAAGAACAAAGAGAGAGAGGGACAGAAGGTATAATGGAGCAAATTATAGCAGAGAACTTCCCTAATTTGGGGAAGGAAACAGGCATCAAAATCCAGGAAGCACAGAGAACCCCTCTCAAAATCGATAAAAATAGGTCAACACTCCAACATCTAATAGTAAAACTTACGAGTCTCAGAGACAAAGAGAAAATCCTGAAAGCATCTCGGGACAAGAGATATGTAACCTACAATGCTAGAAACATTAGATTGGCAACAGACCTATCCACAGAGACCTGGCAGACCACAAAGGACTGGCAGGATATATTCAGAGCACTAAATGAGAAAAATATGCAGCCAAGAATACTACATCCAGCTAGGCTGTCATTGAAAATTGAAGGAGAGATAAAAAGCTTCCAGGACAAACAAAACTGAAGGAATTTGCAAACACAAACCAGCCCTACAAGAAATCTTGAAAGGGGTCCTCTAAGCAAAGAGAGACGCTAAAAGCAACATAGACCAGAAAGGAACACAGACAATATACAGTAACAGTCACCTAACAGGCAATACAATGGCACTAAATTCCTATCTTTCAATAGTTACCCTGAATGTAAATGGGCTAAATGCCCCAATCAAAAGACACAGGCTAACAGACTGGATTAAAAAACAAGACCCATCAATATGCTGTCTGCAAGAGACTCATTTTAGAACCAAAGACACCCCCAGATTGAAAGTGAGGGGGTGGAAAAACATTTACCATGCTAATGGACACCAAAAGGAAGCTGGGGTGGCAATCCTTATATCAGACAAACTAGATTTAAACCAAAGGCTGTAATAAGAGATGAGCAAGGACACTATATCCTACTTAAAGGGTCTATCCAAAAAGAAGATCTAACAATTGTAAATATCTATGCCCCTAACATGGGAGCAGCCAATTATATAAGGCAACTAATAACAAAAGCAAAGAAACACATCGACAACAACACAATAATAGTGGGGGACTTTAACACTCCCCTCACTGAAATGGACAGATCATCTAAGCAAAATATCAACAAGGAAATAAACACTTTAAATGACACACTGGACCAAATGGACTTCACAGACATATTCAGAACATTCCATCCCAAAACAACGGAATACACATTCTTCTCTAGTGCCCATGGAACATTCTCCAGAATCGATCACATCGTAGGTCACAAATCAGGTCTCAACTGGTATCAAAAGATTGGGACAATTCCCTGTCTATTTTCAGACCACAATGCTTTGAAACTAGAACTCAATCACAAGAGGAAAGTCGGAAAGAACTCAAAAAGCATCCTACTAAAGAATGAATGGGTCAACCAGAAAATTAAAGAAGAATTAAAAAATTCATGGAAACCAATGAAAATGAAAACACAACTATTCAAAATCTTTGGGATGCAGCAAAGGCAGTCCTAAGAGGAAAGTATATAGCAATACAAGCCTTTTTCAAGGAACAAGAAAGGTCTCAAAGACACAACCTAACCCTACACCTAAAGGAGCTGGAGAAAGAACAGCAAATAAAGCCTAAACCCAGCAGGAGAAGAGAAATAATAAACATCAGAGCAGAAATCAATGAAATAGAAACTAAAAGAACAGTAGAACAGATCAACGAAACTAGGAGCTGGTTCTTTGAATGAGTTAACAAGATTGATAAACCCCTGGCCAGACTTATCAAAAAGAAAAGAGAAATGACCCAAATCAACAAAATCACGAATGAAAGAGGAGAGATCACAACCAACACCAAAGAAATACAAACAATCATAAGAACATATTATGAGCAACTCTATGCCAGCAAATTAGATAACCTGGAAGAAATGGATGCATTCCTAGAGATGTATCAACTACCAAAACTGAACCAAGAAAGAAACAGAAAACCTGAACAGACCTATAACCACTAAGGAAATTGAAGCAGTCATCAAAAATCTCCCAGCAAACAAAAGCCCAGGGCCAGATGGCTTCCCAGGGGAATTCTACCAAACATTTCAAGAAGAATTAATACCTATTCTTCTGAAACTATTCCAAAAATAGAAATGGAAGGAAAACTTCCAAACTCATTTTATGAGGCCAGCATTACCTTGATCCCAAAACCAGACAAAGACCCCATCAAAAAGGAGAATTACAGACAAATATCCCTGATGAACATGGATGCAAAAATTCTCACCAAAATACTAGCCAATAGGATCCAACAGTATATTAAAAGGATTATTCACCAAGACCAAGTGGGATTTATCCCTGGGCTGCAAGGTTGGTTCAACATCCGCAAATCAATCAACGTGATACAATACATTAACAAAAGAAAGAACAAGAATCATATGATCCTCTCAAGAGATGCAGAAAAAGCTTTTGACAAAGTACAGCATCCTTTCTAGATCAAAACTCTTCAGAGTATAGGCATAGAGGGTACATACCTCAATATCATAGAAGCCATCTATGAAAAACCCACATCGAATATCATTCTCAATGGGGAAAAACTGAGAGCTTTTCCCCTAAGGTCAGGAATGCGGCAAGGGATGTCCACTATCACCACTGCTATTCAACATAATATCAGAAGTCCTAGCCACAGCAATCAGACAACAAAAAGAAATAAAAGGCATCCAAATTGGCAAAGAAGAAGTCAAACTCTCACTCTTTGCAGATGATATGATACTTTATGTGGAAAACCCAGAAGCCTCCACCCCAAAACTGCGAGAACTCATACAGGAATTCAGTAAAGTGGCAGGATATAAAATCAATGCACAAAAGTCAGTGGCATTCCTATATACCAACAAGACAGAAGAAAGAGAAATTAAGGAGTCGATCCCATTTACAATTGCACCCAAAACCATAAGATACCTAGGAATAAATCTAACCAAAGAGGCAAAGGATCTGTACTCAGAAAACTATAAAATACTCAGGAAAGAAATTGAGGAAGACACAAAGAAATGGAAAAACGTTCCATGCTCATGGATTGGAAGAACAAATATTGTGAAGATGTCACTGCTACCTAGAGCAATCTACACATTCAATGCAATCCCCATCAAAATACCATCCACTTTTTTCAAAGAAATGGAACAAACAATCCTAAAATTTGTATGGAACCAGAAAAGACCCCGCATAGCCAGAGGAAAAGCCAAGCTGGTGGCATCACAATTCCGGACTTCCAGCTCTATTACAAAGCTGTCATCATCAAGACAGTATGGTACTGGTACAAAAACAAACACATAGATCAGTGGAACAGAATAGAGAGCCCAGAATTGGACCCTCAAGTCTATGGTCAACTCATCTTCAACAAAACAGCAAAGAATGTCCAATGGAAAAAAGACAGTCTCTTCAAAAAATGGTGTTGGGAAAATTGGACAGCCACATGCAGAAGAATGAAACTGGACCATTTCCTTACACCACACACAACAATAGACTCCAAATGGTTGAAAGACCTCAATGTCAGACAGGAGTCCATCAAAATCCTAGAGGAGAACACAGGCAGCAACCTCTTCGACCTCAGCTGAAGCAACTTCTTCCAAGAAACATCGCCAAAGGAAAGGGAAGCAAGGGCAAAAATGAACTATTGGGACTTCATCAAGATAAAAACTTTTGCAAAGCAAAGGAAACAGTCAACAAAACCAAAAGACAACCGACAGAATGGGAGAAGATATTTGCAAATAACATATCAGATAAAGGGCTAGTATCCAAAATCTATAAAGAAATCATCAAACTCAACACCCAAAGAACAAAGAATCCAATCAAGAAATGGGCAGAAGACATGAATAGACATTTTCCCAAAGAAGACATCCAAATGGCCAGCAGACACATGAAAAAGTGCTCAATATCACTCAGCATCAGGGAAATCCAAATCAAAACCTCAATGAGATATCACCTCACACCAGTCAGAATGGCTAAAATTAAGTCAGGAAACGACAGATGTTGGCGGGGATGCGGAGAAAGGGGAACCCTCCTACACTGTTGGTGGGAATGCAAGCTGGTGCAGCCACTCTGGAAAACAGTATGGAGGTTCCTCAAAAAGTTGAAAATAAAGCTACCATATGATCCAGCAATTGCACTACTGGGTATTTACCCCAAAGATACAAAAGTAGGGATCCGAAAGGGTACGTGCACCCCGATGTTTATAGCAGCAATGTCCACAATAGCCAAACTGTGGAAAGAGCCAAGATGTCCATTGACAGATGAAGGGATAAAGAAGAGGTGGTATATATATACAATGGAATATTATGCAGCCATCAAAAGGAATGAGATCTTGCCATTTGCAACGACATGGATGGAACTGGAGGGTATTATGTTGAGCGAAATAAGTCAAACAGAGAAAGACATGTATCATATGACCTCACTGATATGAGGAATTCTTAATCGCAGGAAACAAACTGAGTGTTGTTGGAGTGGGGGGTGGGGTGGGAGGGCTGGGGTGACTGGGTGATAGACACTGGGGAGGGTATGTGCTCTGGTAGGCCATGTGAATTGTGCAAGACTGTTGAATCTCAGATCTGTACCTCTGAAACAAATAATGCAATATATGTTAAGAAAAAAAAAAAAAAAAGAAGAAGAAGGTAGCAGGAGGGGAATAATGAAGGGGGAAATCGGAAGGGTAGACAAACCCTGAGAGACGATTTAATCTGAAAAACAAACTGAGGGTTCTAGAGGGGAGGGAGGTGGGAGGATGGGTTAGCCTGGTGATGGGTATTGAGGAGGGCACATTCTGCATGGAGCACTGAGTGTTATGCACAAACAATGAATCATGGAACACTACATCTAAAACTAATGATGTAATGTATGGGGATTAACATAAGAATAAAAAAATTTAAAAGAAAAAAAAATAAATAAATATTCTAAAAAAAAAAAAAGAAAAAAGAAACTGCTAAAGACTCCACCAAGAAATTGTTAGAACTAACAAATGATTCAGTAAAACTTCAGAATACAAAGTCAATATAAAAAATTTTGTTGTGTTTCTATACATTAATGAACTATAAGGAAGTTAAGAAAACAACCTCATTTACAGTTGTATCAAAAAGAATAAAATACCTAGGAATAAATTTAACCAAGGAGGTGAAAGACTTTCACATTATAACCTATACATAAAAGTTACTGATGAAAGAAATTGAAGAAGACACAAATAAATGGAAAGATATTCTGTGCTCATGTACTGCAAAATTAATATTGTTAAAATGTCCAAATAACCCAAATCACTCTATAGATTCAATGTAACCTTTGTCATAATTACAATGGCATTTGTTTCACAGCAATAGATGAAACCATCCTAAAATTTTTATGGAACCAGAAAAGATCCCAAATAACGAAAGCCATCCTCAGAAAGAAAGACAAAGCAGGAGGCATCATGCCTCCTAATTTCAAGCTATATTACCAAATCATAGTAAATCAAAACAATATGGTACTAGCATAAAAATAGGTACATATATCAATGGAACAGATCAAGAGCCCAGAAATAAACCCATGCATATATGGTCAACTAATATTTGAGAAAGTATCCAAGAATATTCAATAGAGAAAAGGTAATCTCTTCAATAAACAGTGCTGGGAAAATTGAATATCACACGTATAAAAATGAAACTAGACCTCTATCTTGGAACACTCACAAAAATTAACATAAAATGAATTAAAGACTGAATTGTAAAACAAAATGATAAAACTCCTTTAAAAAAAAAAAAAGCCTTGGTGATAAGCATCAGTGGATTAAGCATCCACTCTTGATTTTGGCTCAGGTCATGACCTCAGGGTTGTGAGATCGAGCCCCACATTGGGCTCCACACTAGGTGTGGAGCCTGCTTAAGATTCTCTCTCTCCCTCTCCCTCTGCCCTTATCCCCCTCTAAAAATAATAATAATAAATAAAAATTAAAAAAATAAAAGGCTTTGGTGATAAAAAGCTCCTTGCAATGGGTCTTGGCAATGATTTCTTTGCATATGACACTGAAAGCACAACAACAAAATAAAAAATAAGCCAGTGGTCTACAATGAACTAATAGCTTCTGCACAGCAAGAGAAATGATCAACAAAATGAAAAGATACCCTATAGAATGGGAAAAAATATTTATAAGCCATATATCTGATAAGGGGTTGATATCCAAAATATGTAAAGTACTCATACAAGCCAATTCCAAAAAAAATAATAATAATAATGAAATAATCCAATTAAAAATGGGCAATGGACCTGAATAGACATTTTTCCAAAGACAATATATGAATAGCCAACAGTCTAAATGAAAAGGTGCTCTGCATCACCAGTCACGTGTTAAGAATAACTGTTAAGAATAACTGTTAAGAATAACTATCATCAAAAAGACAAGAGGTAAGAATCGCTGGCAAGAATGTAGAGAAAAGGACACAGTGGTGCACTGTTGGTAGGATTTTAAATTGGTACTGTCACTATGGAAAAAGTAGAGATTCCTCAAAAAATTAAAAATAGAACTACCATATGATCTAGCAAATTCACTTTTGAGTATTTATCCAAAGTGAAAACACTATACCAAGCATATATCTATACCCCATTTATAGCAGCATTATTAATAATAGCCAAGAAAAGAAAACAATCGTAGTGTCTGTTGATGAATGAATAAAGAAAATGTGTTATATATATGCAATGGAATATTATTCATCCATAAAAGGAAAGAAATCTTGCCATTTGTGACAATATGATGGACCTTGAGAGAATTATGCTGAGTGAAATAAGTCAGACAGAGAAAGACAAATACTGTAACTGTATGATCTTACTTATATGTAGAATCTAAAAAAAATAAAAGAAAGAAAAAAAACCAAACACATAGAAAAAGAGATTAGTTTTGTGGTTACCAGAGGCAAGGAATGTGAGGAGGGGGAATTATAAAGGTGGTTAAGAGATACAAACTTCCAATTGTAAGATAAATAAGTACTAGAATGAAATGTAAAACATGAGTACTTTAGCTAACACTGCTAACACTACTATACGATACATATGAAAGTTAAGAGAGTAGATGCCAGGAGTTCTCATCAAAAGAGGGGAGAAAACATTTTGTTTTATTTAAAAAAAGAAAGAAAGGAAAGAAAAAGTGACCAGTGTCTGATTTTAAGGATATGCTTAAAACAGACTTTCATTGAACTCAACTCACATGAATTAAAAAGAAACTGAAACATCAGGGCACTGGATCGAAAATGTGATGGAAGTGAAATAATCCACCCCATTATTCATTAATTTCTTATTATTTGAGATACATGTTGTCTGAAATTTAAAATATTAGTATTTCTTATTTCAATACTAAATGGTCAAAGTTTGTTGAAGCAGCCCATGGGAGAAAAAAGTAATATAAACCTTTTAAATAGATAAAAAACTATGGGGGGTTAATTATAAATTGTAGAATTGATCATTATGTAAGTTCTTAACTGAAAAGGATTTTTAAATATTACAGAGAAAATATAATGGGCTCTTGAATTATGTTTGAAGCCATTAGAATGAGTACTAGAAAGCCTATTAACAGAACCTGGAATATAGATTGGAGACATTGGTTGAGGAAGAACAGTTAATAGATTTTGCTCCTAGGTCACTGAGAGGTCAGAGTTACTCTAGGTTGAAACAAGAAAAAGAAAAAAATTTGTCAGGAAAGATAATGAGGAATTAAGGGCACGTGGAGTATGACATATTGGAATGACATGGTCAAATATCCATCAAAGAATGAAAAATCTGGGCCCTAGAGCTCAGGATAAAATTCATCAGAATAATTAGAAAAGAAGAGTATAGTTAACCAATATTATTATACACCTACAATGTATCAGGTGCTAAGGCAAGCATTTCAAATACATTTACTGATATTACTCTCAATGACAACATTTTAGAATGACTTGCTATGCTCAATTTATCTTCAATTAATAAACCAAGACTTTAAAAAGTATAAGTTACTGTTATAAGTATACATAAGCTCAAAATGGATGAAAGATCTCAATGTGAGAGCAGAATCCATCAAAATCCTAGAGGAGAACATAGGCAGTAACCTCTTCAACATTGGCCAAAGCAACTTCTTTCAAGATACATCTCCAAAGACTACTGAAACAAAAGCAAAAATGAACTTTTGGGACTTCATCAAGATAAAAAAAACTTCTGCACAGCAAAGGAAACAGTCAACAAAACAAAGAGGCAACCCACAGAATGGGAGAAGATATTTGCAAATGACACTACAGACAAAGCACTGATTTCCAAGATCTAAAAAGAACTTCTTAAACTCAACACCCAAAAAACAAATAATCAAGTCAAAAAGTGGGCAGAAGACATGAACAGACACTTCTCCAAAGAAGTCATACAAATGGCTAACAGACTCATGAAAAAATGTTCATCATCATTAGCCATCAGGGAAATTCAAATCAAAACCACATTGAGATACCACGTTACACCAGTTAGAATCGCAAAAAATGACAAGGCAAGAAACAACAAATGTTGGAGAAGTTGTGGAGAAAGGGGAACCCTCTTACACTGTTGGTGGGAATGCAAGTTGATACAGTCACTTTGGAAAACAGTGTGGAGGCTCCTCAGAAAATTAAAAATAGAGCTACCCTATGACCCAGCAATTGCACTACTGGGTATTTACCCCAAAGACGCAGATGTAGTGAAAAGAAGGGCCATATGCACCCCAATGTTCATAGCAGCAATGTCCGCAATAGCCAAACTGTGGAAAGAGCCAAGATGCCCTTCAACAGATGAACGGATAAAGAAGATGTGGTCCATATATACAATAGAATATTACTCAGCCATCAGAAAGGATGAACACCCAACTTTTACATCAACATGGATGGGACTGGAGGAGGTTATGCTAAGTGAAATAAGTCAAGCAGAGAAAGTTAATTATCATATGGTTTCACTTATTTGTGGAACATAAGGAATAGAATGGAGGACATTAGGAGAAGGAAGGGAAAAATGAAGGGAGGTAAATGGAAGGGGAGACTAACCATGAGAGACTATGGACTCAGAAACAAACTGAGGGTTTTAGAGGGGAGGAGGGTGGGCGGATGGGTTAGCCTGGTGATGGGTATTAAGGAGGGCACATATTGCATGGAGCACTGGGTGTTATTCGAAAATAATGAATCATGGAACACTACATAAAAACTAATGATGTACTGTATGGGGACTAACATAACAAAATTAAATTAAATTAAATTTTTAAAAAGTATATTTTTTATAGGTTATATTATTGTTTCCAATTTTGTGTCTCCTTCCCAGTGGAGGGATTATATATTCCTGCCCCTTGCCATACGATTTGCTATACCTCCCTAAGGAAGGAGTATATTTCTGCAGATCATAAACATCATGCTTGTCTATGTGACTTGCTCTAGACATTTATGTATGCTATATTCAGTTAGAAACTTTAAGAATGATTACATGGAATGATCACATGGACTTGTTATTTTCCTTTTCCTTTTTCCAGAAGACAGGATTTTTTCCCCTCAGCTTGGATCCAGTAGAAAGAAGGCATATAAAACAAGAGAGACAACATCTGATATAAAATATAAGCAAGAAAACAAAATTTGTGTTATAATCTACTAAAACTCAGGGGTTGTTTTTTATGCAACATAACCTAGTAAAAGTCAACTAATATAGTGGTAAGTCATGGAGCTCATTGTCAAAGTAAGTTCTATCTGACTTTAAATCCCATGCGTAATCTATTAAATCATTCTCTCTCTCATTATATGATATATAAAGCCATGTGTAGATGATGTAATTCAGAACTGAGTCTAAATGTTCAAGGACAATTTTGGGAAATCTCCATTTTGTCAATATACAAAGTATGAGGAAATAGAAAGGAGACTAGGGAAAAAAATAAGTGCCGTGGTAGAACAGTTAATGCAGGAAAAAATTTCAAGAAGGGAGTAATCTGCAATATCAAATATTCAAGAAAATGGAAAGGATGAGGACTAAGAAGAATTTAAGAAGAAATTTCTGGTTTTAGAAATCAGATCATTTATCATCTTCAAAGCTTGCTTGACATATTTGTAGAACTAAGATGTAAAGGGAAGGCAAGTGTTCATAACCTCAGTCTAAGAACATTTTGGTATGGATCTTTGGATGACATGAATATGAATCATTAAATATACTGACTTTATATTGTTTATGTAACAAGTAACTACTAAGTTAGTTTAAAACAACACCAATTTATTAGCTCACAGTTTCTAT
Source organism: Mirounga leonina (assembly GCF_011800145.1). Taxonomy (NCBI): domain Eukaryota; kingdom Metazoa; phylum Chordata; class Mammalia; order Carnivora; family Phocidae; genus Mirounga; species Mirounga leonina. The sequence continues at coordinate 2,901,867 of NW_023270839.1, read as the reverse complement.
GGGTCAGAAATCTGACACAAGACTCACTGGGCTTAAAAAAAAAAAAAAAAAAAGACTCACTGGGCTAAAATGAAGTTGTGAACAGAGCTATGTTACTTACTGGAAGCTCAAGAGAAGAATCCATTTCCAAGCTCATTCAGGCTTTGGCCAAATTTATTTCCTTAACAGTTGTATGACGTAGGACCCACTGCCTTGCTGGCTGTCAGCCAGGAACTGTCCTTAACTCCTAAAGACCTTACATACTCTTTGTACATGGCCCCCTACATCTCAGAACAAGTAAGGTACATCACAACCTTTGAATATTTGGAATTTCTCCTAACTTCCCCTTCTTTTGAATCTCTTTTGCCTTATTCTTTTGGCCCCATTCTCTGACTCATTTTTGCTTTCCATTTCTGCTTTTAAGGCTTATGTGATTAGAGTGATTGGGCTCACTCTAATAATCCAAGATAATATCTTTATTTTAAGGCCATCTGACTACAAACCATACTTCCATCTGTAAAGTGTCCCCACAGCAGAATCTAGATTAGTGTTTAATTGAATAAACAGAAGACAGGAAATGAGGGGAAATTTTTAGAATTCTACCATACCAAGGACATTTATTAAAAATATGAATTTCTAAGGCTCTCCTCCAAAGTTCCGTGAACAAAATTCTAGGATAAGACACTGGTTTACATTTATACAAGCCTTTTCAGTAATTCTTTTGCAGAATAAAACTTAAAAACAGCTTATCTATGAGGTCTATGGTGAGCTTCATTGTATCTAATATCTGAAATTTTATGGAAAACATTTTCATCATGTGCATTTTTCTAAGGTTAGTTTACCTAATTTTAAAAGCTAGAAAGTTCCTATGACCCACAATACTTAAGAATAACTAATTTAAGGAATGAGTAAATATAAAAAGGATGCAAGAGAGTAAGTTACACTTGACAACTTTGACAACAAAGTAAAGGAAATGTATGGGATGGTAGTTTGAGAAGGAAGCCTGTTTGAGGGAATTTTTTTAGGATAGGTAAGAATCCGGCATTTGGAGGGAAAACAGTTCATGGATGGGAGCATTCAAAAGTAGAATGAACATGTGTCTGTTAGCTTATTTGTGGAACATAAGGAATAGCATGGAGGACATTAGGAGAAGGAAGGGAAAAATGAATTGGGGGAATCGGAGGGAGAGACGGACCATGAGACACTATCAACTCTTAGAAACAAACTGAGGGCTTTAGAGGGGAGGGGGTGGGGGGATGAGTTAGCCTGGTGATGGGTATTGAGGAGGGCACGTACTGCATGGAGCACTGGGTGATATATGAAAACAATGAATCATGGATCACTACATCAAAAAGTAATGATGTATTGTATGGTGACTAACATAACATAATAAAATAAAACTTAAAAAAAAAAAAAAAAGCAGAATGAAGACACCTGAAGTAGCAAATTACCTACAGGAATGAGATTAAGAGAACAGTTGGAAGTTTTAATTTTGTAATAGAATAGAGAAATGTTTCCTCTAAGAGAAAAGAAAAAGTAGACAAGTAAAGATGCAGAGAAACACTAAAATGGCATGGCCATCACCTCCTCAATTAAGTAGGAGCAATATTGCCTACATTTGTAGGGATTAGAGGACTTGACCAACATGTACTGAGTTAGAAAAGAAGAACTGGAAAAAACCTAAGGATTAGTCAAAGGTAAAAATAAAATGAATGGACTTCCAATGCTGCCTATTAAGAATATATACTACAGATCTGAACGAAAAAAAATTTCAATAATAAAATCGTTTACTTTTTATTCCACCATTCTCTGCTGTGGTCATACAATTCAAATGACTAAAGCATGAAAAAAATCAAGTATATGGAAGCTATTACTGAATTAACAATTTAGATCATATTTAATAGGTTATAGCTATACTGAGATGCAAAATCCCATATTTAACTCTTAAATTTAGTATTGTTTGTTAAGTAACTTTAGTCAAATCAGTTTATTTTATTTATTTTATTTTTTTTAAGATTTTTATTTATTTAACAGAGAGAGAGAGCGAGAGCACAAGTAGGCAGAGCGGCAGACAGAGGGAGAGGGAGAAGCAGGCTTCCCGCTGAGCAGGGAGCCCGAGGCAGGGCTCAATCCCAGGACCCTGGGATCATGACCTGAGCCGAAGGCAGATGCTTAACCGACTGAGCCACCCAGCTGCCCCCAAATCAGTTTATTTTAAACTGTCTAAGCTTTTTCACTGGCCAAATGGGGATAATACTATGTGTCCCATGTAAGCTACAGGGTAACTTTGTGAAAAAAATAAGAGAACTATAATGTATTTTTTAAAGTTAAAAGATAAATTAACTGCATCTTACAAGTTTATTGGTAGTTGTGAGAAGTACCAAAAAATAGGGTATAACACCAGATATCTTTCTGCACTACTAACTAAACAGAAGCTTTTTTGAATAAAGAAAAAAAATCAACGTTAAAAGAAAAAAAAAAGTTCTGAAGCTAAACTTCCAATTCCAGCAAAATGGCAGACAGCATAATTTTAAATGCCCCTATTTCATTCACCAAAAATAGTGGATGAAATATGAAAACACTCATCATCTTTGGTAAAATAATTTCCAATTGGCTGCACTGAAAGAAACATCTTAAATTTATAGAAGTAGACTTACAATTTGCTTCATTAAAGAGGAAAAGATTATCATTTAAATGCAAAAATAGGAAAAACCCACAAAACTGACAATTAAAAAAAAAGACTTCCCATTAACTATCATTAGGTTTATCCATTCAACCAAGAAAATAACTATCACAGAATCTTAGAAACAATAAACAAAAAGAACAGTTAACTATCTAATTGTATTTTCCTAAAATGAAGAAAGCATGTATATAATTTTTAATTGGCCAAAATTGCACATAAAAACATTACAATTTAAATCCTTTATATTCAATCTCAATGCACTGAAAATTATAGACTTTCATTTGGCTTAACTCTTGCAAGTCTTTTGTGTTTCTTTGGATCTCTAAAATCCTACAATTCACATAATCCTAAATTCTTTGTTAATCAGAAAAGTCTGACTGAAAAATATATTATTCAAAGACTCAATAACTAAATATATACATGATTAAATACTACACATATTTAGTAAAAGTGTTAATTTTGCGAAGTGAAGTGCCTTTCTCTAATACGGTAGTCAGGAATAATATCCTTAAACATCAGCCCATCCTCACTTAAAAATTATACCTAGGTATAATACCTAGTACTCCAGGGGACAAACCATAGGCTGAAGCACACTGTGGGGCAGGTAGTTGTGCTAAGTATTGCCTAAAGCCCAGAGAGTAGCAGGGATTAAATATGGGACTTTAGTATCTAATAAACCCAGAAAAATATTTTTATCTAAGGAAAACTAATTGATGAAACTCAATTTGAAAGTGAAGAGAATATTTCCAATGAATTTAAGGCAAAATTACTATTATTAATGTAATAAATACAAACATTGCTATTTCATAATCAAACACTCTTCCTTATGATAATTACTGATTAAAGATAGTGCTGAAAAATCTCTATTCAAAATTTGAACGCAGGGTCAAGAAATGGCAGCTGAGATGGGGACCAATATTCACAACACTATTGTTTCCTGGTGGAGTGACCTCGAACTGTTAAATACTTTTTAAAGATTTTATTTATTTTTTTGACAGAGAGAGAGCACAAGCAGAGGGAGTGGCAGGCAGAGGGAGAGGGAGAAGCGGGCTCCCCACTGAGGAGCCTGACATGGGGGATCATGACCTGAGCTGAAGGCAGACTTTTAACCGAATGAGCCACCCAGGCGCCCCAAACTCTTCAATACTTCTTAGCTCTGAAATCAGCTGGCTAGAGTAGATAACACTTATATTTCTTAAATTTTAAAAATTCTATTTTAAATGAATAAAGTATAACTTATTTGGAAAAATGTCTATTTAGAGCTTCTGTCCATTTTTTGACTGGATTGTTTCTTTTTTTGCTACTGAATTGTATGAGTTTTTTATATATTTTGGTTATAACCCCTTATCAGATGTATGATTTGCAAGTATTTTCAAATATTTTCTCCAATTCACTGTGTTGCCTTTTCATTTGCTGGTAATTTCCTTTGCTGTGCAGAAGCTTTTTAGTTTGATGTAGTCCCACTTGTTTGCTTTTGCTTTTGTTGCCTTTCTTTTTGGAGTAAGATCCCGAAAATCATCACCAAGACTGATGTCAAGGGCCTGCCTATGTTTTCTTCTAGGAGTTTTATGGTTTCAGGTCTTATATTCAAATTTTTAATTCATTTTGAGTTAATTTTCATGTATGGTTTAACATAGTAGTAGTCTAGTTTTATTCTTTTGCATGTGAATGTCCAGTTTTCCCAACACTATTTATTAAAGAGACTGTCCTTTCCTCATTGTATATTCCTGGCTTCTTCATCAGAAATTAATTGACCATATATATATGGGTTTATTTCTGAGATCTCTATTCTGTCCCATTGACCTGTCTTTATGGCAATACTATACTATTTTGATTACTAGAGCTTTGGATTATATTTTTTAATAAAAGCAATTCAAATATTACATTCATCATCAATGTCATGGTCCAACATTCTTATAGGATTCAACCATGTGTGTTTTCCCTGAAACTGCCCTACTTTTGGTTTGGAACAGATTTGCAAACTGACTCTTTGTGTGTTCCTTATATCTTCCAGATATACAGTTACACTTATTTCCTTCATGTGCGCTAAATTCTCTCCTAGATTCAAGCATGACTACAGTTTTCCCCCATGTTGTCCTTTTATGATTTCATTGGCAACTTGGGAAGGGAAGAATTAAATTTCAAGACTTTAATTGCTTCCTCTCCTATAACATTCTACTTGCACTTAAGACACTAGTGTTGTGTGGGACAACAGTAACTAATATGGAATGCAGATAGATAGCTATAGGCCCTTTCTAGATACAGACTCTGTTTATTCCTCTAGATGCAAAAGTAATGATAATGCTACTTATTAGCTTTTGGAATAATTAAGTACAAGATTCATGTCTAGGAATAGGTTAGATGTTCTATATTAATACAAATTCATTAGTAAAAAAAAAATTAAAGTAGACCATTTTTACAGTGCAAATCATTTGTCCTTTTCATGTCAATGTTAAGGCAATATTTTATAAAATATGTTAATAACTATAGAATTCACTATTTTAAACACCTCTCAATCTTCCCTAAGGCAACATTAGAAAACCTGTTTTTTTTAGAGATATGAGTAAAATCTATATATTCAGATCTTAAGGAAAGAGAAGACATAATCACAAAAATTGTTTAAAAAGATAAAGCAAATTTTGTGAAGAAATGCATATTCTAGTAGGAAAAAAAGGTATTTACAAGTGGAGAGCATTTAGATTTTTAATGGCCAAAATAAACTCCTAAATATTCACATTATAGATTCAATGCAGTCTCAAACATATATAAAGAATCCAAAACTAAGTTAAAATGATCACTAACTGATATAATACTGAAGTATGGCCATTAAAACTTCAAAAATGATATCCAAATTTTTTGACATATATAAAGCACATTTTAAATGTTTTAGAGTTTACAAATTAAATTGTGAAAACTAGCACTGTCTGCACATGTTTTACCACATGATTACTGGGTACTATGATACTACAGTTTAAAATGCAGCTCTAAAGTAAAATAAGTCAAGCAGAGAAAGTCAATTATCATATGGTTTCACTTATTTGTGGAACATAAGGAATAGCATGGAAGACATTAGGAGAAGGAAGGGAAAAATGAAGGGGGGGAAATCGGAGGGGGAGATGAACCATGAGAGACTATGGACTCAGAGAAACAAACTGAGGGTTTTGGGGTGGGGGGAGGGACGGGTTAGCCCAGGGATGAGGTTTTTTTTTTTTTTTAAGATTTTTTTATGTATTTGTTTGACAGAGACACAGCGAGAGAGGGATCACAAGCAGGGGGAGAGGGAGAGGGAGAAGCAGGTCTCCCGCTGAGCAGGGAGCCCGATGCGGGGCTCAATGCGGGGCTCGATCCCAGGACCCTGGGACCATGACCTGAGCCGAAGACAGACACTTAACGACTGAGCCACCCAGGCGCCCCCAGGGATAAGTATTAAGGAGGGCACGTCCTGCATGGAGCACTGGGTGTTATACAAAAACAATGAATCATGGAACACTACATCAAAAACTAATGATGTATTGTATGGTGACTAACATAACATAATAAAATTAAATTAAATTGAAAAAATAATAATAAAAATAAAAAATAAAATAAAATGCAGCTCTAGAGTCTTTTCTCGGTATATTATTTACAAAGTAATTTTGTGGCAACATGTTTGTTTCTTGTCAACATTTTTTATGGCACCTCCAGTGAAAATATAAAGTAAAATTTTTCCAGAATGAAAATATTTTATCTTTCAAAGCCATACCTGAGCCTTCTCTGAAAATATAACCATAGTCCAGTTATCATGCTTCAGGCAAGTTGTCTTAATCTTTCCATTTTTAAGAGTGTGTATATACATGTGTGTGTGTATATGTACACACATCTGCAAATGTAAAATTCCTGTGTAAAAAGCAACTGTATGAAGGTATGATGATTATCTACTCAGACTCCATATGCTCAGGATGATGGAATTTGTTGTACGTTATAGAATGATACAGTGTTGAAGAGAAGTCAGTACTCCAGAGAAAAGCAACAGCATAATACATTGGATTCATGGTTTATGGCAGAGGAAACATAAATGGACTTGAGTATATTTATGAATGAACACTAAACCCTATTTTATAATGAAAATGAAAACATCACAAAAGGCTATTTGGGATTTTTAGCATACCTGGATGTTGTTGCTAGAGTAGTAAGTTCTTAAGGACTGTGAATCAATGGCTTCAAAATAGCTGGAAACTTATATATGGCAAACATATATTATAAGACCAATTTTTGCTGCAGAAATCTATATATCAAGCAGGTTCCCTGGAAACAAATGATAAAATGAATATAGCTCTAGAAAGGGAGTACTCAAGATGGTGTGCTATCAGCCAAGGTGACATACATTATGAAAGACAACTGAGGTGCAAAGCAATGGAAAGATAATCAATTTTTCTGATGGTGTACAGTGACTCATCTGTTGTCTTTTTAATATGCTGTCAAATAAGCAATGGATATTTGTTAGTCCGTGAAATTTTTGGACCAGTAGCAGTAATGCAAGAATTGCCAATAACTGCCTTTCCAAAATGTTTAAAGTGTGGAAACCTAACAAGCAAACCAAATTCTTCTAACGTGATTAATCACTAATACAAAGGCACAAATACAACATCTTCTCTCTTTTATGTTTTTGATTCCTACATAAAGGAGGATGAATTTAACTTCCAACTTAATCCTATAATCAGAATATTCTTCATTTTATAATTAGAACAGAACAAAACCAAAATTTCTGTAAGGCATCAATTTTTATTCAGCATCTTTAAAAATTGTCATCTTACTCTTAGAAAAGAAAACTTCAGTGCTAATATGTAAGGTGTATAGTAATGTATTTTAGAAGGGCATAAATTTGTGGGCTGTTTTCTACCTTTATTTTCCCCTATCTTTAAATAACTAATGACAAATAAATCATGTGTGGTCAGGGTGCCTGGGTGGTTCAGTTGGTTAAGCGACAGCCTTCAGCTCAGGTCATGATCCTGGAGTCTCGGGATTGAGTCTTGCATCAGGCTCCCTGCTCAGCAGGGAGTCTGCTTCTCCCTCTGATCCTCCTCCCTCTCATGCTCTCTCTCGGTCTCATTCTTTCTCTCTCAAATAAATAAACAAAATATTTTTTTAAAAAATCATGTATGGTCAAAGAAACTGGCATACTAATTTCAGAGCTAAGTTCTTCCTTTTGTAATTAACTTTTTTTAAAGTGAAAATTAGAGTGTTCAGCATTTGAGAAATGTAAATGGAATAGCCACCATTAAGTGCCCATTGTCTTTTAAGCTAACAATCTACATTCTATATGGAATGTAGTTCCAAAGCTCTACAATTTACCAATAAGTCAATATTATAAAAATGTTCTTTATCACCTTCTGTCTAAAACTGTGAAGTCATTAAGACTTTTCCAGCATGTTAGTTTCTTTCAATTTACAAGCAGAATTTTGTGGTGAGCTTTTGCTATCACTCTCACCCACCAGTAATCAAAAGCATACACCGAATTTGGGGGCAAGTTACTGAAACCAGTAAATATATACATTTGCATCACATAAACCTGAGGTGTTTATAGAAATCTAAACTTATTTACAAAAGTAACTATATTTAGATGGCAATTTTCCTATATAGAAATCACACAAAAGCAATTCTCCAAAGTTAATTCATAACTACAATGGGAAAGTAACAAAGACAATAATTTCTCAGATAATCTATAGATTTAGAAGAGAATAATGCTATTGTAATTTTTTTTTTAAAGTCTCTCTTAAACCTGACACTTATTTTTTAATGGTTAAAGGCTAAGCCCATTTCTTGAGGAAGCTCTTACGGTGTTCAAATTGACTTTAGATTCTACTAAATCCAAGTCACTATGAGTTCAAGTTTACTGAGGAACTGAAATATGGTTAAGTTTTCCAAATATAAGAACCATGATTTATTTTTGTTCTAACTAAAACATGGCCTTTTAATAAAAACTTCATAAATGTGAATGATACTAGAAAAAAAAAATTATTATTTCTCTTTCAAAGTATTTGAAATAAATTTATGACACCAAATTAAAGAAAAACTACAAAATGGATTGAGTTAATAAAGATGTTTATGATTGCCGAATTCTCTCATATTTATAACAGTCTTCACTGTCATTAGTCCTGGCACTCATCCATCACAGAAAGGAGCAAAATGGAGATTTTATTATCACATTGCAAGTTTGTGTTTGTCTTCTGTCAGTCCATAATTTCTTTGCCAAGTACTACAACTAGACTCCATCTGGTATATTTACCACCTCAATTTAAATTCTGCAGACAAATTCCAGCTAATGATGAGAAATAAAGAGTTTTGATATTTGTTTTACTTCATTTTAAGCATGATGGTCATTACCAGAAATTCCTGATTGTCAGTTTTCTTAGGCTACAAATAGATTGCATATTAGAGAAGTCCTAAATTTTTCTTGAGTTAAGAATTTTTTTAAAAAGAAGGTATGCACTTTAAAGCTAAAATTCATGGTAATATAATGAGCATACTGTTACGGAATATTTTCAAACAGTGGTTTTATGGCCATCTGTTAGAATCCCTGCACTGGGTTGAATCTTTTTCACTATCTGAAAATCTAAAATAACTTCTAAAAAAGACTCAAGAATTATAATGAAAGAGGCATCCCTGACTCTTAACAATGTCAGGGCTTTATGAAAGAAATTGCCTAAAATACAAGGGATTATGAAAATACAGAACTTTCTAAATGAATGAGGTTTTAGCTGGCAGTCATAATAAACACTATTGTTAAGCATCAAGTATCAATTACCTTGACGCATAAATAGCATATTGTTACATATTTAGGATTTTATAATACTAAAGCCAACCAATCGTCTGAATTTGTTACTTGACACTGCATTCACTGGACCCTATGTCCTGAGTAAGCAGCTGTGTGCAATAAATTGTATACCAAAAAAGAAAAAGAGAAGGAAGGAAAAAGAAAAAAGCCAACCATAGATGGTTAAATTCAAGACATAAACAATTCTCTGTGCCCTGAGGTGGAATGAAGTACCATCTTCCACTAGGTGATATAGTACAACAAACATCGCACCTACAAGACATCTGTTTTCCAGCTGACAATGGGCCAAAACAACACTTCAGAGCTGGGGAAAAAAAACGCTTTCCTCTCAGAGCAGTGCTGACATAAATCCTAATGACCTGATACTTTTAACTACCTCCTTTTAACAACCTCTTGTACTATTCTCCATCAAGGTCTTAAAATGAACTGAGAGGAAAATGCTACCCACAGCACTTAAATCCTATGTGGGGCCTAATAACAGTTTTTTCTCAAGCCCCTGTTTCTACTCTGTCTTCCTAATTATTGTCATTAGTGTGCATTTTTTTTTTCCTTGAGAGGAAATATTGACATTTTTGGAGTGAAATATTGAAATGGTGCATTTGTTTTATTGATGATTCTGCAGCAGCTAACATTCACAGAACTAAAGATTGCAAAACTTTGTTGATGAGGCCAAAAAAACTAGGAGCAAATTATACAGAGGAGTAAAATAGGATGTAATAATTAATTAGAATTTTTCTAATCTTCCCTACATAAGAATATAGGTATATAAAATAAATCTTGATGTCTGGTACTGATTAAGGTTACAATTTACCAAACAAAACTAAAACAACTCTTTATTTATACACACTAATGTGTTTTTAAAAACTTCTGAACTTAACAGTTGTTAATTTTTGTAAACATGAGCAAGCTTTTAACAGTTCAACTTCTACTCCTCAGCCGGATTAATGAGCAAGCTTTAAGGAAGGAAATATGGTAAGGTACATATTAAAGGAGATTTGGAAGCCTCATTAGCCTTCTGCAGCCTGTATATGTTGATTTCTTATTCAATGTCCTTTAATGTTGACATTGCTATGATGGTCTTGCATTTCCAAATATTCTGACATAATTCATATAATAAATACTGAACCTAAACTTTTTCACATAAAAGCTCTCACAACCCTCATCTCACCCCATCTTCTGGGTGTTATAAAGACTTCTCAGTTTTTAACTGAAGTAATATTACAGAAGAAACTTAATATTCTTGATCTTGCCTACCTCGGGCTTAGGTGAACTGTTTTATTATATCCTGGTAAACTGGTCACATCATAATACATACTTTCTCCAGAACTTAAGTTTGATCTAGGGTATTCATAGCCAAGGGAGTCGTATTAACAACAGATGTTCATTTACTAAAATAAGACAAGTTTATTTCTATTCTTCAAAAAAGAATTCTGGAATAATTATTTTAACTGTAGGTTTTAGAAACGCCACAGCAGGAATCAAAGTATCATTTGAAACAACTGCTTTTCAAAGTATTGTATTTACAATTAGAGTTTTATTCCTTATAACAACACACACACACAAATACTCTTAATAGAAACATGTTTTTGGATTTCAGAGCCTCCCCTCATAAAAGTTCCCTCTTAAACAGCAACCTAAAGGAAAGCCTGATATTCAAACTCCTTAGACAAATCTCTTCTCAATATGGTTTCCCTTGAGAAGTGGTCATTTCATCTCCAAATCTCTCTATAATTATGGATATAAGGACTGAAGTGCAGGGGGCGGTGGGTGCCTGAGTGGCTCAGTTGGTTGAGTGTCTGACTCTTGATTTCAGCTCAGGTTATGATCTCAGGGTCATGAGATCTAGCCCCAGGTCAAGCTCCCTACTCAGCAGGAAGTCTGTTTGAGATTCTCTCGTTCCCTCACTGTCTGCCCTCCCCCTAGTCTCTCTCTCTCTTTCTCTCTCCCTTAAATAAATAAATCTTTAAAAAAGAAAAAAAAGGACTGAAGTGAGGAATGATGATGTACTGATACTATTGCTTAACTGTCAACCTACTAAAATGGATGCAGTTTCAAAGTGCCTTTCAGATAACCATTCAGGTTCCATCTCCTTTTAGGGAATTCAGCCTTGATTAAATTCATTGTATGTTTAGATCTTAAAAGTTAGAACCATAAGATGCAAAATGTCTCTCTGTTCCATGGCTCAATCTACTGAGGGAGGAAGATGTGAAACAGGAAATATTAAATGTCTGATGTGAACTGATACAGAAAAGAAGTAAGTGGATAATTCCCTGGAAAAGTAAACATTTATCATGGCAAAGTCATATATATGTTGGAAGGTTAGCACCCAGTACCTTTATAAAAACATGAAAGCACACCTTTCAGTTTCCATCAGTAGGAAAACAGTCTTTGCAAATGGCTTAGGAATTTTTTAAGCCTGTTTTCTGCTGCTCTCCCACTACAGTTTTTTTGGGACAATTTATATATATACATATATATAAATTTTGTGTATGTGTGTATATATATGTGTATGTGTATAAGAATGTGTGTGTGTTGGGGCACCTGGGTGGCTCAGTTGGTTAAGCAACTGCCTTCAGCTCAGGTCATGATCCTGGAGTCCCGGGATCGAGTCCCACATCCGGCTCCCTGCTCAGCAGGGAGTCTGCTTCTCCCTCTGATCCTCCCCCCTCTCATGCTCTCTCTCTCTGTCTCATTCTCTCTCTCAAATAAATAAAATCTTTAAAAAAAAAAAAAAAAGAACGTGTGTGTGTGTGTGTGTGTGTGTATAGTATCCTAAATTGTATTTATGATCTTTTCTAATGGAGAAGGCATACCTTTCTCAAGGGAAATGGAATGCAATCTCCCCCTACTCTTTCTCCACCTCTATGTTCATCCTCTCTTAGTGGCAGCATTCCTATAAAGAGAACAGTACTGAAATTGCCACAGGACAGTGAAAAGAAAATAGTGTGTTTAAAAAAAAAAAAAAAACTTTGCTAGAGAAATATCCTAAAAATTCAATCACCTAAGATCTGCTGATTCAGAATCTCTGGGATAAAAGGCTCAAAAATCCTTAGTAGAATTATTAAGAATTTATACAACATCAAAGATCAAAAACAAAAGAAGTACGCATCAAGTATTTAAGAAAAAATCCCATTGTTCACTCAAGAGTGAGGGAACTAGATAATAGGAATTGAGAGTGCAATGCAAATTTTTGTAGCATATCTTCTCAAGTCAATCTTAACATGGCAAAATTTTATCACAACTCAGCTCTCTCCTTTCTTTACTTCTATCCTTGAGCAGCTTAGGTGTGATGTGATGTCATTTCAAAACGTTTTGCCAATAGTCTCTACTGCCTCAGCCCCTCTGTCTCTTCATCATATCCACTTAAACAAACTCTAAATGACTCTAGCTACCCACTTTCTCTAAATCTATTCTGAAGCAGCTAATCACTACAAAAGAAAAAAGGAAGGAAGGATGGGCACCTGGATGGCTCAGTCTGTTAAGTGGCCAACTCTTGATTTTGGCTCAGGTCTTGTCAGGGACCTGGGATGGAGCCTTGCATCTGGCTCCACACTCATTGGGCATCTGCTTCTCTCCCTCTCCCTCTGCCCCTCCCCCTACTCACATGCTCTCTCTCTCCCAAATAAATAATCTGAAAGAAAGAAAGAGATAAGAGAAGAGAAAAAAAGAAACTTAGCATCACTAAGTTCCTCATTAGCAAACCCAAATGGACTACCAGAATGGCCCAACAATCACTGAATGGTACACCATCTCTGCCATCTCCCCTGACATATTTCTCATTTACAGTGTATCAGCAAAAATGTATTTACTTCCTCAATATCTCTCAAAACCTCACTTTTCAAAAATTTTTATAAAGCTTGCTTCTCCTTCTCCCACTCCCCCTGCTTGTGTTCCCTCTCTTGCTGTGTCTCTCTCTGTCAAATAAATAAAATCTTTTAAAGTAGGTCACTTTTAACATATAAAACTCAAGTTGGGGTTGTCTTGTGGCTCAGTCAGTTAAGCATCTGCCTTCAACTCAGGTCGTGATCTTGGGGTCCTGGAATCAAGCCCCCTATCGCTCCCTGCTCAGCAAGGAGTCTGCTTCTCCCTCTCCCTCTGCCCCTCCCCCCCTGCTCATGCTCACACGCTCTCACTCTCTCAAGTAAATAAAATCTTTTTAAATAAATAATAAATAAATAAATAAAAATAAAACAAAACTCAAATTGGGACAGTAAAAGATAGCAGAAGCAAAACAAAATACAGGCAGTTGTTTTGGAAACAAATATTTATATAATACAGAATGCTCATTGAAAAGGTTAAGATCTATAATACGAAAAATGTTAAGACAAATTGCAAAAACGAGACCAAAGGGGGAAAAAAAACACAATAAATGGGTAAATGACACAATGAGACAAAATAGGAGAGACAATTCAAATGGCCCAAAACAACATTCTTGAATATCCCATTTATCAGGGAAATATAAATTAAGTAGCAATAAGAAACATTTGCACATATTACCCTCACTAAAATGTCATAATGTGTTCATATATATTGTGTGGGATGTGGAGAAAGCAAACTCTCATTATTGAATAAAATATGAATTATTGGTACCTCTATCAAAAACAATCTGGAAATATCTATAAAAATTAAAAATGCAGAGGGGCATCTGGGTGGCTCAATCATTTCTGTCTGCCTTCAACTCAGGTCATGATCTCAGGGTCCTGGGATCTAGCCCCACATCAAGCTCCCTGCTCAGCAAGGAGTCCGAATCTCTCTCTCCCTCTCCCCTTCCACCTGCTTGTGCTCTCTCTCACTTTCAAATAAATAAATAAAGTACTATTTTTTTTAAAGATTTTATTTATTTATTTGACAGAGAAAGACACAGCGAGAGAGGGAACACAAGCAGGGGGGAGTGGGAGAGGGAGAAGCAGGCTCCCCGCCAAGCAGGGAGCCGGATGCGGGACTCGATCCAGGGACTCCAGGATCATGACCTGAGCCGAAGGCAGTCGCTTAACCAACTGAGCCACCCAGGCGCCCTAAAGTACTATTTTTTAAAACATTAAAAATGCAGAGACCCGTTGATCCACCAAATTCACTCTTGAGAATGTATTCCATACTAATGAATCATTAAAAATTAGGGTAAATATGTACAACAATGAAGCTTTTGTTTCTTTCTCTTTTTTTTAGTTTCAAGTTTTTATTTAAATTCAAGTTAGTTAACATATAGTGTAATATTAGTTTCAGGAGTAGAATTTAGTGATTCATCACTTACATATAAAACCCAGTGCTCATCCCAACAAGTGCCCTCCTTAATACCCATTTAACCCATCCTCCCATCCACCTGCCCGCTAGCAACCCTGTTTTGTTCCCCATAGGTAAGAGTCTGTTCCTTGATGAGCACTGGGTGTTATATGCAATTAATGAATCATTGAACATTACATCAAAAACTAATGATGTACTATATGTTGGCTAATTGAATTTTTTTTTTAAAGTCTGTTGCTGGGTTTGTCTCTCTCTTTCTTTTTTTTCCATTTGTTCATTTGTTTTGTTTCCTAAATTCCACATATGAATGAAATTATATGGTATTTGTCTTTCTCTGATTGACTTATTTTGCTTAGCATAATCCACGTCCTTGCAAATGGCAAGATTTCATTCTTTATACAGCTGAGTAATAGTCCATTACATATATAATAAAATATATATAATAAAATTATATAAATAATTATAAATATATATTATATATAATAAAATATATAATGGAATATTAATGGAATAATATTGGAATATACCAATGTATATTGGAATGATATATGGCATATTGGAATATACAAGGATATATTGGAATGGTATAACAGAATAATATTGGAATATACCAATATTACATAATGGGATATATACATATATATTATATCTTTTTTAAAACATTTCATTTTTTTTTTAAGATTTCATTTATTTATTTGACAGAGAGACAGAGAGAGAGGGAACACAAGCAGGGGGAGTGGGAGAGGGAGAAGCAGGCTTCCCGCCGAGCAGGGAGCCTGATGCGGAGCTCGATCCCAGGACCCTGAGATCATGACCCAAGCCGAAGGCAGTCACTTATCCAACTGAGCCACCCAGGCGCCCCAGGGTTGTGAGATCTTTTTTTATTTTTTTATGTAATGTTAATCACCATACATTACATCATTAGTTTTGATGTAGTGTTCCATGATTCATTGTTTGCATATAACACCCAGTGCTCCTTGCTGTATGTGCCCTCTTTAATACTCATCACAGGGCTAACCCATCCCTCCATCCCCTCCCCTCTAGAACCCTCAGTTTGTTTCTCAGAGTCCATAGTCTCTCATGGTTCATCTCCAAAAAAAAAAAAAGATCTCACAACCGAGATCAAGACCTGTGCTGAGGCGAGTCACACACTTAATCAACTGAGCCACCCAGGCGCCCCTATATTAAAATCATCTTTAATCAAATTAACCAACACAAAAAAGAACTACAGGACAAAAAACAAGAATTGTTTCACTATTTTTTCTTTATAAACATATCATTTTAACAATTGAAGTGGATGGACTCTCACACATATAAAAACATACATATTTATTTCTGTCTGTATAATTTGAATGAGATAGATGTCATCCAAAGACAACTGTATATTTTGTTGTTAATCTATTGCAATTTAAAACAGTAAGAGTAGAAATTATGTTTATTAGTAAGTGCTTTGTGTCTGCTTTTAGAAACTTCTCTAGCTTTCAAAACTTAATTAACTGACTCATTTGTCTAAGATCTTAAGATTAAATAAGGATTGGGAAATTATAATTTAGTTAAATCTGTAGTTTTATAAAAATTTAATAAAATTTAAAACCTAAAAAAAAACATTTCATCCACTTATTTGAGAGAGAGAGAGAGAGCACGAGCGAGGCAAGGGGAGCAGAGGGAGAGGGAGAAGCAGACTCCCCGCTGAGCAGGGAGCCCACTGCAATGCAGGGCTTGATCCCAGGACCCCAAGATCATGACCTGAGCTGAATGTAGATGCTTAACCGACTGAGCCACCCAGAGGCCTATATAACACATCTTCTTTACTCATTCATCAGTTAATGGACATCTGGGCTCTTTCCATAATTTGGCTATTGTTGATAATACTGCTATAAACATCAGAGTACATGTATCTTTTTGGGTCAGTTTTTTCATATTCTTTGTGTAAATAGGTATGAATTTTTTTATTTTTTTTAAAGATTCTATTAATTTGACAGAGAGAGAGCACAAGCAGGTGGAGTGGCAGGCAGAGGCAGAGGGAGAAGCAGGCTCCCCACAGAGCAGGGGAAGCCTGATGCTGGACTCGATCCCAGGACCCTGGGACCATGACCTGAGCCAAAGGCAGTCACTTAACCAACTGAGCCACTCAGGTGCCCTGAAGCTTTTTTATAGCGGGAAAAACAACTGTATATAAAGTAAATGCTATCCAGTGGAAGTGGTTGAATACATTCATACCATGAAATATTTTGTAGCCATTGAAAGAATGAATTATACTTATATTAATTGATTTAGATAATTTTTCATAAGACACTGAGAGAAAAGAACATAAAGTAGAAACTGAAATATCCCATTTTTGTCAAATAATAATGTCTTCTACATATATATAAATTCATGGAGGAAAATAAAAGTTTTTAACATGGGATTTCTGGGATTGGGAATATTGATGGAGAATGTGGTAAGATTAAAATAAAAAAATTTAAATTCCAAAATTACATAAAAGAAATATATCTTTACAAAAATAGTTTTATTACTTTATCACATTCAGACATTTATAAAAATGTTCATTAGGCATGTGGGTAAAAACTAAAAATATCAAATAATAAAGATAGACTAGATGGTTGAAAATCTGATCTTTACTGTCCTATCAAATTATACCCTATCTTTGAGTGCAGAGACCATACTGTTCATGGTTTATCTCCCCATTTGGAAGAAGAGAGACCATGTTCAGTCATTTTTCTTTAAGGCATCCTAAACAGTCCTTTCTACATAAATCTCTGTTCTTGAGTAGATCTTAAAATCAAATTCACTTAGTAAAATGTATTGAATGACAAATCAGTTAGCTTTAGGCCTTGAAAAAATAAAAATAGAGATACATTAGAATAAAATAAAATACATAGAAATGAAAATTAAAAGAGTCATGGAGAACCCAGAGAAAATAAAATAAAAATAAATGTAAAAAAATAAAGTTATAAAAATGAATTTAGAAAAGACAGATACAGAAAATATGACTAAAGAAGTTACTAGTCTACAGAAAAATAATGAAATAGAAGAGAAAAAATATTCTAAAATAAAAGAAGAAAACTTTCTTAACCAAAGACTTAAATCTGTCAATTGAAAGGAAATGCCATGCTGATGGAAAAATTAACACAAAATAATCAACACGAAACTCTAGCCCAGTGAAGTTCCAGAAATATATGAGCATCCAAGTTAAAGCATCAAATCACTCACAAGGACTGGAGGGAAGAAGAGATCATACTGTCTTAAGAATTTTCCAGAGCAGTCTTTAAGGCCAGAAGACAGAAATCAATGTCTGCACATTCTGAGGATAAGGATATAATCCAAAAGTGTAATACACTGCCAAATAATGTTGCAATTATAAAAAGAGCAAAAATATAGCCTTCAGAACATGAGAACTGCAGGAATATGGCATTTTGTAAAACAAAAACAAATAATAACAGCCAAAAACATTTACTGAAATCTAGTCAAACAAAAAAAGAAATCAATATAAAGAATGCAGGACTGGAGACTGTTGCTAAAGGATTAGAAACAAAAATTAAATAAGGTTAAGAATTGATTTATATCTATGGTCAAATGAAGTGAAATCAACTGTGAAAATTATGGTTTCATACTCAAAGGCAAACAAAAGAGAAACTCTTAAAGGAGACTGTATCCATTTTGAGTTTATCTTTGTGTATGGGGTTAGAGAATGGTTGAGTTTCATTCTTCTATATATAGCTATCCAATTTTCCCAGCACCATTTATTGAAGAGACTGTCTTTTTTCCATTGCATATTTTTTCCTGCTTTGTCGAAGATTATTTGACCATAGATGAAAGACCTCAATGTGAGACAGGAATCCACCAAAATCCTAAAGGAGAACATAGGCAGTAATCTCTTCGACATCAGCCACAGCAACTTCTTTCAAGATACATCTCCAAAGACTAGTGAAACAAAAGCAAAAATGAACTTTTGAGACTTCATCAAGATAAAAAGCTTCTGCACAGCAAAGGAAACAGTCAACAAAACAAAGAGGCAACCCACAGAATGGGAGAAGATATTTGCAAATGACACTACAGATAAAGGTCTGGTATCCAAGATCTATAAAGAACTTCTCAAACTCAACACCCAAAAAACAAATAATCAAGTCAAAAAGTGGGCGGAAGACATGAACAGACACTTCTCCAAAGAAGTCATACAAATGGCTAACAGACCATGAAAAAATGTTCATCATCATTAGCCATCAGGGAAATTCAAATCAAAACCACATTGAGATACCACATTACACCAGTTAGAATCGCAAAAAATGACAAGGCAAGAAACAACAAATGTTGGAGAAGTTGTGGAGAAAGGGGAACCCTCTTACACTGTTGGTGGGAATGCAAGCTGATACAGCCACTTTGGAAAACAGTGTGGAGGCTCCTCAGAAAATTAAAAATAGAGCTACCCTATGACCCAGCAATTGCACTACTGGGTATTTACCCCAAAGACGCAGATGTAGTGAAAAGAAGGGCCATATGCACCCCAACGTTCATAGCAGCAATGTCCACAATAGCCAAACTGTGGAAAGAGCCAAGATGCCCTTCAACAGACGAATGGATAAAGAAGATGTGGTCCATATATACAATGGAATATTATGCAGCCATCAGAAAGGATGAATACCCAACTTTTACATCAATATGGATGGGACTGGAGGAGGTTATGCTAAGTGAAATAAGTCAGGCAGAGAAAGTCAATTATCATATGGTTTCACTTATTTGTGGAACATAAGGAATAGCATAGAGGACATTAGGAGGAGGAAGGGAAAAATGAAGGGGTGAAAATTGGAGGGGGAGATGAACCATGAGAGACTATGGACTCTGAGAAACAAACTGAGGGTTTTAGAGGGGAGGAGGGTGTGGGGGATGGGTTAGCCCAGTGATGGGTATTAAGGAAGGCACATACTGCATGGAGCACTGGGTGTTATTCGAAAACAATGAATCATGGATCACTACATCAAAAACTAACGATATATTGTATGGTGACTAACGTAACATAATAAAGTAAAGTAAAATTAAAAAGAAAAGGAGACTGCATACATTATGAGAATTTTAGTGGCATGTTTTGATTGCACCTGCTCTAGGCTAATGCTAGCCCAGGTACTGTGACTCAGAAAATCATATTGGTGTCCTAGGATTAGTCACAACCATGTTAAGTTGCTTCCCTATTGGACTGAAGTTACTATAATCTGTTCCTCTGTAAGATATATATTCTTTTAATTAAGTATCAGACATCGTGTCAAATTCATGGGAAGATCTAAGAGTTACCCCAGTGGGAATAACACTAATGTACCACTGTGAAGTGAATGAACTAATCAGTTTTAATGTCCAAGCTCTAGAAGCTATTTATAAGAGTACAGTAACAAAGTAGACAGCTGCAATAACATCGTACCTTCCCTCTTTCTCCCTACCTTGTTCCCAAGGTAAGACACAATGTTGATTGAATGTCTGCTACTCTCATGGTTGGTTGTGGCAAAAAATAAAGGCGAAAGTATTTATTGTTCTTTGGATAGTTGTGATTCCTCAATATTTCCAATTTCCTGGGTAAAGCCAAGGAACAGATAACACAAAACAAAAGGGCAGAACAGTATTCAGAGCTGGCTATGAATTTTGGGGGAGGAATAAAAGGAGCATGTTGTATATCCAGAAAATATTTTTTTAAAATATGTGTAAGGAACTGGTAACAAAAATCACTTCCAAGAAAGAGATTTTTGGATTAGGGGTGCCTGGGTGGTGCAGTCGATTAAGCATCCAATTCTTCATTTCAGCTCAGGTCGTGATCTTAGGTTCACAAGATCGAGCCCCTTGTTAGGCTCTGCACTCAGTATGGAATCTGCATGAGTGTCTCTCTCCTTCTCCCTCTACCCCTCCCCACCACACTTTCTAAAATAAATAAATAAATCTTTATTTTAAAAAAAGACAATTACACATTGTTTATAAGAAACCCATTTTATTTTATTTTTTATTTAATTATTTTTTAAGTAGGCTCCATGCCCAGCATGGAGCCCAACATAGGGCTTGAACTCATGACCATGAGATCAAGACCTGAACTGAGATCAACAGTAGGACACAACAAACTGAGCCACCCAGGAGTCCCATGAAACCAATTTTAAATATAAATATATAATGTATAATATATAATGGAGAAAGATATTTCATGCTAACACTAATCAAAAGAAAGCTGAAGTAGCTATACTAATTTCAGACAAAGCCAACTTTAAAACAAGAAAAATTATCAGGATAAAGATGCACATTACATAATAATAAAGGGAACAATTCTCCAAAAGTACATAACAATCCTTAACATACGTGCACCTAACAAGAGAACATCAAAATACATGAGGGAAAATAGAAGTGCAAGGAGAAATAGACAAATCCACTATTAGAGTTGGAGACTACAACATGCCTCTTTCAGTAATTGATAGATACAGCAGGCAGAAAATTAGTAATTATATAGTTAAACTGAAAAGCACCATTAATCAACAGAATCTAGTTTATGTTTTTGGAATACTTCATCCAACAATAGCACAATACACATTCTTCACATCTCAGTTGGAACATTTAACAACATAGACCATATTCATGATGCTAAAATATACTTTAACAAATCTAGAAGAACAGAAATTCATACACATATATGTTATTAAACTACAATGCAATTAAACTAGAAATTAATAACTGGCAGATAGCTAGAAAATCCCAAAATATTTGGAAATAAACAATATACTTCACAATAACAAGGTCTAAGTAGTCACAAGAGAATTTTTTAAATATTTCAAGATAAATAAAGACATATTTTGTGGGATGCAGCAAAAAGAGTATTTAGAAGGAAACTGATAACAATGAATGTATATACTAGAAAAGTAAAAGATCCAAAAATCAATAGCTAACCCTCCATCTTACGAAACTAGAGATAGAAGAGCAAGTTAAGTAAGGAAAAGAAAAGAAATAATAAAAAATAGAATATAAATAAATGAAATTCAAAACAAGACATCAACAGAGAAAAATCAATAAGACCAAAAGCTAGTACTTTGAAAGGATCAATAAAATTGATAAATCTATAGCCAGGTTAATGAAAGAAAGAAAAAGAAAGAAAAGAAAGAAAAGAAAGAAAAGAAAGAAAAGAAAGAAAGAAAGAAAGAAAAGAAAGAAAAGAAAGAAAGAAAGAAAGAAAGAAAGAAAGAAAAGAAAAGAAAAAAGGAACAAATTACTAATATCAGACATGAAAGAGAGGCCACCACTACTGATCACATGGACATTAAGAGGATAATAAAAGAATATTACCAACAGCACAGTTCTGCCCATAAATTTGATAACTTAGATGAGATGGACTAATTACTTGAAAAACAAAAATTACCAAAATTCACACAAATAGAAACAGATAACCAGAATAGGCTTATAACTATTAAAGAAATTAATTCAATAATGAATAAGCTTTCAAAAAAGAAAGCAATCAAACCAGATGATTCATTGGTGAATTTTACATTAATGGAAGAATATTAATTCTCTACAATCTCATCTAGAAAAAGAAAAGCAAAACAAGTTTTTCTGACTCATTCTGAGTTTGACATTACCCTAACATCTAATGCACATAAGGACATTATAAGGAAGGAAAACTATACACAGACCATTATTTCTTATGATTATAGATGTAATAATTTTTAACAAAATACTAGCAAATCAAATTCAGTAATAAAATTAATTAAACACTACACGTAGGTGCAAGTTTCCCCAGGTGTGCAAGGCTGATTCAACATTTGAAAATCAATTCCACACACATCATTACATCAAAAGCCTAAAGAGTAAGAATCATATTTTCATATCATAGGATCCAGAAAATAATTTGACAAAATCCAGTACCCATTCATGACAAAAACTCTCAGCAAACTTGGAATACAAGGAGATTCTTCAACATGATAAATAACATCTACAAAAAACTAATAGCTAACATCATACTGAAGTGTGAGAAAGTGGATGCTATCCCCCCTGAAATAAAAAACAAGGAATATGTCCCCTCTCACTACTCCTATTAAACCTCATACTAGATATCCCAGCTAATGCAGTAAGAAAAGAAAAGGTAGATGAACTGGGAAGGAAGAAATAAAATGGTCTTTGTTCATAGATGACATGACTGTTTATATACAAAATCCCAAAAAAATCAAGAAAAAAGAAACCCCAGGACTAATTAATGAGCATAGCAAATTCACAAGATACAAGGCTAATAAAGTCATTTGCTTTTCTACATGCCACTAATGAACAATTGGAATTTGAAAATAAAAACAGAGTATCATTTTTATTAACATCAAAAAAATGAAGTATAAATCTAACAAAATATGTCCAAGATCAGGTGGCTCTGAAAAAATTAAAAATCTAAGTAAACAGAGAGAAACTCTGTGTTCATGAATTGAAAAACTCAGTATTGACAAGATGTCAATTCTTCCTAACTTTATCTATAGCTCCAATGCAGTTCCAATCCAATGCAGTAAAAATCTTAGTAAGATATTTTGTGGATATCAAGATGATTCTAAAGTTTAGATGAAAATGAAAAGCTTCTACACAGCAAAGAAAACCATCAACAAAATGAAAAGACAACCTACAAGAGAAAATCTTTGCATATATCTGATAAGGGGCTAATACCCAAAATACGTAAAGAACACACACAACTCAGTAACAAAAGAAACAAACAAATAAACAATTGGTTAAAAAATGGGGAAATGATCTAAATGATATTTTCCCAAAGAAAACATACAGGTGGCCAACAGGCACACAAAATGATTCTCTACATCATCAATCATCAGGGAAATACAAATCAAAATGACAATGAGTTATCACCTCACACTTGTTAGACTGGCTATTATAAAAAAAGGCAAGAAATGACAACTGTTGGCAAGGACATGGAGAAAAGGAAATGCTTGTATACAGTTGGTGGGAATGTAAACTGGTACAGCCACTACAGAAATCAGTACAGAGGTTTCTCAAAAAATTAAAAATAGAACCACCATATGAACTACCAATTCGACTTTTGGACATTCATCCAAAGAAAGCAAAAACACTAATTTGAAACAATATATGCATCCCATGTTCACTGTAGCATTATTTACAAGAGCCAAGATATGGAAGCAACCTAAGTGTCCATTGATGGATGAGTGGATAAAAAAATTGTGATGTATATACACCACAGAATATTATTCAGCCATAAAAAAGAATGAAATCTTGCCATCTTGCAACAACATGGATGAATCTCAAGGGTATTATGCTAAATGAATTAAGTCAGACAGGGAAAGACATATCTGATCTCTCTTATATGTGGAATCTAAATACGTATATTCAAGCTCATAGATACAGAAAATACATTTGTAGTTGCCAGATGCAGGGGATGGGAGTGGGAGAAATGGGTGAACTGTTTTGTTTTGGTTTTGGTTTTAGCTTAAATAAATTGGAAAAAAATTTAGAGAGGATAACATGATATATCATTAGTATAAAAACACAGTCATGCCAACCAATATCAGCAGGTAATATAAAAGCCTCATTGTTTGGGGGTTTTTGACCCTGAGACCAAACTGGTCTTTATAATCCTCCTCTATTCATAGGGATTCTAAACCCTCCTGAGAAACATCCAAAAATAGGAAGTAAAACAAAACAAACAATAGAACAAAATGATTGATGGTGGAAAGCCTAGAGGGCAGGGGGAAGGTTCCAGACCAAGAGACCTGGGGCAGCCTGGGAAAAAAGAGATGGTTAGAAAGAGGGTGATTTGTGGAGTGATCTTAACAAAGGTGAATGTCAATCTGTCAAGCCACTGAGAAACAATGAGGATGAAAAATAGCATGTATTTTCTATATTCTCTAACGTGGACTCTTCAAAAAAAATTAAAATAAAATGGAAAATATTAAAAAATATAGTATAATAGTAAAATAAAAAATTAAAAAATCAAGTTCATATGAAAATGAAAAAATCCTGGAATAGATAACAAAATATTAAAGAAGAACAAAGTTTGAGGACTGGCATTGCCTGATTTAAGACTTCCTAAAGAGCTATAGCAAACAGGAGAACATGATACCTGTGAAAGAGTAGACACATGGATCAGAGGAACAGAATAAAAGGCCCAGAAATAGACCCACACAAATATGATCAACCAATCTTTGATAAATAACAAAGGCAATTCGATGAAGAAAGGAGAGTCTTGTCAAAATATAATGCTAGAACAATTAGCTAACCATATGCAAAATATATACACACACACAGACCTTACACATTCCACAAAAATTAACTCAAAATATATTATAAACAAAATGTAAAATGAAACTTCTAGAAGATAACTAGACCTTTCGGCCTAGTGACCTTGGGTTTGGCAATGACTTTTAAATATAAAACCAAAAGTATATTCCATGAAAACAACTGGTAAGTTGGACATTCTAAAATTAAAAACTTCTGTCCTACAAAAGACATTGTTGAGAGAATGAAAAGACAAGCCATCGACTAGGAGAAAATCTTTGTAAAACAGATCTGATAAAAGACTAGCATCCACAATATATAAAAAATCTTAAGAAACAAGCAACACAGTTTTTAAAATGGGCAAAATATCTGAATAGACATTTCAACAAAGGATATATACAACTGATAAAAAAGCATATAAAAGACGCTTAACATACTTTGTCATTAGGGAGCTGCAAATTAAAACAATGAGATACCACTACACATCTATTAAAATGGCTAAAATCCAAAAATCTGACAATACCAATTTCTGGAGAGGATGCAGAGAACAACAGGAACTGTCACTGCCTGCTTCATTGCTGGAGGAAATGCAAAATGGTACAGTCACTTTGGAAGATCATTTTGCAGTTGCTTACAAAACTGAAGTCTTACCATAATCAATCACACTCAGGTATTTATCTAATTGGGTTGAAAGTTTATGTACACATACACACACATACACACACACACACACTTGCACAAGAATGTTTATAAAAGCTTTATTCATAATAGCCAAAAACTGGAAAGTATGTCCTTCAATAGGTGAATGCATAAATAAACTGTATGCATCTATGCAGTTGAGAGTTATTCAGTGATATAAGGAAATAAACTGTCAACCCACAAAAAAACACAGAGAATCCTTAAGTGAATACTGCTCATAATGCTAAATGAAAGAAGCCACCTTGAAAAGGCTACATACTTAATAATTCCAATTTTATAGCATTCTGCAAAAAGCAACACTTTAGAGATAGTGCCAGGAGTTTGAAGAAGGGGGGAGGAATGAATAGGTGAAGTACAGAGCATTTTTAGGACAATGAAACTATTGTGTATGATACTGTAATGCTGGATATACGGCATTACATATTTATCAAAAACTACAAAAGTTTACAACACAGAGAGTAAAGCTTGATGTATGCATATAAAAAAATAAATCATTTATATATAATATATATATATCCCAAGAAAGAATGTGGACTGTGATAGAGAATCTATTACAAATGTATAAAACCACCTTACTGAAGGGTGTGGAAAAGGTGCTTTTAGTAAATGTATGGCAGATGGTATGCTCCATCACTGTTGGAATGGAAAATTACAAATAAGCAAAAGGAGAGGACAAGAATAATCCATGTGGTAATGGACTAGAGTTGGAGACATCAGTAAGAACTCATGTTTAACTTAATATAGATACCAATGGTTACATACGGAAGGAAATACTTACAGATTTGTGAATATACATGGGTTAATATACACAGTATATTTATTTGATCTGTTACCTGAGAGGGCCTGAAAGAAACAACACCCCAGTAGCAAAAAGCATACCTAGCTCCCAGACCTCAGTTTCTAATACCATTCTCCAATAAAATAATTCAAGGGAATTTTTTCTTTGGAGAAATGGCTGATTCTAATGTCTTGCAGAGAATATACAATATAAGCCTGGAACATCCTGAAGTGATAGAAGTTAAGTGCTTTAAAACGCACGCACACACACACACACACACACAGGAGTGTGTGAAAGGGGCACCGGAACCAACTGAAGAGCTCCCAATGGCCTAAATAGGAAAAAATTAAC
The DNA here is from genome assembly GCF_011800145.1 of Mirounga leonina. Lineage (NCBI taxonomy): Eukaryota > Metazoa > Chordata > Mammalia > Carnivora > Phocidae > Mirounga > Mirounga leonina. The sequence continues at coordinate 2,875,089 of NW_023270839.1, read as the reverse complement.
AAGAAAATACTGAAAGTAGTATTGGCTTAAAATTTAAAGTATAAAATAAATATCCATGAGCCTATAGTGATATAAATGACTGATAAATTAACAAATGGGGAAGTAGAGACAAATCTCCCATGCAAAGGAATTCCAAATAAATTATATAGATACCCCACCCTAATGGAAGGGAAGCATGACTTCCCACTCTTTTTAAGTGTTCTGTCCATGGTGACTTCCTTCCAAAGAAAATTCCAAAAAATATAGTATAAGAGTAACTTTACAGTGGAGAAAACTGAGAAACTCTACTTAAGCCAGGTTATCAACATCAACACCAATAGTCAGAAATCATGTTGATAGTGTGTACTCTTGATATGATGTGATGAAAGTGGCACTTTATTTCTGTGATCTTCCTCCTGAAAAACCCACATCAGTCTAGGGGTGAGGAAAACATCAGAAAAATTCTAACAGAAAAATGGACATGTACAATACATCTGACCAGTACTCATTTAAATTGTCAAGATTATAAAAAACAAGGAAACAAAGAATGTCTGAGAATCACTCACAGCCAAGAGCCTAAGGAGACAAGACAAGCAAATGTAGTGTGGTATCTGGGATGGGACCCTGGAGGAGAAAAGGGACATTTGGTAAAAAATGAAAGAAATCTGAATAAAGTAGGGACTTTTCTTAATAATAATGTACCAGTATTAGCTTATAACTATAACAAATGTACCATACTAATCATACTAATGTAAGATGTCTAATAATTGAATAAACTGTGTTTGGGGTGGGGTATATTATAAGACATCTCTACTATCTTCTCAATTTTTCTGTGATACACAACTCTTATAAAAAAAATAGTCTATTAATAAAACTAAAAGATAAAAATATGAAAGAAATGATCACTGTTTGGGAAAATAATTTCTTTACTGTAGAATTATATGGAAGACGGAAGGCTCTAGAATGCAAAGAGCTATTACTTGGCATAGCCAGAGAATGGGGGTTTCTGGATGGTCATATAGTCATTGTTACATATAACCTACACATGAAGTATCCATTTGTGCTTTTATTCAAGGCTCTAAATTTAATAAAAAATTTAATGAATTTAAAGATATAAAGAAGAGTTATCATAATTGCCACTATTAAGTGCAGTCTCTGTTACAGCCAAATTCTACTGATTCCAGGCACTGGACAATATCTTGGAATGTCCACCAATGTTGATGCTGGAAATTGGGTCTATCATCTGCTGGTCTTGCTAAATTAGACTGTGCAGAACCTGCTTGTTTGGGTCACCAGTTTCTGAATCAGATACTTCTGATTGGTAGAACCTAGGTCACATGATGATGCTTTAGCTATAAAGAAGGTTGAGAGATTTTCTCTCTGCTTTTCATAATGAGAGGCTGGGACTCTAATAATGGGGGATTTTCCAAACACAGAAGGAACACTTAGAGTTTGATTGGTTTTTTTAAATTTATATTTAAATTCTCTTTAGTTAACATATAATGTAATATTGGTTTCAGGAGTAGAATTTAGTGATTCACTTACATATAACACCCAGTGCTCATCGCAAGTGCCCTCCCCAATACCATCCACCATTTAGCCCATCCCCTGCCCATCTCCCCTCCAGCAACCCTCAGTTTGTTCTCTATGGTCACATGTGAGTGAAATTATATGATATTTGTCTTTCTCTGACTGACTGATCTTGGTTAGCATAATACACTCTAGCTCCATCAATGTCATTGTAAATGGCAAAATTTAATTCTTTCTGATGGCTGAGTACTATTTCATTGTATATGTATACCACTCCTTCTTTATCCATTTATCAGTCAATGGACTTTTGGGCTCTTTCCATAGTTTGGCTATTGTTGATAGTGCTGCTATAGATATCAGGGTGCATGTGCTCCTTTGAATCAGTATTTTTGTATCTTCTGGGTAAATACCTAGTAGTACAATTGCTGGGTCTAGGATATTCCGTTTTTAACTTTTTGAGAAACATCCATACTGTTTTCCAGAGTTGCTGAACCAGTTTGCATTCCCAAAAACAGAGGAACACTTAAAATTAAAAATAAAAAGCTATAAAAAGTGTTCAATAGTTATTATGAGGAAAAAACAAGAAGAACCATCAGATGTTTTGAATTTACTATTTAAAATCCACTTTATATTAATTTTATTAAGCTTAGAAATGATCATTCAAGATGCTCTTTTCATAGTACATAGTGATGAGAAGCACATGATCTTCTGCCAAAAAGGTGGCCATAATATTTTGTTTTCTCTGTAATGTGAATTGATGAGAGGACTCATTATAACATGATAAATTGATAATCATATTTTTGCCTCACCAACACCCAAAGTGTTTAGCCCTCTGATTAGAAGGGTTCCTTAGTACTTCCTCTACCCTAGACACCTAATGTCTCTTTAATCTAATAACCCACTATAGAACAAATCTATCCCTACAGCCCTAGAAAAGAAAATAACTGGTGGAAAAGCAAAGTAAGAAAAACATATTGTGCATTACTCTATACAGTACATGGTAAAATAATGAAAACAAAGGTGATATAGGTGAAAGTGAATGCTCCCTTCATGTCCTATTCTGTTTCTCTGTCTCACTCTCTTACACACACACACACACACACACACACACACACACACACACACTGCCTGACACTTTTAAGAGTCTGAGTTTGAAAAATGCTATTTTATGATATTGTATCTTCTTGCAGTCTAAGAAGTCACACCTGGGGCCTAGAGAGAAAGGGCTTACCAGTTTCCCTTGGCCTCTTCCAAAAAAGAGAAAGTGGCCATTTCTACACAGGTTTCTTCCATTACTTCAAATTCAGCCAATGCTGGGAACATTTCTGGCCTTGACCTAAGTTATTTCCACAAAAGCCAATGAAGAATGTCAGAAAACCAGTTAAGTCCATCTCCTCTCAGCTTCTGTAGGACTTCAGTACAAGGACATCCTGGGCTTTCTTGTTAGTAAAATTAGAAAGTCTCTTCCTCATAGGATTACCCTGTGCATTAAATGAGGTAATGTATGTAAAGAACACAGTCCAGAATCTGGTACTTCACTTCCTGCATCTTTCATTCAGAGACTGACTCATACTGCTGCCATCTTTAGTCTGGTAGTATGAATGAACTAATTTGTTTTAAAGATTTTATTTATTTTTTTGAGAGAGAGAGAGAAAGCACAAGCTGGGAGGAGGGGCATAGGGAGAAGCAGGATCCCGGCTGAGCAGGGAGCCCAAAACCCTGAGATCACAACCTGAGCCAAAGGCATGGGCCCAACCAACTGACCCAGCCAGGTGCCCCCTGAATGAACTTTTTGTTGTTGGTTCCAACTTGCCCTCCTCTCCCTCCTTGAACCTCTCTTCTCTTGATCAAAACAAAGTTTCTGTTTCTATTTAAGTTTCTGTTTCTTCGTGCTTAATCAGTGAATAATATCTGCTGAAGCCTCACTGCATTGAGGGCTTTGGGATAGTTTTTAAATACCATGAAGAGCTAAAGAACCTTTCCTTTCTCTTTTAGTATGTGTGTTATTTTACAAACTAATAGTTTTTTCAAGTGTTATGTAAAATGAATTCAATTTCTCTACAATATGACAACAGAATAATCAATTCGTATGGCCAGTGCTGTGAGCCTATGGTCTGACTCTTCGTAATTTATACTAACATTTACTGTAAAATGCATGCCAAGCAGATTACTAAGAGTTTTAGGAAATTATATTAACATATGCTAATCCTCATAATAATATAAATATTTGCTATTATTATCATCATCATTTACTCAAATATGCAATTTAAAATATTAATGTTATGCAACATCCCCAAAACAAATAATTAATAATTAGAACTGGCATTCCAACCTATACATACCTGAAATCAAAGCCCACCAGACCATACAGCCTCAATAATAAAGTCACAAAGTCTGAATCTAAAGCTGTCTGCTCTTTCCATGAAACTTTTCTCAACAATGTAGAACAATAACCCTGAGAATTCCAGAATCAATCTAAAAAGTAATGTCTCCCATCTTCCCGAGTGGCTGCTTTCACAACATATAGCTAATGGTGCCCATTACAGCAGAGACAGAGACAGCCAACAGTAAATCTTTCTCTTTTACAGCTAGCTCTGGTTTAAGAAGATTTACTTTTATAACAGCTGTGAAGACTTCTACCTTATCAACCTCTACTCTTTTAATACGTTTCTCCCAAACCTTTTTTACAGTCTCTCATAGTAATGATAGGTCCTAAGGGTCAGAACTAGAAATACTTTCTTTGTAACTCTAAAAGTGTTTGGTTTTGACAAATTACTTTTATTGTCTTAGTTCAGTTTTGGAATATCCCTTTGAAAAGTTTTTACAATGTGGATTCTGGCATGTGAAATTAAAATTATTTTTAATTTTGCTTTTGACTATAAACCTCCAATTTCCTTATTGTTTCCATTGTTTACATCAATACAAATCCCTCTCCTATACAGTCTAAATTCATGGGTTATATATCATCTAAATCTCTTAATTTAGTAAAAGACTAATTCTGATTTCAGAACTTGTGCTGGATCAGATTCTTTTCCCTTAGATAAGTGTCACTTCACTGAGAGATAGAAGTCTATAAAAAAACACTCTGCAGGGTAAAAAAGAGGCTCCTCAAAGTGGAAAGAGGACTTATGGGTTTCAATTTCTCACACATCCAACTATAGCTTACTGCAGCGTAGAAGGAGGAAAGCAAACAAGAAGAGAGGTCACACTTTTTACTGACTATAAAATATTTATGCTATGGGTTTGGAACATGCTCTGTTGATCTAGTGTCCTGGAAAGATAACTGCACCATCCTTCTCAATGGACCAGCTGAGTCCAGACCTTATTTTTACTAACAATAGCCAGTATATAAAATAGCCTTATTTTTTACTAACAGGAGCCTAATCATGTTCAGAGTAAGCAAGGGTTTAGCACACCAACCATTACCAGATATTCAGGACTGAGCAACACAGTAAAAATAAACCATCAAGCCTATCCTAATATGTATCTTGAAAGCCATCACCCACATACATTTTGACCCATAGCACCAGTAATAAGTGCAAAAGTTATATTATAATCAAATTGCCTTATATCTATGACCTATAGTCTTTAAATAACTTATAGTACTTTAAATACTATTCTATTAGTTTACTTTAAATACTTTAGTACTAAAGAACAAATTTCTTATTACAAAATACTATTTTCTTTGGAGGGCATAGTACAAAGGAAGAAGATTGTCCCAAGGATACCTTAGCAAGAGTTCAAGCTTAAAAACATGTGGCTGATTGTTTGCTAGTATGTATTTTTTTTCCATTCTCTTAAGATGATAAAAACTTTTTGGATTTTTTTTATTAATAATATGGAAGAAGAAGTTAGAACAACCCAATAGCATGTACTAAAGGATTTTAAACAATGCCTAATGAAAGCATTTATGCATTATGATTTTATTATGACCAAGATAAAATAACACTGCAACCTCAAAATTTTTAAATATTAAAGATAAAAAACAAATACAGATTAAAATAAATATTTATTTAGTTATATATGTATGTATGTATGTATTTTAGTGGGGGGGGCAGAGGGGCAGAGGGAGAGGGAGAGAGAGAGAGTCTTAAGCAGACTCCATGCCTAGCATGGAGCCCAACGCAGGGCTTGATCTCACATCCCTGAGATCAAGACCTACGCTGAAATCAAGTCAGACACTTAACCAACTGAACCACCCAGGTGACCCCCAAAAATATCTTATTTAAATATTATTATTCCATCAGCCCCATTTAATAAAACACTCAATTTATGAATAGGTTGTTTTTGTTAAATACAAGTTTGAAATATGCTGGCTTTTTTAATTTAAATGACCATGTGTTACTCTTTTTCCCAAGTTCCCAACTATAAAAGTTAACATAAATGCTTAACAATTTAGCATGACACTTACATTAGTGGATTAGTTCACGTTTATAAATCACTTTGAAGACCTAATTTGGTTAGTACTCAGTTTATAATTGTACATATGAGTCTGGTGGTCAGTGTCCAATAGGAAGTCTTTCACCCTCTTAATTCTAGGAACTACAGAGCAGAGAGAAAACTAAAAGATATCATGTTTCATGCAAAATTATTGGGGGACATGACATTTACTGTCAGCGACTTTCTCAAAAGATACTTACCTTGCCTGGAGTTGACTTAGAAACAAAAAACACACATGTATCTCTGAAGGTACTATCCATTTTATCAAATGTCCCTCTATCCTATATCTGTGCCATTCACAGTTTCCATGACTTAGGATTCTCCTTATACCATTCCCTTCCTTTACTTAGCAAACTCTGGTGCATCTGTCACAATTACTTCTATATATCCCTCTCAGCTTCCTTCACAGAGTTAAACATCCTCTTCTCTACACTACCTCAATACTTTCTATAAAACTATTTTAAGATAATTCAATACTTATCAATTTAGTCTACCTTATTGTAACATCTGTTGTATTATAAGTGTGCATTTGGATGTTGTGACAGCATGATCTGTGACCTGGAAAAAAAAATCAGTGTTCTATGAACCAAGCCAACCTAAACATTTTTACAGTTATTACTTCAATAAACCCACACAATAAATATATGATGTTAATGATATGAAATGCACTTAATAAATGAGGTGACAGTCTAAGCAAGGTTAAATAAATTGTCTAACTTTACACAGTGCAAAACAGGACTGATTACATATAGCTACTTGCAGAGCCCATACCCTTTACCCAATGGTGTCTTAGAAAACTAACAACTAGCTCCTGCCACCACTGAGAAGGAAAAAAAGAAAAGGGGGGGGGACCCTCTTCTGTAACATTTGCTTATTTTCACCATGTTTCCACTACTACCAATTTTAAGATACCAGTAAGATGTCATTGTACATGGCTTTAAGAAGAGATGCTCACAATTGGCTATCATGAACCAGTACAAACTGGCTTCAGCATAACACAACCTCACCACTGTGTTCTTTGCTTATTTTGTTCCATTGATCTATCTGTCTGTTTTTGTGCCAGTACCGTCTGTCTTGATGATTATAACTTTGTAATACAGCTTGAAGCCTGGGATTGTGATTTCTCTGGCTTTGCTTTTCTTTTTCAACATTGCTTTTGCTATCTGGGGTCTTTTGTTGTTCCAAAAAAATTTTAGGATTGTTTGTTCTAGTTCTGTGAAAAATATTTTGATCGAGCAATTGCATTGAATGTGTAGATTGCTTTGGGTAGTATAGACATTTTAACAATATTTGTTCTTCCAATCCAGGAGCATGGAATGTTTCTTCATTTATTTGTGTCTTCAATTCCTTTCAAAAGTGTTCTATAGTTTTCAGTGTACAAATTTTTTCCTCTTTAGTTAGGTTTATTCTTAGCTATCTTACAGTTTTTGGCGCAATCATAAATGGGATCGATTCCTTGATTTCTCTTTCTGTTGCTTCATTATTGGTGTATAGAAATGCAACAGATTTCTGTACATGGATTTTATATCGTGCAGCTTTGCTGAATTCCTATATCAGTTCTAGCAATTTTCTGGTGGAGTCTTCTGGGTTTTCTTACATAAAGTATCATGTCATCTGTGAAGAGCAAAAGTTTGACTTCTTCCTTGAAAATTTGGATGCTTTTCTTTTTGTTGTTTGATTGCTGAGGTGGGTACTTCCAGTACTATATTGAATAACAGTGGTAAGAATGGATGTTTCTGTCATGTTCCTGACCTTAGGGAAAAATCTCTCAGTTTTTTCCCATTGAGGATGATATTCACTGTGGGTTTTTTGTATATGGCCTTTATGATGTCGAGGTATGTTCCTTCTATCCGTACTTTCTTGAGGGTTTTTATCAAGAAAGGTTGCTGTATTTTGTCAAATGCTTTTCCTGCATCTATTGAAAGGATGATATGGTTTTTATCCTTTCTTTTATTAACGTGGTATATCACATTGATTGATTTGTGGATATTGAACCACCGCTGCAGCCTAGGAATAAGTCCCACTTGATCATAGTGAATAATCCCTTTTTTAAAAATTTTTTATTGTTATGTTAATCACCATACATCATTAGTTTGAGATGTAGTGTTCCATGATTCATTGTTTGTGCATAATACCCAGTGCTCCATGCAGAATGTGCCCTCTTTAAGACCCATCACCAGGCTAACCCATCCTCCCACCCCCCTCCCCTCTAAAACCCTCAGTTTGTTTTTCAGAGTCCATCATCTCTCATGGTTTGTCTCCCCCTCTGATTCCCCCCATTCATTCTTCCCCTCCTGCTATCTTCTTCATTTTTTTTTTCTTAACATATATTGCATTATTTGTTCCAGAGGTACAGATCTGAGATTCAACGGTCTTGCACAATTCAAAGCACTTAACAGAGCACATACCCTCCCCAGTGTCTATCACCCAGTCACCCCATCCCTCCCACCCCCCACCACTCCAGCAACCCTCAGTTTGTTTCCTGAGATTAAGAATTCCTCATATCGGGCGCCTGGGTGGCTCAGTTGGTTAAGCGACTGCCTTCGGCTCAGGTCATGATACTGGAGTCCCAGGATCGAGTCCCACATCAGGCTCCCTGCTCGGCGGGGAGGCTGCTTCTCCCTCTGACCCTCCCCCGTCTCATGTGCTCTCTGTCTCTCTCATTCTCTCTGTCTCAGATAAATAAATAAAATCTTTAAAAAAAAAAAAAAAAGAATTCCTCATATCAGTGAGGTCATATGATACATGTCTTTCTCTTTTTGACTTATTTCGCTCAGCATAATACCCTCCAGTTCCATCCACATCGTTGCAAATGACAAGATCTCATTCCTTTTGATGGCTGCATAATATTCCATTGTATATATATACCACCTCTTCTTTATCCATTCATCTGTCGATGGACATCTTGGCTCTTTCCACAGTTTGGCTATTGTGGACATTGCTGCTATAAACATCAGGGTGCACATACCCCTTCAGAGCCCTACATTTGTATCTCTGGGGTAAATACCCAGTAGTATTGCTGAATCATATGGAAGCTCTATTTTCAACTTTTTGAGGAACCTCCATACTGTTTTCCAGAGTGGCTACACCAGCATGCATTCCCACCAACAGTGTAGGAGGGTTCCCCTTTCTCCGCATCCCCGCCAACATCTGTCGTTTCCTGACTTGTTAATTTTAGCCATTCTGACTGGTGTGAGGTAATATCTCATTGGGGTTTTGATTTGGATTTCCCTGATGCCGAGTGATACTGAGTACTTTTTCATGTGTCTGTTGGCCATTTGGATGTCTTCTTTGGAAAATTGTCTGTTCATGTCTTCTGCCCATTTTTTGATTGGATTCTTTGTTCTTTGGGTGTTGAGTTTGATGAGTTCTTTATAGATTTTGGATACTAACTAGCCCTTTATCTGATATGTCATTTGCAAATATCTTCTCCCATTCTGTCGGTTGTCTTTTGGTTTCGTTGATTGTTTTTTTTGCTGTGCAGAAGCTTCTTATCTTGATGAAGTCCCAATAGTTCATTTTTGCCCTTTCTTCCCTTGCCTTTGGTGATGTTTCTAGGAAGAAGTTGCTGCAGCTGAGGTCGAAGAGGTTACTGCCTGTGTTCTCCTTTAGGATTTTGATGGACTGCTGTCTCACATTGAGGTCTTTCATCCATTTTGAGTCTATTTTTGTGTGTGGTGTAAGGAAATGGTCCAGTTTCATTCTTCTGCATGTGGCTATCCAATTTTCCCAACACCATTTGTTGAAGAGACTGTCTTTTTTCCATTGGACATTCTTTCCTGCTTTATCAAAGATGAGTTGACCATAGAGTTGAGGGTCCATTTCTGGTTCTCTATTCTGTTCCACTGATCTATGTTTCTGTTTTTGTGCCAGTACCATACTGTCTTGATGATGACAGCTTTGTAATAGAGCTGGAAGTCCGGAATTGTGATACCACCAGCTTTGCTTTTCTTTTTCAACATTCCTCTGGCTATTCAGGGTCTTTTCTGCCTCCATACAAATTTTAGGATTGTTTGTTCCATTTCTTTGAAAAAAGTGGATTGTATTTTGATGGGGATTGCATTGAATGTGTAGATTGCTCTAGGTAGCATTGACATCTTCACAATATTTGTTCTTCCAATCCATGAGCATGGAACGTTTTTCCATTTCTTTGTGTCTTCCTCAATTTCTTTCCTGAGTATTTTATAGTTTTCTGAGTACAGATCCTATGTCTCTTTGGTTAGATTTATTCCTAGGTATCTTATGGTTTTGGGTGCAATTGTAAATGGGATCGACTCCTTAATTTCTCTTTTTTCTGTCTTGTTGTTGGTGTATAGGAATGCCACTGACTTCTGTGCATTGATTTTATATCCTGCCACTTTACTGAATTCCTGTATGAGTTCTAGCAGTTTGGGGGTGGAGGCTTCTGGGTTTTCCACATAAAGTATCATATCATCTGCAAAGAGTGAGAGTTTGACTTCTTCTTTGCCAATTTGGATGCCTTTTATTTCTTTTTGTTGTCTGATTGCTGTGTCTAGGACTTCTAATACTATGTGAATAGCAGTGGTGATAGTGGACATCCCTGCTGCGTTCCTGATCTTAGGGGGAAAGCTCTCAGTTTTTCCCCATTGAGAATGATATTCGCTGTGGGTTTTGCATAGATGGCTTTTATGAAATTGAGGTATGCACCCTCTATTCCTATACTCTGAAGAGTTTTGATCAAGAAAGGATGCTGTACTTTGTCAAAAGCTTTTTCTGCATCTCTTGAGAGGATCATATGATTCTTGTTCTTTCTTTTGTTAATGTATTGTATCATGTTGATTGATTTGCAGATGTTGAACCAACCTTGCAGCCCAGGGATAAATCCCACTTGGTCGTGGTGAAGAATCCTTTTAATGTAATGTTGGATCCTGTTGGCTAGTATTTTGCTGAGAATTTTTGCATCCATGTTCATCAGGGATATTGGTCTGTAATTCTCCTTTTTGATGGGGTCTTTGTCTGGTTTTGGGATCAAGGTAATGCTGGCCTCATAAAACGAGTTTGGAAGTTTTCCTTCCATTTCTATTTTTGGAACAGTTTCAGAAGAATAGGTATTAATTCTTCTTTAAATGTTTGGTAGAATTCCCCTGGGAAGCCATCTGGCCCTGGGCTTTTGTTTTTTGGGAGATTTTTGATGACTGCTTCAATTTCCTTAGTGGTATAGATCTGTTCAGGTTTTCTGTTTCTTCCTTGGTTCAATTTTTGTAGTTGATACATCTCTAGGAATGCATCCATTTCTTCCAGGTTATCGAATTTGCTAGCATAGAGTTGCTCATAATGTGTTCTTATAATTGTTTGTATTTCTTTGGTGTTGGTTGTGATCTCTCCTCTTTCATTCATGATTTTGTTGATTTGGGTCATTTCCCTTTTCTTTTTGATAAGTCTGGCCAGGGGTTTATCAATCTTGTTAATTCTTTCAAAGAACCAGCTCCTAGTTTCGTTGATCTGTTCTACTGTTCTTTTAGTTTCTATTTCATTGATTTCTGCTCTGATCTTTATTATTTCTCTTCTCCTGCTGGGTTTAGGCTTTATTTGCTGTTCTTTCTCCAGCTCTTTTAGGTGTAGGGTTAGGTTGTGTCTTTGAGACCTTTCTTGTTCCTTGAGAAAGGCTTGTATTGCTATATACTTTCCTCTTAGGACTGCCTTTGCTGCATCCCAAAGATTTGGAACAGTTGTGTTTTCATTTTCATTGGTTTCCATGAATTTTTTTAATTCTTCTTTAATTTCCTGGTTGACCCATTCATTCTTTAGTAGGATGCTCTTTAGCCTCCATGTATTTGAGTTCTTTCCGACTTTCCTCTTGTGATTGAGTTCTAGTTTCAAAGCATTGTGGTCTGAAAATAGGCAGGGGATGATCCCAATCTTCTGGTACTGGTTGAGACCTGATTTATGACCTAGGATGTGATCGATTCTGAAGAATGTTCCATGGGCACTAGAGAAGAATGTGTATTCTGTTGCTTTGGGATGGAATGTTCTGAATATGTCTGTGAAGTCCATTTGGTCCAGTGTGTCATTTAAAGTCTTTATTTCCTTGTTGATTGTTTGCTTAGATGACCTGTCCATTTCAGTGAGGGGGGTGTTAAAGTCCCCCACTATTATTGTATTGTTGTTGATGTGTTTCTTTGCTTTTGTTATTGCCTTATATAATTGGCTGCTCCCATGTTAGGGGCATAGATATTTACACTTGTTAGATCTTCTTTTTGGATAGACCCTTTAAGTAGGATATAGTGTCCTTGCTCATCTCTTATTACAGTCTTTGTCTTAAAATCTAGTTTGTCTGATATAAGGAATGCCACCCCAGCTCTCTTTGGCGTCCATTAGCATGGTAAATGGTTTTCCACCCCCTCACTTTCAATCTGGGGGTGTCTTTGGGTCTAAAATGAGTCTCTTGCAGACAGCATATCGATGGGTCTTGTTTTTTAATCCAATCTGATAGCCTGTGTCTTTTGATTGGGGCGTTTAGCCCATTTACATTCAGGGTAACTATTGAAAGATAGGAATTTAGTGTCATTGTATTGCCTGTAAGGTGACTGTTACTGTATATTGTCTGTGTTCCTTTCTGGTCTACGTTGCTTTTAGGCTCTCTCTTTGCTTAGAGGACCCCTTTCAAGATTTCTTGTAGGGCTGGTTTCATGTTTACAAATTCTTTTAGTTTTTGTTTGTCCTGGAAGCTTTTTATCTCTCCTTCAATTTTCAATGACAGCCTAGCTGGATATAGTATTCTTGGATGCATATTTTTCTCATTTAGTGCTCTGAATGTATCATGCCAGTCCTTTCTGGCCTGCCAGGTCTCTGTGGATAGGTCTGTTGCCAATCTAATGTTTCTAGCATTGTAGGTTACATATCTCTTGTCCCGAGCTGCTTTCAGGATTTTCTCTTTGTCTCTGAGACTCATAAGTTTTACTATTAGATGTTGGGGTGTTGACCTATTTTTATTGATTTTGAGAGGGGTTCTTTGTGCTTCCTGGATTTTGATGCCTGTTTCCTTCCCCAAATTAGGTAAGTTCTCTGCTATAATTTGCTCCAATATACCTTCTGCCCCTCTCTCTCTTTCTTCCTCTTCTGGTATCCCAGTTATTCTAATGTTGTTTCGTCTTATGGTATCGCTTATCTCTCGAATTCTGCCCTTGTGATCCAGTAGTTGTTTATCTCTCTTTTTCTCAGCTTCTTTATTTTCCATCATTTGGTCTTCTATGTCACTGAATCTCTCTTCTGCCTCATTTATCCTAGCAGTTAACGCCCCCATTTTTGATTGCACCTCATTAATAGCCTTTTTGATTTCGACTTGGTTAGATTTTAGTTCTTTTACTTCTCCAGAAAGGGTTTCTCTAATAACTTCCATGTTTTTTTCAAGCCCAGCTAGTATCTTTAAAGTGATGATTCTGAACTCTAAATCAGACATCGTCTAATGTCCATATTGAGTAGGTCCCTGGCAGTCGGTACTGCCTCTTGTTCTTTTTGTTGAGGTGATTTCTTCCATCTTGTCATTTTGTCCAGAGGAGAATAGATTAATGAGAGAACAAAATGCTAACAGGGTAACAACATCCCCAGAAAATATACTCTAAACAAATCAGAAAAGACTTGAAGCAGGTGGAAAAGAAAGGGAAAGAGAGAAAAAAAAAAGAAAAAAGAAAAAAGAAAAAGAAAAAGATAAAGATAAAAATGAACAATACAGAACAAAACAAAACAAAAAAAACAGAATATGATCAAATATGATCAGGCTGGTACATAGATCAGTGCCACACACTAGATTTTGGGTGTATTTTGGTCTGTTAGAAGAAAGTGCCTCCAAAAATTTTAAATAAAGAAAAACTTATGTATGTACAAAAATAAGGGTTGATATGATGAAGGGATGGAATATGACTGTAAAGATGAAAATTATAAAAAGTTTTTATAAAAGGAATTGATAAGAAGTTGTTTGAAAAAAGAAAGAAGGGGATTTAAAAAAGAAAGAAAGAAAAAGAAAAAGGGAGAGGATGTGATCAGGCAGGAGAGTAGAAAAAAACCATACACTAGAGATTTAGGGTATATTTTGATCTGTTAGAAGAAACTATCTCAAAATTTTAAAGAGAGAACAACTTATATATATATGCCAAAATACGGGTAACTACTATGAAGGGATAGAATATGACTCTGAAAATGAAAAATAAAAATGTTTTTTTTTAAAAAGGGATTAATAAGATGTTGGTTGAAAAAGGGAAAAAGAAAAATTAAAAAAAAAAAAGACAGTTAAAAAAAAATTAACTTTGAAAGACTACAGAATCATGGTATAAAAGCCATGGATTCTATGTGCAGTATTCCCCTAGAGCGCTGGAGTTCTGCCGTTCTCATTGATTGGTAAACTTGGTCTTAGCCGGCTGTTCTCGCTGATCTTCTGGGGGAGGGGCCTATTGCCGTGGTTCCCAAATGTCTTTGCCAGTGGCAGAATTGCCCCGCCCTTGCCCGGTCCGGGCTAAGTAATCTGCTCAGGTTTGGTCTCGGGAGCTTTTGTTCCCTGCAAGCTTTCCGTACAGCTTTGGAGGACGAGAGTGAAAATGGTGGCCTCCCCGGAGGAGCCAAGAACTCAGGGCCCCACTCCTCAGTGCACCCCCAGAGAAAAGCAGTCAGTCACTCCCATCTCCCCAGTCTCCGGCCACACTCCGTGCTCACCCGGCCTGTGACGGAGCGTTTCTATCTCTGGCACCCGACCCCATGTGGAGTCTCCAAACCCAGCAGATCCCTGTGGTGCACTCCCGCGCCACTCCTCCCAGGGGAGGAAGGTAAGTCTCCCCGGATCTGCCACTTGTTGGGTCCCTGCTGGAGGACTGTGCCGCGGATCATGGTTTATGGCAACCCTGAGCTGAGAGCCCATGCCTCAGCTCCGTCTCTGCAGCCGGCTTCCCCGCTCCAATACCTGGGAGCTCTGCCACACTCAGGCACCCCCGGTCTTTCTGTGACCCCGAGGGTCCTGAGATCACACTGTCCCACAAGGGTTCCACCCCCAGCTTAGCCACCAGAGTGACATCCCTCAGCGGAGCCGACTTCTAAAAGTTCCGATTTTGTGCTCCGTGGTTCTATCACTTGCCAGAAGCGGCCGATGGAGGCCCCTCCCCCTCCGTCTATTCTCCCGAATATCGCCTCAGATTCACTTCTCTGCACGTCCTACCTTCCAGAAAGTGGTCGCTTTTCTGTTCAGAGTTGTTGCTATTCTTTTCTTCGATCTCCTGTTGAGTTTGTAGGTGTTCAGAATGGTTTGATCCCCATCCAGCTGAATTCCTGGGACCAGACGAAATCCAGGTCTCCTACTCTTCTGCCATCTTGCTCCGCCCCTGTGAATAATTCTTTTAATGTACTGTTGGATTCAATTAACAAGTTTCGTGTTGAGAATTTTTGCATCCATGTTCAACAGGGATATTAGTCTGTAATTCTTTTCAGTGGGGTCTTTGTCCAGTTTGGGGATTAAGGTAATGCTTGTCTCTTTGAATGAGTTTGGAAGTTTTCCTCCATTTCTATTTTTTGGAACAGCTTCAGAAGAATAGATATTAATTCTTCTTTAAATGTTTGGTAGAATTCACCTGGGAAGCCATCCAGTCCTGGACTCTTGTTTGTTGGGAGTCTTTTGATAACTGATTCAATTTCTTTTCTGGTTATGGGTCTGTTCAGGTATTCTATTTCTTCCTGGTTCAGTTTTGGTAGTTTATATATATTTCTAGGAATTTATCTATTTCTTCCAGATTGCCCAATTTGTTTACATATAATTGCTCATAATATTCTCTTATAGTTTGTATTTTTGTGGTGTTGGTTGTGATCTCTCCTCTTTCATTCATTATTTTATTTATTTGGGTCCTTTCTCTTTTCTTTTTGATAAGTCTGGCTAAGGATTTTTCAGTTTTGTTAATTCTTTCAAAGAACAAGCTCCTAGTTTCATTGACCTGTTCTACTGGTTTTTTGTTTTGTTTTGTTTTGTTTTGTTTTACTTCTATATCATTGATTTCTGCCCTAATCTTAATTATTTCCCTTGGGCTGGTTTTAGGCTGTATTTTCTCTTCTTTTTCCACCTCCTTTAGGTGTAAGTTTAGGTGAGACTTTTCTTGCTTCTTCAGGAAGGCCTGCATTGCTATACAATTCCCTCTTATGACTGCCTTTGCTGCATCCCAAAGGTTTTGGACAGTCATGTTTTCATTTTCATTTGCTTCCATGTATTTATTTTATTTTATTTTTTCTTCAATTTTCTGGTTAACCCAGTCATCTGAACATGGGAGAATTTTCAATGTCACATATAATTCTTTTCTAAAATTAGATTATTATCCTTTGTAATGCCTTAGTCTTTTATTCTTTATTTTCTTTTTATGTTAGTTCTTTGATCTAAGACTTATATTTTGATTCTTTGAAGACATTCCTCAACGATCATTAGTACAAATCCTAAAGTGTTAATGACTAATAAATGCAAACCCAAAAATATACCTTTGTCTTAATCCAAAGGAAATATCTAGTAGCACAAGGAAATTAGTTGTCTTTATTGAATTATATAGGCTTTGATCTGACTACAATATTAAGTGGAGTCCAATTTATGGTGTAAACAGGACACTGATGTAAGGAAACAACAAGTAAAATGATGGACAAGATGACCTGGTAAATCTCTTCCTAGACTAAGCCGTAGGATCCCATGGAATGACACTATAATTACATGGAAAGTAATTGTCATCTATTTGCCAAGAAATTACATGGTTGACAGTACTCTTTGAAAACTGTTCTGCATTTCTACTGCCAACAGCTATGTTAGCAGAAAATGAAATTAGAAACAACCACAGGAGGTGTTTTCTTCTCATTTAGAAAACTATTTCATTTAGGAACTAAAATTTAATTTACAAGTAAATATTATAAAACTAAAACTAAAATGGAATTACTTAGAAATGTTTCTAGAAGTTATTGCTATTTGGTATAATGTTGGCTTTGTGGGGGGAAACAGTCCTTTACTACAGGTCAAGCTAATCATATATTCTATTTTGCAAGTGCCAGTACTATAAAGCCATCTTTCCCAAGTTATTCCTTGCTAACAAATGAATGTTAGATTCCAAGAGGCACAGATAGGAGTTATAACACCCTTCCCAAAATAATATACAAGCCTTCTTTTACAAATTCTAAGAGTTAATACTGTAAGATAAGAATAGTTTAACTATCTTGAAATTAGCAAATGAGTGGTTTTATATTTTTGCATTGCTATGGCATAAATGAGGACCTCTTAGTAACGAAAAGCACCAACTAAAACTAAGACAGCTTACAAATAATCATTTTCCCCAAAATTGCTGAAACTGTTAGTTGGCAAAAACTCGAGTTATTAATCATACAAACTCAGTGTAAATAAAATGTACTTAAACTGATTTCTTACTCAGTATATCTGGTCCCTTCATAAGCTTTAACACTACTCTCAAGTCTTACCCTCATGACAAAACTTAAAACAGTTACATTTAAACATGTTCTCAACAATTTATTTCAGGTTATATAATGAATTATTTTCTCTAGCCAGAGTATTTAATTAATATAATAGGTTATCATATTCCCTAAATATGAACATATTTCCTTTGCTAGTTAAGTCAAAATATGTCAACCAAGTAAGATATTTAGTGTCAAAGAAATCAGGTTCTTCTCATTTTTGACTTTGCATTTCATTCAGGAGGTTAATTTTATTGCCAAAGTTAAGATAAAATGCTCTGTAGTGTGGTACAAAAAAGCAGTGTATATAGTATTATTTATAGTAGCTAACATTTTTAAAAGAAAACAGCTATAAAGAGGATTATATGTAGAAAATTTTACCTCCACATACATATCTGAAGGATTACATAAGAAATTAACAATGCTGGGGCGCCTGGGTGGCTCAGTTGGTTAAGCGACTGCCTTCGGCTCAGGTCATGATACTGGAGTCCCGGGATCGAGTCCCGCATCAGACTCCCTGCTTAGCAGGGAGTCTGCTTCTCCCTCTGATCCTCCCCCCTCTCATGCTCTCTCTCTCTATCTCATTCTCTCTCTCAAATAAATAAATAAAATCTTTAAAAAAAAAAGAAATTAACAATGCTGATTATTTCTAGGAAGGATTACTGAGTAGTTGGGACACAGCAGTCAGCGAGAGACTTAAATTTCATGAAAATTTTTTTACAACTTTTTAAATTTTATCCCATGTCCATAAATTATTTACTTCAAAATAAATTAAAAATAGATATGTGCTATGGTGAGCACTGTGAATTGCTTAAGACTGATGAATCACAGACCTGTACCCTTGAAACAAATAATACATAATATGTTAATTTAAAAAATGTAAAGCTTCTGGAAAGTAGGGTGGGAGGCTTGGGCTTATCAGGATATTTTCCTATGGATAAAAATGGGATAGACAAATGAATAAAATTATGATTCTTTTAAGAAGGAAAATAAATAAATAAATAATAACTTTAAAAAATAGGAAGCAAATAAGTGTGGCCTTCTCTATAGTGAAAGGACTACAGAACTGGGATCAAAGGTTCAAATTAGAAGACTGTAGAACTATAAGAGAGAAGAAAATCATTCTTTGGATTCTAAGGAAAATGAGCACTTCTCATTTTGCCAAGCATCATAAAAAACAAAAAAATTTCTGAGGGTGCATAAACAGTTAGAAAAATAAAGTACTTGAAAGAGAAAGTGTCATCTATGTCCAGAGTCACATGGGATAAAGATGAACATGAGACATAAACAAAAAGGTTGAGTAGCAAATGTTTAACTTAGGAAAAGGAAGAGATTGGGTTCAAGATAGCCACATAGGAAGATCCTGAGCTTATTCCCTTCCATGGATACAACAAGTATACAACTACATATGGAAATACTTCCTCCAAAAAAGTGTAGAAAACTGGATGAACACAGTCTCCACAACAAAGGACCAAAAGGAGAGCATCAAGACGGGTAGGAGAGGCAGAGACACTATCTCATCAAAATTCTCAACCTCAAGCATGGCAATCCACCAGCAGGACGGAATCTAAAAATAGAGAACTCTTCCCTGAGAGGTGAGGGGTTTGTGATCCACATCAGGAACTCTAAATACTGCACAAGAGAGATGAGCCCCTAAACACCAGGCTTTGAGAATCAACAGGACTTATATCCAAGAACTAGGAACTGTAAGGAGTGGAGAACCTGCTCTTAAAGGGCTCACACAAAAGCTCACTCACCCAGGAACCCAGTGCAAAACAAAAACAACAACCCCAATTTGAAATGCCCTAGACAATATGTGGAAGAGACACTTATTAATCTTAAAGCATCTACTGGGCAGGAGGGTAGCAAACTGTTGGGATTTTCTCTAAGTGACAGACACCCTGGCAGGTGCTATATTTGCAACCTCAATTTACCTTACTAAGATTGGTGCCAGCAAGCACCACTTTGGAACCATTCCTCTAAACTGCTTAAAGCAGGTGAGCATGCCAGCTGAGAAACCCAACCACACCCACAGTGCAACAACCCCTTGTAGCTGAGACTGGCAACAATCTAGCCCACCTTCATGTACCAGTGCAGCAATGCATCACAGCTGGCTGGGCGTAAGTCCTGCCTACCCCCATACTGCAGCACATTACAGCCAGCCTGGTGCAGACCCACCCACTCTTGCACCATAGAGTGCAGCTGCATGGTGCAGGATCACCAACACCAGCCCTGCCAATCCTTGTGTCACAGACAGGGCCCCACCACAGTAGCCACACAGAAGATGCCTCTTGAACACTTCACTTTTGTAGCCTGATGGGATTGGACTTCTGAGCTCCATGTGACATCTACACAAGGCCACTGCTTCAAGACTGAGAGAGGTAGTTGATTTGCCTAATATAGAAAGAAACAGGTACAGGCAAAATGAGGAGAGAGGAATACATCCCAAATAAAAGAACAAAAAAAAAAAATCAGAAAAAGATATCAATGAAATGGAAATTATCTATCTACCTGATAAGGGGTCAAATAATGGTCATAAAGATGCTCAATGAACTTGAAAGAAGATGAACACAGTGAGATCCTCAACAAAGAGATATAAAATATGTAGAAGTTTCAAAGAGCAGTTACAGAGCTAAAGAACACAATAACTAAACTAAAAAATACACTAGAGGGATTCAACAGCAGACTAGATAAAGCTGTAGATTAGATCAGCAAGCTGGAAGACAAAGCAATAGAACTCACCCAGAAGGGCAACAGAAAGAAAAGATAATTTAAAATAAAGCAAAACGAAAAAACTCAAAGGACCTTTGGGAAACATCAAGCAGAATAACATTTGCATAATGGGGGTCCCAGAAGGAGAAGAAAGAAAAAGGCCAAAAACTTATCTGAAGAAATAATGGAAGAAAATGTCCCTGATTTGGAGAAGGAAACAGACATATAGGTCCAGGAATCCCAGAGAGTTCCAATAAAATGAACCCAAAGAGATTCACACCAAAAGACCATATAATTAAAGCAATAAAAATTAAGAGTAGCAAGAGAAAAACAACTTATTAGACACAAGGGAAAACCCATAAGGTTACAGGCAGAAACTTTGCAAGACAGAAGAGAGTAGCATGACATATTCAAATTGCTAAAGGGAAAAACTTCCAACCAAGAATCTATATCTGACAAGGCTAACATTTAGAACTGAAGAACACACTAAGAGTTTTCCAGATAAGTAAAAGCTAAAGAAGCTCTTCACCACTAAACTGTCCCTTCAAGAAATGTTAAAGGGACTTCTCTAAACTGAAAAGAAATGGTACTAAGAACAAGAAAACATACACGAGTAAAAATCTCACTGGAATAGGGAAATATATAATAAAGTAGTTAATCAATAAATAATAAAGCAAGTATTAAGGTTAAAAGACAAAAGAGTAAAATTAACTAAAACTACAATAATTAGTTAAGGGGTGCATAAAATAAAAAGGTGAAAATGTGACATCAAAATATAAAACATAGTAAGGGGAGAAAAATGTAAAGTTTTGTAATGTGTTCAAAATTAAATTGCTATCACTCAAAACAGACTAGTATTTACACAAGAAATTACATATGAACCCCACAGTAATTACAAAGCAAAAACTTAGAGTAAATTCACACAAAAAATTAGAAAGGAATCTAAACATAGTACTAAGGAAATTCTCATGATTAATTTAGAGTAATAGAATTACTACAATTCTTGCAGACTCTGTGCACTTAGAGATACATATTTGGCAATCTTAAAGTACAGAGCTATAGTGAAAGAAGTGTCCTACTAGCTATATGGAGGTTGAGAGACAGCATAGAATTATGTGGAAAGGAAGGAAAATTTTTCAGAATAGTTTTGAGGTTTAAAACAATGACCCAACTATTTTGTGAAACAAAAAAACAAAGGGAGAACATAGTTCAAAGACATATATGGTGTCCCTTGCAAAGTGTATGAGAACTTGAAATAGAGAAATGAGTTATTTTGAATTTATCCTTTGACATTTAAATTACTCTTCTTTGGTGTTACACAGTCTGAGTGAGGTTCTTCCTGTCTGAGTTACAAACAGAAAGTGATTTGCGTGATTATTTTCCCGGTCCTCCCAAGGGTAATACACATGATACTCCATGCTAGATGCGTAGGAAAATGAAGTTAATTCATACATAAAAATGGAGGCCTGAGTGCATTAACTGGGACTTAATTCCCTCAAGAAATCCCAGTTAAGAATGCTCTAGAGTGAATCAAAATTTTATAGGATAACTTCACAGAAACCAAGGGTAAAAGTACAGCCAGGCTTTTGGAATCTGACATTTCCTGACAAAAGAAGCAGATTGATCTTGTTTTAACTAGGCTTATTTCAAAGAGTTCGTGCCATGAAGCAAAATCTGGCTACTGGGGGCTCACCTGGGAGAGGAACTGTTCGTAAGATCATTGTGAGCTAGCCAATGTCACAGAAACTCAAAAAAGAGTTTTTTTGTGTGCATGTGTGTGCATGTGTGTTTGAGGGGGCTGGCTCCCACTCAATCATTTGTTGTTCATTTATATAATTTGGAAAAGGTAGGCTGACGTAAGTTTGTTAAGCTAAATACAAAAGTGGTTAATAAACAGTTATTTTGGAGGTTTTTTTCTATAGGACAAAAATCATTTGCATCTCTTTTGAACAACATATGTAAAACTTAAGATGCACATTCACAGAGTGTGTACCCTAATAAATAGTTAATGGACAGATACACATCCCTAGAGAATTAAATAAGCCTCAGGTGGGAGTCTTAGCCTATACTTCAATATGAACTTGAAAAATATGTCATTGTTACATATCTTTGTAACATCATTGATAAACTGTCTCAAGCAACTGATTCCTAAAGCATCAGGCAGAAGATGGCCCTCTAGTTTATTACCTTAACCCAGAATATAAAACAAAGTCATCATATATCATTGCAAACCATGTTTATCCCACTCTGTTTCTCTCTAAAATTTAAATTGCCCTTGTTCACCTCAAAAAAAAGGGGGGGCCCACCTCATGGAGATCCAGGTGAATGGAGGCATAGTGGCTGAGAAGCTGGACTGAGCCCACAAGAGGCTGGAGCAGCAGGTGCCTGTGAACCAAGTGTCTGGACAGAATGAGATGATCGTTGTCATCGGTGTTATCAAGGGCAAAGGCTACAGTGGCCAGCCACTGGCACACCAAGAAGTTACCCCACAAGACTCACCAGGGGCTGCATAAGATTGCCTATATTGGGGCATGGCATTCTGCCCCATGGCCTTCTCTGTGGCTCAGGATTGCTCAGTATCATTACAATAGAACTTTAGAACACTTTAGTTCCTCCCAAAAGAAACTCATACCCATTAGCTGTCCCATCCCTATTCCGAGCCCTAAGCAAGTCATTTTCTGTCTCTATGGAGTCACCTCATTACATTTCATATAAATGGAACCATACAATAAATGGTGCTTTGTGACTGGTTTCTTTCACACTTAGTGTATTTTCCAAGTTCATGCATGTTGTAGCATGCATCAGTACCTCATTTCTTTTTATTGCCAATTGTACTCAATTCCACCTTTCAACATCATGAAAAATGCTGTGAGGAGAATAAGTTTTCATATGGATATATGTTTTCATTTCTCCCAGGTAGAAACAGAATTGTTGGGTAATAAGGTAACTCTGTGTTTACTTTTTTGAGTGGTTGCCAAACTGCTTCTCGAAGTAGCTACATTCCCACCAGCAATGTATATTTCAGTTTCTCCATATCCTTTCCAGCATTTATTATGTCTTTTTTATAATTGCCATCCTAGTGGATGTGAAGTTTTCCAGTTTTGGTTTTCCCTAATGACTAATGATTTTCAGCATCTTCTCATAAGCTTATTGGACATCTGTATATATTTTTTGGAGAAATGTCTATTCAAATCCTTTTCTCATTTTTAATTGTGATGGTCTTTTTATTGTTGAACTATAAGAGTTCTTCAGGTACTCTAGATTTAAGGCCCTTATCATGTTTGAAAAATCAATTTCTGGGGTACCTGGGTGGCTCAGTCAGTTAAACATTTGACTTTTTAAATTTAAATTCATTTAGCCAACATATAGTACATCATTAGCTTCAGATGTAGTGTTCTATAATTCACCAGTTGCATATAACACCCAGTGTTCATCATATCACACGCCCTCCTTAATGATCATCACCCAAATACCCCATCTCCCCACCAACCTCCCCTCCAGCAACCCTCAGTTTGTTTCCTATATTTAAGAGTCTCTTACCATTTTTCTCCCTTTTTGATGACTTCCCATTCAGTTTTCCCTCCATTCCCCTATGATTCTCTGTGCTCTTCTTATATTCCACATATGAGTGAAACCATATGATAATCGTCTTTCTGTGATTAACTTATTTAAGCATTTAACTCTTGATTTCAGCTCCGGTCATGATCTGAGGGTTGTGAGAGTGAGCCCCACATCGGGCTTCATTCTGGGCTTGGAGCCTATTTAAGATTCTCTTTCTCCCTCTCCCTCTACCCCTCCTCCATCCCTCTCTTTTAAAAAAATCAACTTCTGTTAAAAAATAAAAGCCAGCTGAACTTTTGATATGGATTGCTTTGAATCTATAGTTCATTTTGGGGAGTTTTGCTTTGCTAAACATTATTTCCAATAGTGTGTGTGCATATTGCTAAACTTATTAGTTCCAATGTGTGCATATTCCTTATGATATTCTATATACAGGACCATGTCATCTGCAATGCAGATAGTCTTACTTCTTCCTTCATCTTCTGCATGATTTTTATTTCTCTATCCTGCCTAATAAACCTAGCTAGGATGTTCAGTACAATGTTAAATAGAAATGGCAAGAGCAGACTTCTCTTGTTTCTGATCTGAAGTGTAATGTTAGTTGTGGACTTTTTGTAGATGGTCTATTTTTGTATATTGGTAAGGAAGATCTCTTCTATTTATAGTTTATTGAGTAGTTGTTTGGTTTTGTTTTAGAGAGAGAAAGAGAAAATGAGTGGAGGGAGGCAGAGAGGGTCCCAAGCAGACTCTACACTGGGCACAGAGCTCCACGCAAGGCTCAATGCCACAACCATGAGATCACAACCTGAGCCAAAACTAAGAGTCAGATGCTCAAACAACTGAGCCACCCAGGCACCCCTTGAGTAGTTTTATCATGAAGTTTTTTGAATTACTTCAAGTGTTTTCTACATATATTTAGATGATAATAGGGGTTTTATACTTTACTCAATTAATAAGGTATATTACATTATTATTGATTTCCAGATGTTAATCCTTGCATTCCTGAGATCAATTCCACTTAGTCATGGTGTACAACTATTTGTATATTACTGGATTCGGTCTGATAGTATTTTGTTGAGAAGTTTTGAGTGTATCTTAATATTCATAAGGGATATTGGCCTGTAGTTCTCTTTGTGATGTCTTTGGTTTTGGTATACCGATTAAAATGGCATCATATGACAAGTTAGTAAATCTTCCCTCCTTTTCTATACTTCAGAAGACTATGTGAAGTATTGGTGTTAATTCTTCTTTGAATGTTTGGTAGAATTCACCAATGAAGTTATCTGGACTGGACTATTCTTTTTTAAAGGTTTTATTTATTTATTAGAGACAGAGAGCGAGAGAGCACGAGAAGGGGGTGAGGCAAAGGGAGAGGGAGAAGCAGACTCTCCACTGAGCAGGGAGCCCAAGGTGAGACTCAACCCCAGGACCCTGGGATCATGACCTGAGCCAAAGGCAGATGTTTAACCAGTTGAGCCACCCAGGTGCCGCAAGGGCCTGGACTTTTCTTTGTGGAAAGCTTTAAGTTACTATGCTGATCTATTCACCTATTTTAGGCCTCTTCATATTTTCAATCAAGGGAAGAATAGGCACTAAATATGCAATTATATGGTCTTTTAAAATTACCTACACAATTCCCTCTTTAAAAAATAATTATTATACTCCAGTTTCTCTTCAGATTGTATAAATCTTTTGCCTTTTAAAAAGATAATTTTTTAAAATTTTTTATTTAAATTCAATTAACATAGACTGTATTAGTTTCAGAGGTAGAATTCAGTGATTCATCAGTTGCATACAACACCCAGTGATCATTACTTCAACTGCCCTCCTTAATGCCCATCAGCCAGTTACCCCATCCCCACACCCATCTCCCCTCCAGCAACCCTCAGTTTGTTCCCTTTAGTTAAGAGTCTCTTATGGTTTGCCTCCCTGATTTCCTCTTATTTTATTTTTCCTTCACTTCCCCTATGTTCGTCTGTTTTGTTTCTTAAATTCCACATGAGTGAAATCATATGATATTTGTCTTTCTCTGCCTGACTTATTTTGCTTAGCATAATACCCTTAGTTCCATCCACATCGTTGCAAATGGCAAGATTCCATTTTTTTTTTTTTTTTTTTGAGAGAGAGAGAGAGAGAAAGAGAGAGCACAAGCAGGGGGAGCAGCAGAGGGAGGGACAAGAGCAGCAGGAGAGGAAGCCTGATGTGGGACTCAATCCCAGGACCCCGAGATCATGACCTGAGCAGAAGGCAGATGCTTAACCAATGAGCCACCCAGGTGCCCCAGATTCCATTCTTTTTGATGACTGAGTAATATATATATGCACAATCCACATCTTCTTTATATTCATCTGTCAATGGACATCTGGGCTCTTTCCATATTTTGGCTATTGTGGACATTGCTGCTATAAACATTGGGATGCAGATGCCTCTTTGAATCACTATGTTAGTATCCTTTGGATAAATACCTACTAGAGCAATTGCTGGCTTTTAGGGTAGCTCTATTTTTAACTCTTTTTGAGGAACCTCCATACTGTTTTCCAGAGTGGCTGCACAAGTTTGCATTACACCCACAGTATAAGAGGGTTCTCCTTTCCCTGCATCCTCACCAACATCTGTCATTTCCTGTATTATAAATTTTAGCCATTCTGACTGGTGTGAGGTGGTATCTCATTGTGGTTTTGATTTGTATTTCCCTGGTGCCAAGTGATGTTGAGCATTTTTGATGTGTCTGTTGGCCATTTAGATGAGTTCTTTGGAGAAATGTCAGTTCATGTCTTCTGCCTATTTCTTGACTGGATTTTTGTTTTTTGGGTGTTGAGTTTGAAAAGTTCTTTATAGATTTTGGATATTAGCCCTTTATCTGATAAGACATTTGCAAATATCTTCTCCCATTCCATAGGTTGCCTTTTAGTTTTGTTGACTGTTTCCTTTGCTGTGCAGTTGTTTATCTTGATGAGGTCCCAATAGTTCATTTTTTGCTTTTGTTTCCCTTGCCTTTGGAAACATGTCATTGCTTTCTGAGATCCATTGCTTTGATGAAAAGTTGGCTGTTAATCTTATTTTGATTTTTTTTTTTTTTTTCCTTGTGCATGATGCACCATTTGTCTCTCACAGCTTTCAAGGTATTTTATTTTTGGCTTTCAACATTTTGACTATTATGTGTCTGGATGTGGATTTTTTTTTTTTTTTTTTTTGCATTTTTTTCTACTTGGGGCTTTTAACTTCTTAAGTGGGTACATTATGATTTTCCTTACATTTGCAAAGTTTTCAGCCATTATTTCTTCAAATATTTTTTATGTCCCTTTCTTGCTCTTCTGGTATTCCACACATTTGTTGACACACTTAATGGTGTCCCACACTTCTCTGAATCTGTTAATTTTCGTTTTTTCTTTTCTGTTATTCACACTGCACAATCACATTCTATCTTCATACTTACTGATTCTTTCTTGTGCATCATCAAATTTACTCAAGCCCATCTAGTGATTTTTTTTCATTGCTGTTACTGAGCTTTTCAACTCAAAAATTTGTTGATAGCTTGGACTTTTATATAATATATTGTACCAATTCCAGACACTTATTTCTTCTCCACAGGAGGTTGTTTTGTAAGCCTGGTGACTTATCCATTAAACAAATTTAAACTAATTCTGCAAAGTCTATTTTCCCCATAGTGTGCACTTCTGATATGTCTACTCAGAAATTTTTCTGGCTATCTAATGGTCACCAATGGGTCAGCATAAGCCACTTACTGATCAATATTTGTGTGTGAGTCATTTTAGCCAGTTATATTTTTTCTCTTTACCACCAGAAATATGTGTGGCTTGGAGACTGCTATCACAATACAGATAGGGTACATTATTTTTTGCCTCAAGTTCAAGCAGATACTAATACGCCAGAGGTTCCCTCTCAGATCACTCCTGAAAGGGCACAGCCTTAGGCCTGCACAAATTTTCCTGACTGCCAGGAATGGTTCCGATGTTATTTTTAACCTGGATTACTAAGAATTTCCCTTGGGTCAGAGAATCTTATTGGGCAGTCAGTGTTTGGGCAGAACTTGTGCTTAAGCTGTTTGGTCCAGTAAGGTTTCTACCCTAATTTGATGGATCAGTTTGCAGCTTGAGAATGCTTTCAAGTCTACCCTCAAATCTTTCTCCTGATTGGGCACAGTCTAACACATGCCCACACACTTCTCAACTACCAGAGTTCACTGGGATCCCAGAAGGACTCTTGTCTGTTTCTGGTCCAATCTATTATCACACACAATACTAGGTGACAGGAATGTAAGTTTCTTGAATCTTAATTTGCCTATGTATAATATTAAAATATCCCCATAATTGTTCCTCCTCTAGCATTGTCTAACTGTGTGACTTTCCTGCTTCTAAAAATTCTTAGTTGTTGTTCATTGCTCTAAAGACACATTTTAAAGTTCTTAAAAAGTCCTTACTAATTCCATTTCTGGTTACATATCCAAAATAATTCAAAGCAGAGTCTCAAAAAAGGTATCTGTATACCCATATTCATGGCAGCATTTTTCACATTAGCCAAGAGGTGAAAGAAATTCAAGTACACATTATGTGGATGAATGGATAAACGAAATGTGATATATACATTCTAGGTTTTTTTATTGCTTATATTATTCAGCCTTAAAAAGGAAGAGAATTCTGAGACATGCTGCAACATTTATGAGCCTTGAGGACATTATGCTAAGTGAAATAAGCCAGTCACAAAAAGACAAATACTGCACGATTCAACTCATAGGAGGTACATAGTCAAACTCAGAAATACAGAAAGACTGGTGGTTGCCAGGGGCTAGGGATGGATGGGAAAGGGGAATTGTTTAATAAGTACAGTTTCAGCTTTGCATGATAAAAAAAGTTCATGGAAAGTTCTGGAAATTGTTGTACAATAATGTGATTATATTTAACACTGCTGAATTATATACTAAAAATGGTTGAGATAATAAGCTTATGGTATGTGTATTTTACCACAATTAAAAAATTTTTGAAGACTTACTACATTCTTCATGATCTTACCCAGTTTCTCTCTCCAGCTCCACTTCTAGCCTTCTCTGGGACCATTCCCTGAACCCTATATGTCAGCACTGATCAGTTGCATGCCATTTAGCAAACTCTCCTTGCTCTCTGCCCTAACTCCCTATAGATAACTTTGACTTGGAAAGCCTACTTTTTTTTTTAATCTGCTCTAGAAAAGGATTTATTTTTTTAATTTTTTAAAAATTTTAGTTCCAGTATAGTTAACATATAGTGTTAGTTTCAGGTGTACAATATACTGATTCAACAATTCCAGACATCACTCAGTGCTCATCGTGACAAGTGTACTCCTTAATTCCCATCACCTATTTCATCCATCAACAACTTTCACATGCCATACAATTCATCCATTTAAACTGTGTAATTCAATAAGCTTTAGTATAATCACAGATAAGTGTAACTATCACCATAGTCAATTTTAGAACATTTTCATCACTCCAAAGTGATACCCTCTACCCTTTAGTTATCACTCTCCAATCTCAGAATCCTCCTAACCCAGTTCTAGGCAACCACGAATCCACTTTCTGTCTCTACAGATTTGCCTATTCTGGATATTTCGTATCAGTGGAATCATGTAAGGTATGTTTTTGGTTACTGGCTTCCTTGGTACATCCATACCATGGAATATTTAGCCATAAAAGGAATGAAGTATTGATACATACTACAACACGGATGAACCTTGAAAACCTGCTTATACTTCATTCCAAAGATTTGAAATCTCTTTCCCTAAAAAGCATTCCTTGACACCCCCAAACTTTGTTTAAATGACCCCCCAAATCCTACTTACCTCTATTTTAATCCTTAATTCGCCAGGTGTCCCCACTGGACTTGAATATTTTTGACAACTGTAAAATCTTATACAAGTTTATGTGAACATACTATTTTATCCACTTTTTTTTTTCTCTTCCTCACAAGAACTCATTAGTTTAAAAACAAACAAATCAAGATTAGTGTTTCTCAATACTGACTTTACAATAAAATGACCTAGAGAGATCTTAAAAATTCAATACCTGTGCCCCAACTCAGGTCAATTATATCACAATCTCAGGAAGGAGGTCTGGGGACCAAGACAACAGTATTGTTTTAAAATTCCCCAGGTGATCCACAACTGATCAAAAACTGCTAATTTAGACACAGAAAAGCCTTAGTCATCTTCTACTACAATATGTTGTATGTGTAAATTAATAGAACTGTACTAATTAGGTCATGATTTATAGCATTTATTTCTCTATAATGACCTTAAATATTGTAAAATAAAATAACTTTTTATAAGATAGCAAACATACTATGTGCAGAATTGTATAAAACACATCAGTTTTTCTGGATACTTTTAACTTTTTGACCTTCAAGCAGAAATACCTAGCAAATACTTTAATACCCACAAATCAACCATTCTCTTGCCCCTCAAAATAGAACACATGCATATATCTCATCTATTAATATTAGTTGTATCTTCTTTTTAAAGTTTATACACCTACTTGAGTATAAGAAGTCAGTCAAACTCTATTTTTTAAAAACACATAATGCCATTAGCCAGTGGTATCTTTGGGGGGGGGGTTCTTGAATATGTTATTTTATTTTTTATGTAAGCTCTATGCCCAACGTGGGGCTTGAACTCACAACCCTGAGATCAAGAGTCACATGCTCTACTGACTGAGCCAGCCAGGCACCCCACAAGTGGTATCTTTAGATTGTTAAAATTTCTGTCAGGTATGGTAATGAATACAGACTGCACTGAAAAGATCTTTCCCTAGTTCTTCCATGTTTAGAAAGGGACAAGCAGGGAAGGCAGAATTTTAAAAGCTTCTTGGATATTTCTGATAGGCTTTACCCAGTTGATAGCTTTTTGCCAAGAATTTATCTTCAGTTTTCTAGACTGACGTGTATGTTTCACATCATGAAATTTGAATACCTCATTCCAAGAAAAACATTGATACTGAAAGTCAAATCTCTTAAAATATCTCTGACAAATACAGTTGAAGATTTTAAGTGAGGTAAAAGAGTGATTTCTATATATCCTATATATTAAAATACAACAAAACGATATTTTATCCTTATAATAATAGAGACTCCATAGGTTAAGAATTGGTTAAATACCCAGAAGGTGACAGAGGAAAGGAAGAATAACACGCATGTACTCAATTTTGTTAATAAATTTAAAGAAGAATAATTGAATAGCACAGATGGGAGGATATTTTTAATAGTAACATCCATAAGATTCAATCTTTAAAATGAATGATGTTTATGATCACACATTAACATTTTCTTGTAATAAAAAGACATATTTATGATCATGGTAGAGATGTTCCTTCTACCTTAAGAAAAAATAAAATTACCCCCTAATGACATACAGTATAATCTTTAGACCTGGGGCATGTTATGTCAAAAAAATATTTTCCCTATGATTTCAAATGATAAATAGTCACAAAAGCCTAATCTTACTTGGTACTAGATATATGGAGTGCCCCTGGGCATGAACATTGTAATGTTGGAGTCTCTTTCCATCTTTCTTCACCTCTTTAGCATTTGTTAAAAAACTTATATTGAGTTAATTTACACAGAACTTATGAATTTTAGGAAAATGAAAACTGAATCTATTCTGTCCACCTGTCCTTGAAATGACCTTTTTGAAGTTTTCTAAACCATTTCTGATGAAAGGCATGTAATAATACTTATATCTCCTCTGGACTTTCTCTTTTATTTTAGTCCTTAGTGCACTCTCATATATATTTTTTTTAC
Organism: Mirounga leonina; assembly: GCF_011800145.1. Taxonomy (NCBI): domain Eukaryota; kingdom Metazoa; phylum Chordata; class Mammalia; order Carnivora; family Phocidae; genus Mirounga; species Mirounga leonina. The sequence continues at coordinate 2,843,650 of NW_023270839.1, read as the reverse complement.
CTCAACAGCTATGTAGGAAAATAAAAGAATGATCCAATATTTGACATTTCTCCTTTTTCCTAACCTGTATACCTTTCCAAATAGCTAATGTTACAGACCTCAGTCACATTATGCATCCCAAGTGATGCAGAGCTGGGCTCTAAACAGGTGGACACATCTGTTCCAGTCCATCAGACTTGACTTACACTGACTGCGTTCTGTAATCATTATGGTTTTTATCCCAAATTACAGTGTCAATCTGTTCAGAATTAATATGTATTACTCCGCCGCTTGTTACAAAATTTTCAGTTTATTTATTGGACCAAATCCTGCCCTAATCACTTAGGCACAATTCCCACTGAAAACCTAAAAGAGAAAATGTGTATCCAGAGGTTATGTTTTCATTGCATGTCAAAAGATGTTTTTGCATAAGTGGATGTTATTGCAATTCCCAATGAATGCTCTTTCTGTGTCAATAGTGAAAACTATTTAAAATTTTAGTGTGCTGGTTTGGATCATTTTTAATCACTTCTTCCAACACACGTTGTATCCCAGTGTGGATGTTCACATAATGAAGAGAGGGTTGACAAGTTATTTTCCTCACACAGAACGTAGCTTATATTTTTAATACTTGAGAAACTGTAGTTTTAATTCCCTCTTCCCATTGTGTTGGGTAGTTTTTGAAGACTAGGAGTCCTTGAAACCACGGCTCTGTTTCATTATAACATGATGAATCATTTCACTGCGATTTTATTTCCATTTCCTCATCTATTTTCCCTGAAGCTAACTAAATACATGGATTTTATTCAAGAGGAAAAGAAGTTATTAATTCATAATTATTATATAAAGGTTAATCTGGCCAGCACCCTCCAAATGACTTTCCCACCAGCTGGTGATTTTATTCTATTTTTTTTTTTCTCTCCTGGTGGATAATGGAGAAAGGTAAGGCTCAGAAGATGATGAAAATTAAAAGCAAAATCTTAAAAAATAAATGGGTCAGAAATCTGATGGAAGAAAAAGACCAAATGATACACTAAAATATTAATGTATAGTTTAAGTTTCCAAAGCCATGGAAAATAAAAAGAACAAACAATAGCAACAACTAGTGTGTGTGATTTTAAAACAAAAAAACACAAATGCACCAACCTTTGTCTCCAAGGTCAGGCTGAGCAGGTAGAGGTGGCTGTATTACCATGTTTCTAATCAGCACCTCCACTTGCCTGCTATAGCATATGAAATGGCAACAATGCCTATGGCAATACAAATCCTATTAACTGGATGCATCATACATGATGAAGTTATAACCCAAGTTTAAACAAGATCAGAAAAGGATGATCAAAATTCAGCCAAAGGAAGGGAAGGAGGGAAGAGGGAGGGACGGAAGAAAGAAAGAGAGAAAAAGAAAAAAAGAGAAAGAAAGAGAAAGAAAGAGAAGAAAGCAAGCCAGCCAGCCCTCATCTCTGTGCCTCCTTTGACTTCTCCTTGGTTATAACAGGCAACACAAAGGGAAAGTTATCCCCAGGTGTTACGGATTGAATGCTAGACTCTGCCCAATAACCTGCCTGAGTCTATCATGGTAACTATGGAAGGCCTGCCCAAATTATTTGAACAAATTGCTTTGCAATTATTAGATATGTTATGAGAAAGTATGAACAGCTTGACCAGCAAAATTTCAATATATCTTCCCCCTCAGGCAAGACTAAAACTTAAAAATAAAACTCCAGAGACACTGACATTCTTCTCATCATATAACACACACCGGTAGAGAATAAAAAGAAGAAAAAAAGGACATGAATATTTGAAAAGGCCTTTTGAATCTTGCAGGCATAAAGTAGAAGTATATATCATTCTCACAGACCCGGAGTCCACGCAGATACACATTGAAAGACACGCTTTGTACCATCATCCTCTGCTGATATGTCAGAGAAAAAGCATTCATTCTCACCTTTCCAGGGTGTCTGTCATTAGGTATATTAATATGGATGAACCACCACAAAATCAAAAGGCAGTAAGAGAGGTGAGCTTAAAGGGATAAAGGCTTTAAACTGCATTTAAGTTGGACTTCAATTGAAGACTAAACTTTGGGTTTCTATAATTACTTTCCCTTCTCTACATGCCTACGAAGGAAAAAAAAAAACTAATTAGATATGCTCTCAAGTCCATTTGTCAGCATTTCACTAAACATTTCTCAAGTTCTCCTACAAATGAAGGCATTGACTGATGCTGACATGAGTTGAACAAGATTTCCTTTTTTCTGTCAAAACATCCCTTATTTTGATGTATCACACTTGAAAACAGAACACAAAAGTATTTGCTTTCCAATTCATTCTATAACTAAAAATCATGTTAAAATCAGTTGAGTAGCAAGCCAAATATATTTTATTAACATAAAAATACTTATCAAAATGTCAATGATAAGCACAGATATTTCTATAACATTGAATATTAAAAAATAAGTTTCAGTTCATTCCTATCCCATTTCTGTACACAGTTCAATATTTAAGTCATAACTGTACTAAATTATTCTATACATAATATCATTTGGGAGAAAAATTTAGTCATTAAAACACTGACATTTTCTTTAATATCTAGGCAATGAATTTGATACAGAAGAAAAATAAGAGAATAATATAATGTTATTGAAAGGGCAACAGAGCATAACTTGAGATTTTATCCTAAGTTTTCCTTACATGTCAACCAAGTTACTACTGGAATTTGTAAGGTCAAATTGTTTTTCATTTTATCAAACTGTAATAGAAGAACTCAAATTTTGCTAATCTCAGATTTACTAAAAAAATTAAAATAAAATATAAGAAAATTGTTTCTTCTTGCTAATTTCTGAACCTATGAAATAAATTGTCAAATGGATAGATTGTATTTAATATTTAATATAATGCCTCAGTGTTTATTTTGAAGTTTCAGTCTAAAAAGAAATGAGGTTATTTTAAAGTCTGATCTCAATAGCTAATTTTAACAAGAATTATGGCATTACCCAGAAATGTCTAGTAAATTATAGTATTTATATACTTGGATCTGACACACCTCAAATTGAACAGATATAGGATATTAAATCTGTCTCCTAGATTAGTGGTTTTAGAGTATCTTATCTGGATCAAATGCAAAATTTCAGATCAGACAGTTTTAGACCGTCTTTCTTGAATTTTAAATTTTATAAAGGGGGGCACCTGGGTGGCTCAGTCATGGTTAAGCGGCCAACCCTTGGTTTCAGCTCAGGTCATGATGTCATGGTCTAGATCGAGCCCCATGTGGGGCTCCATGCTCAGCACAGATTCAGCTTAAGATTCTATTTCTCCCTCTCCCTTTGCCCCTCCCCCGTTCATGTACTCTCTCTCTCCTCTCTGTCTCTCTCTCTTTCGAATAAATCTTTAAAAAACTTTTATAAAGAAAATGTGTTATTAACTCAATTTGGTGAATCCTTTCACCATATATATGTATGCCAAATTATCAAGTTGTACACCTTAAATATTTTACAATTTAATTGGTCAATTATACCTCAATAAAACTGGGGAAAAACTGATTTGTTGATGATGACCTCTGCTTTAGCAAAAATTATTTTTAGATTTCCCAGACCTTCAAAAGGAAAAAAGAAAAAGTGGCGATAATGCAATAAATAGCACGTGCAGTTTGTCGTATATTTAAAAAGCTTGCAGTTGACAGAACATTCATTCAAAAAATGACTCTGGAAAAAAAAATTTTAATGGGCGCGTCTTGCTTTTACCCTCACTCATCCACTACCTACCCTCAAGAGAGCAGATACATCCATCCCTTTCCAACCAAAGTCGTATCACAAGAGACCTCACGCAGAACCCTGAAATGGCCCTTCAATCTCCCTCACAGAAAAAGCCAAACTTCTTACAATGATGGCCTACTGTGCCCTCTGTCATTCCCCGCACCCCACATTCATCTAAAACACTCTTCTCCCCTCAGTAGCTATAGACAGCCTGGCCACTTTGCTCTTCCTTAAACCTGTGTCGAGCAGGTCTCCAATCTTGGGCCTTCCCACTGCCTGTTCTCTCTACCTGGAATTCTCTTCTCCTGGGTATAGCCACAGTCAATTGCCTCACATTCTTTAAGGCTTTGCTTTTAAATATCACCTTTCAATTAGAATGGCCTTTATAATGTAAAAGTCCACCCTGTTTACTGCAAAGCCCCCTTTTTCCTGACTAATCATTTTTGATAGGGTTCATCACCTTCTAATGTATTATAAAATTTATATATTTGCTATTTTTGTTCATTGTCTGCCTCCCTCCACTGCACTATTAGCACCATGAAGACAGTGATTTTTTTCCTCCAAGTTTTTATTTAAATTCCACCCAGTTAACATATAGTACAATACTAGTTTCAGATGTAGAATTAGGTGATTCATCACTATAATCCCCAGTGCTCATCCCAAGTGCCCTCCTTAATACCCATCACCTGTTTAACCCATAACCTCACACTGACCTCCCCTCCAGTAACCATCAGTTTGTTCGCTATAGCTGAATCTGTTTTTTGGTATGCCTCTGTTTCCCCCTAGGTTTATTTGTTTTGTTTCTTAAATTCCACATGAGTGAAATCATGTATTTGTCTTTCTCTGACTTATTTTGCTTAGCATAATACTCTAACTGCAACCACAACACTGCAAATGGCAAGATTTCGTTCTTTTTGATGGCTGAGTAATATTCCATTGTGGATGTATGCCACATCTTTATCCATTCATCAGTCAATGGACATTTGGGCTCTTTCCATAGTTTGGCTATTGTTGATAAAAAAAACACCAGGTGCATGTATCCTTTTGAATCAATATTTTTGTATCCTTTGGGTAAAAACCTAGTAGTATGATTGCTGGGTCGTAGACAGTTCTATTTTTAACTTTTTGAGGAACCTCCATACTGTTTTCCAGAGTGGCTGCACCAGTTTGCATTCCCACCAACAGTGTAGGAGGGTTCCCTTTTCTCCGCATCCTCAGCAACATTTGTTGTTTCATGTCTTGTTAATTTTAGCCATTCTGCCTGGTGTGATGGGATATGTCATTGTAGTTTTGATTTGTATTTCCCTGATGATGAGGGATGTTGAACATCTTTTCACGTGTCTGTTGGCCATCTTGATGTCTTCTTTAGAAAAATGTCTATTCATGTCTTCTGTCCATTTTTTGACTCTATTGTTTGTTTTGTGGGTGTTGAGTTATATAAGTTCTTTGTAGATTTTGGATACTAACCCTTTATCAGATATGTCATTTACAAATATCTTCTCCCATTCTGTAGGTTGTCTTTTAGTTTTATTGATTGTTTCCTTCACTGTGCAGAAGCTTTTTATTTTGAGGAAGTCCCAAGAGTTTATTTTTGCTTTTGTTTCCTTTACCTCAGGAGACGTGTCTGGTAAGAAGTTGCTATGGCTGATGTCAAAGAGGTTGCTGCCTGGAAGGCAGTAATTTTGTCTTTTTTTCACTGAACTGCCCCAGGCCTATACTAGTTACTTGATTAATATGGTTTTTTTAAAGATTTTATTTATTTATTTGACAGAGAGAGAGACAGCAAGAGAGGGAACACAAGCAGGGGGAGTGGGAGAGGGAAAAGCAGGCTTCCCACTGAGCAGGGACCCCGATGCAGGGCTCCATCCCAGGACCCTGGGATCACGACCTGAGCCAAAGGCAGATGCTTAACCGACTGAGCCACCCAGGCACCCCTTGATTAATATGTTTGAATTTTTGAATTTAAATTATTTTACTAAAGTGAATCTGAAGCAGTTTATGCTAAGTAACATAAACTTTTAACTTTTTTAACAAACTTTTTAATTGGGAATAATTTTAGTTTATTATTTTAGATAATATGAAGAGCCCCCATATATACTTTACCCAGCTTTCTTTAATGTTAACATTTTACATAACCACAGTAATCTGTCAAAGCTAAGAAATTAACACTGGATCAATGCCACTAAACTATGTAGATTTTATTCAGATTTCACCTTTTTTTTTTGTTGTTAATGTCTCTTTTCTCTTCCAAGATCTAACTAAGAATACCATATTGCACTTAGTCATCATGTCAAATTGTCTCCTTCACTCTGTGACAATTTCTCAGTCTTTCCTTATCTTTCACAACCTTCATACTTTGGAAGAGTACTGGCCAGATATTTTATCTTCTGATGCTCAATTTGAGTGTGTTTGAGGTTTTCTTATGATTAGACTGGGCTTTGGTTTGGCGGGAAGAAGGCCCCAGAGGTGAGGTATCCTTCTTATTACCTCATATCAACATGATTCCTCATCAGTGATGTTAGCTTTGATCACTTGGTTAAGATGATGTCTGCCTTGTTTCTATACAGTCAAGGTACTCTTCCTTTTTCATACTCTATGCTGTGTAAGCAATTTTAGGTCTAGCCCACACTGAAAGGGAGGGAAATTAAGTTCCATCTCCCAGATATGAGTATCTACATATATTATTTGGAATGCCTCTCTAAGGAACAAAAATTCTGTCTTATTTACTTATTTACTTACTTTATATGTATGAACTCATGGATATCTTTTAAATTCTTTGAGTTAGAGTAGAATATAATCAGTATTTATTTTGTTGTTAAATTATTCCAGCTTTGGCCTTTGGAGGGGTCTTCAAGTTTTGCTTCTGTCCTTTAAAATATTAATAAAATGTTTTCACATTCTCCATAGTATTTCTGAAAATTTCTGTGAGCTTAAATTATGATAGTCACCTTTTACTTGACATTCCCCAGAAGACTCACACAAAGCATTAGATTTAGTATGTCTCTCCTTCAGCTTCAGTTAGTAGAAGCTACACAGCACATAGGATAACTGAGGATGAAATGTTACACAGTCTTGGTCTCAAAACAAAATTCCCTCAGCTGCAGCCCATGTGGACATTTTCTCATGAGTCCGCTTCTCCCCCGTTGTTCTCCAGTCTCCCGTGGCCTTACGATCCCTCAAGAGAGTTCTCACATTTGTCCTCCTCTTGTAAACCTTGCAATCCTGAAATATCCACTTTGTTTTTTAAGAGGTCAATTTAGCTTTGTCACTGTCTGCAGTGACCTTACAAATAATTCCATGGGACCTTATCTTTGGCAACAAACACAAACTATCAAGGTATTTTGCTATAGAATTCAATCTTCTTCCTTAAAGGCAGGATATATTGTGGTTAGTTGTAGTTTGAAATAATCTTTTCTCTAATATTTATATTTTGAAATATTCAGAGGAAAAAAAAACATCTAAGGAGGCTCCAGCAAGAAGCTATAGACCTGAGACTTCTGAAAATGATTTCTAAAAAATAAAAAGATACCGTATTTTAGTTTTCTTTTAGTGTAGTGGTAAAGAGGTAAGTTAGGACAAAGAAAGTAGAATGCCCTCAAAATTAGTTGTCAGAATAATTTTTGGGGACATATAAAAAATTGCCATTATTTTAATATACTGATGACTTTTCACTAATTTTCTCTTCCTAGCACTGTAGCAAAATAGCATGGAGAAGGGAACTTACATATACCTTAGAGAGGCCTAAATCCTTGCAGATAACATTTCCTATTTAATTCAATAGGCTTTTCCCATAAGATGGACTGAAAGCACAGCCTGGTGGGAATATGTGATGGAACAGGCTTGGGGAAAAAGTGCAGACTGAGCAAATTTCAAAGACTGATGAAATCATTCCTGGAGTAGATTATAAAAGTAAAGATCTATAGCAAGCCAAACTGGCAAAAGGAAAATAGGTCTGGGAGAGATGCCAAACAGAGTGAGTTTTAAGGTGAAGATAGGGTCAACTCACAAATAAGGAAAATACAGTCTGGAACTTAAAGACTTCATGTTTTCAACATATTTGGCAAGATTGCAGGAGGTGAACTTGGAGTTAGATTTCCTCTATGAACTATTTTGGATACGTTGTAGGAAGAAGCATCCATAATCAAATAAAATTATTTAGCAGAACTATGGAATCCATAACAGCATTTGGCCAGTATTACCTAGAGCAGCCTATCCAACTTCCCACTGAAAAGCCTATGAAGAGTCAAAATTACAAAAATTCACATCTGAATTAACAAGATGAGAAAGAGTCTGAGGACAGAATATGGAATAAATCTTCACTAAGCCTAAAGTAGGTTTTTTGGTTAAAAAATTCACCCATTTTTTATTTAACAAAACAGTATTGACAACCTGGAAAATGGAAGAGAGCCAGTTCATACCCCTTCAGCTGACATCAAGTAATAAAGTCTACACCACGATGCTGTATACAGGAACTTAAAATTTTGGTAGATTGGAGGAAGTATGCAGACAGAAAGGAGAATAGCTTGGGAAATTTTATAGAGACTTTTTTACACAATAATAGTTGGAGAACAATTAGACCAACCTGCCTAATATCAAAAGTGTCAAAATATAGAAAATGCCTAACCCTAAGGTAGAACATAGAAAATTCAAGAAGGACCTTAAAAATGAGCTAGACTTTTAAAAATGAGTAAGTTATGTATGTGATTAACATAACATAATAAAATAAAATTTTAAAAAATGAGTAAGTTAATAAAAACAGAGAAAGGAGTCAGGATAATTACGCAGAAGGAATAATGAACATAAAGACAGAGATACGGATGCAAAATGCACTGATAAAGTACAGGGGTTGCTCTCTCAGGAGTGAAAAGTTTAAAACATATTTTAGGACCAGAAAAAATAAACTGGTGTCAAAGTAAAGATGACTTTGATTGTCCTAATAAAAGTTTTAGGCAAAGTAATTGTCTATGACATACAGAATGATACTTGAAAGAGGTAAGGATACAAATTAAGATTGTTTTTACTAACCCGGAACAAGGTAGTGAATAAGAGGATAAAAGAAATAGAGGTCAAAAGAATTAACTGAGTCAAATATGAATCGGAGGTTTGAGTCTCAGTGGCTAGAATTGTGAAATTAGAAAAATTAGAAGAAATTTTGGTTACAAAAATAAATTCTATTGATAAATGTTTCATTTTATATCTTTAAAATATATACCTTTAAATGTAGAACAAGTATAGGAAGACTGGATTCCAGATGTAGACTTGGAAATCACCTACGTGGAGGTGGTAACAGATGCTGTGAATAGGGAAAGTACAAGGAGATAGGAGAACAGAAGTGCTTGGGCTAAAGTTCAAAGAATACGAACCTCCAGCTGCAAGAGCAGAAAGAATGAATCTAGAAGAAAGGAAAGGAGGGGTGCCTGGCTAGCTCAGTCAGTGGAGCATGTGACTCCTGACCTCAGCGTTGTGAGTTTGAGGCCTGTGTTGGGTGTGGGGATTACTTTAAAAAAATAAAATCTTAAAAAAGAAGAAAGAAGAAGAAAGAAGAAAGAAGGAAGAAGAAGAAGAAGAAGGAGAAAGGAAGGAAGGAAGGGGCTGCGGCAGTGGAGAAGGAAGAAAAGGGAGAAGGAGAAGAAGAAGAGAGGAAAGGAATCCTCAATTCTCACTGCCAGTTGCACTGATTTGTATTTCCAAGACTGGGGAAAATAGATATGAGCAGATGAAAATCAGAAAACCAAATGAAAATAAAATTGCTTATTTTCTCTAAAATATCTAGTTAACATTTGTCTGTTTTTCTTGACCTGATATTTAGAGATTCTCGGTAGTTCTAGCACTCAAGATATGCATTTTGTTTTGTTGTTGTTGTTGTTGTTGTTTAAGTCTAAGGACATGAAATATGGATGACTGTAAGCCAAGCACTTTCCAAGGCATGTGACTGTTTGCTCCTCACAAATTAAAATTAAACTAAACAGAAATTATTAAATTTCTTCCATTAATTAAGGAAGATTCTCCTTCTGTGAGTACACACTAAATATACTGTGAACTCATTCTAAAAAGTTCAAACACCCAGCTCACCTATTTTAGACGATCCCCAGTCATCACACGAATACACTGAAATTTCCCCTATTCCTGAAAGGTCCAACTTCTCCCAGTCTGCCTGCTGACCTGCCCTGTTCCTTTCTCTTCTCTCTCTTCTTCTGTACTCCTTTCTCCTTGCCCACCCCATCCCTTTATCAGTGCAAGTCTCTCCTCAGATGAAAGTAATTGTTAGTAACATTTACCATCATTTTCAATCTGATCCTTTGACTATTTAAGTAGAATCATTTTAATCAACTTAAATACAATCATTCAATGAATGTATATTCAGAATTTACTACCTATGACAGGCACTATACTGTTACAGAAAAACAAGTTACTATGAGGAGCTCAGTCTATTGCAGGATATACCATTTTTCTCGAATATTGTTTAAATTATCAGAAAGATAAGTTATGCAAATAGACAAGCAACAGATAAAGAAGGCTAGACAAATCAGCATACTATCTGAAGGACTACAGTTGGATGAACTTCATACTGCAAAAATGTATGGCTAAATTTTGTTTCCTAAATGTTACGGACGTGAAGGGAAACATTTCATTATGAATCCACTCTTTTTAAGCCATATGTCAACAGTTTGCAGTTTCTAAGACAAAAATAGTTAATTTTATGTTAATGCAATTTGAAACATTTCTGGCCTTGCTAATTATTTCTAAATTTCTTATTTTCTGTTGAATGCAAATAAAGGATAATAAGGCATCAGTATATTCGGTTCTATTAAAAAGCACAATACAGGGCGCCTGGGTGGCTCAGTTGGTTGGGCGACTGCCTTCGGCTCAGGTCATGATCCTGGAGTCCCTGGATCGAGTCCCGCATCGGGCTCCCTGCTCGGCAGGGAGTCTGCTTCTCCCTCTGACCTTCCCCCCTCTCATGCTCTCTCTCTATCTCATTGTCTCTCAAATGAATAAATAAAAAAAAAATCTTAAAAAAAAAAGCACAATACAATATCTTTTTTGCCATCAGAGGCCATTTCAAAACTTATGAGTAGGCAATATAAATATTCTAGGTTGTATCAATATCTCAAATAAGTTATTTTTCCTATTTCCCATTGCTAAAGAAAATTCCATCTGAGGAATTAAGTTGCTGATAGATTTGCTCTTTATCAATACCGAATTATATCATCTATATATTACTAATACTTTTCTGTAAAATAAGAATTTTAGCAATTTTAAGTTCTTATTGATTACTGTTTTACATAAACCAGTGGTAGAATTATTTATCTGAATATTTTAATTCTATTTTTACTACTAAATGTTTACCTAGCTGATAATGCATGTATAGTGGTTGTAATTGGTGTGGTTTATAATTATGCTTATCCAGATTAAACAAGACAAATGACAGAGCTGGTAATGGCATCATATTAAGAATATAAATATATTTAAAAAAAGAATATAAATATATTAAAAAATCTATTTAAAAGTATAATTATAAAAAGGGAATGAGAGCTATTTTAAACTCTTTTCTAGGTATAAATAATCACATTTACCAAAGGGTATTATAGAAATCACATAAGCAAAAGATATTACAAAGTATTATTTAGAGAAACAATTGGAACTCAGACTTCTTAATAACTACTTGCTACTGCTGGCCAAATACAAAATGAGTGTAATCTACCATGATTAATTGCTTGTGTTTTTTTCCCACTCTGTGTAATTGAGAAACAGTGTAATCAATGATATAAATGTAACTCTAATGTATCTTTCATACACAGCCTTAATGGCTTTTATTCTCTCCAACTTTTCCTATACATAAAAGCAAACTATATCTGCAAAAGTTTGGTTTCTATTATTGCTCTTATCCCAGGTGACTTCTAAGTGAATTTTTTTTATCACATCAAGCACAGAAATGGATTTTAAGATGAAAATATACTTTATTTTGATATTCCTAGTGATTAATGTGGCAAATGGGCTTTAAAACATAATGTGCTCGGGCACCTGGGTGGCTCAGTTGGTTAAGCGACTGCCTTCGGCTCAGGTCGTGATCTCAGGGTCCTGGGATCGAGTCCCACATCGGGCTCCCTGCTCCTTGGGAGCCTGCTTCTCCCTCTGCCCCTCTCTCACTCTCTGTCTCTCATGAATAAAAAAAAAAAAAAAAAAACATAATGTGCTCTACAAATGTAAGAAATTATATCTTAATTAAAGCATGAGTTAAATAAATGATCTGACTTCCTGTACTTTGTGCAGTTTCTCAATTGCTACAGAAACAGATTGGCTAGGGAGTTGACTTCTGCCCTTCTAACTGATGCACCTTCTCCACCGTCCTTCAACACAATCCTAGTGGCACACCAGGAGCACCACTCAGGAGTCACTGACATCAGCTGAATGACCCTTCATCACCACCAGTCCCCTCTTAAAACTTCCATTAAAAGAGGTCAAATGCTGCCTCACAGCCTGTTAGCCGCTCCCACCTGAAAGTCACCCAATTTTCATTTACAATTTGTTAGTCATTTGTGATGTATTTTTCATCAGTGCTCTTATTTCAGCTTCCAATTCTTTCAGTGTCTTTTCTCCACCTGCTCAGAGAACTGCCTGTGATTGGAAAAGTTAAGGTGATAGTGAGGAAAGTTTAATTTACTTCCACCTTTACCCTTTAAGATTTCTTCCCTTTGTGGCTCCTAGGTGATGAGACAACATTCCCAGCAACTATAAAGCTCCCCTTTCTGTGATTAATAAATTCAGTATCATCCCAGAATATCTGTTTAATATTAAAGAGTTGATAGCAATCTGTGTTATCAAGTAAGATCTCTCAAATATATACTTTCTTTTCCTAAATAAACCTGCATGATTTTATCTCCTGTAATCTGCCATAAATACAGAAGATGACACATAAAGAATTATTTCAAAATATTAGTGTTTTCTTATTCCAGGGTAAGTACAGGAAGCTCTAAGAGCATTCAAATAGTGATTGGTATATGTGATATTATTGCAACCAATTTTTCTACCGGTCTAAGATTCATTACTGAAGTACCTAGCTTAAAGTGTTTACAAAATGAAAGAGCCACCTCTCTGTATAAAAATAATCTCTGTAGTTAGGCCAGCAAAGATAAAATTTATGATGACTCTCAATTTTAAGGCTCCCAAGTCCGCACTCACAGTCAATTGCACTTTTCAACCAATGATCTCCAAGTGCTTTACCAATAAGGGTTATTGAAAGTGTTTCACACAAGAGCAAATACAAGTGACTTATCAAAATCATGGAGCAAATTTCAAACCAGCTCATGAGCTAAACTCTCTATCTCTGCCCGTCTCTCTTTCTCTATATATTTTTCATATCTATGTTTATGTATTTCTTTCAATGTTCACAACATGATGGCCACTTCTTCATTTTTTTTCAATTAAGGCCTATTTATATTAATAAGTATTATAAAATCATAGCATGTGGTTACTTATCCATTGTAAAGACCACAAATATATATTTATATACACACACATATATATACAACGCATCTATTACTCAATTTTTTATCTAACATGTCATTAGAATGCATAGGATTCTATTTCAGAAATGTGGATAGTAAAAAGCAGGTGTAAGATATAGTGAATTCTCAAATACCTGAATGGAAGAAGAAAGTACATGGGTTGTCTAAACCTACAAATGTTTTAAGTATCAATATTTCCCTTAAAGTCTTTAAATACATTTTGGTGTTTGGATATCCAAGTATTTGCATTCTGGAAAGACAGAATTGTCAAACTGAGTTGTAAAAACATACTGTACAGACACAATGTGAGAATAGCCGTGCACTGGTCAGCTTCTCTGCACGCTCTCTGACTGCAGTTCCTGCCTCTGCCCCAGGCTGCCCAGAAGTGCAATCATCTCCTGGACAAAAGACACTTGTCTTCTTTCTTTCTAAGTTTGCACTTTTCCTGGCTGATACCTTTCCTGTAAAGGAAATGGCTCTTATGTATTTTTGGTAGTAAGTTTATCTTCCATTCAAATCCTCTGGGCTAATAACTACAATTGAAGTATAGACCACTGTCCCAGTTCTATTACAGTATATATCATATTGCACTATTATTACTAATAGCCATGTCTGCTTTTCTGTGAGATGGAACCACGTTTATTCCCTCTTGTAAACCTTGGTGCCATGCATTGTACCCAGCATAAGGGTGGCACTTGGGGAGAATTGGAAAATGGATAAAAGAGCAGGTAGAATAATGAATAATCAAGATTTACATTTGCTCATGTCAACTTTGGGTCTATTTTGCCCAGTAACACCTCCAAGGATTACAAATAGAAAAGCACTCTTTCAAGCCGTCTCTGATGCTTACTCCACACATGTTTGAGGAAGCAGCTTAATACACCATGAATCTGACATTCTTTCTATAACAAAATGCAAACCAAAAGCAAATAGTAAAGCCGGTGTAGGTATTTTATGAAGTGCAATGTCTGAGGTGAAAAAAAAAAACAAAAAACTTACATTTATCTATAGAGAGATCTAATATATATTTGGTTCATGACTTCATTTCATTATAATACCAGAAAATTTTTATCTTGCTTTTCCTTTTTTCTTTCTTTTTTTCAATCCTGCAATTGAGGGTACTCTTCCTTCTAACCTTCTACAGGGCGACCAGTCTGCAGACAACTCCAGACTCACATTTCATAATACAAATCTAGGAACCCAGTGGCCACAGAAAAGCCTTCATTGTTATTAGTTTCAGGACCTCTGGGATATTAATTCATCATGCACCCTCTCATCACTCCATCCATTATGCTTGTCTATATAGCTCAGGTGGAGCAAAGAATGATGCAAACTCCCACTAAAGCAATAGCGTGAGATTACCAACACAATTATTTTCAGTGCGGGTAGGGAATTTTCTATACCAGCAGAAATGACTACAATCTGCTTTAGAAATATCCTTGTTGCTGCGGCCTTTTAAAGCTGCTACATAAGTGAGATTAGTAATATTAATGTATTCTTCAGCGAGGAAAGATATTGTGTGTGGAAAATTAAATAGGACCATCCATTTTAGAATTGAAATGCTAAAACCTTCTTTTGCAGCCTCATCCTTTTTCTGGAGTGTGGTACATGTGTCAATATTAGAGGAAAGCATCCTAGCTCTTTTCCTTTGTTTGGATCTGATTTTATAAACAACCGTAGTATCCATTTCCCCGGCTTACAGAATCTGTGAACAAGCAAGGCAGAGAGAATCAGCCATTTTATTCTTCCTTCAAAATGCATGAAAATATCAGCTGCCTTTTCCATGCTTTCATATACAATATCAATGCCCTGATACAAAGCAAATAAGTGTACCTAGTTAACCAATTAATGTTGTGTTTTGTTTTGTTTTGTTTTCATGTTCCTGTGAGTTAACTCGCAAAATTCACTTGCAAAATTCAGGGATTACCAACTAGTCTTTGAATGAACTAGAAATGTAATTTTGTCTCTCACAAATACAGAGGCTTTGTGCTAACAAAGATTTTTCTCTGAACACTGCTTTTCACCCCCTTAAAATGAATGGTAATAAGTAGAGGCTGAAGAACTAGCGACTCACTCCTTTTTTGAGACAGAAGCCGAGCGCCATCTGCTGGTTTCAGGTCTCCCTGACATTCTGAGCATCATGACAAGAATTAAAGGATTGTAATGGCTCTCGTGTTGTTTTTAGGAGTAAAAACCAGTCTTGACTTATGTAAGAAAACCTAATGAGCACTAACTTCGTATTTGAGTATGATAATACACTAAGGGCAATGATTCCCACAAAAGCACATTTCTACATCATTGAATTTATTCTTATCCTGCTCACCTGTTTGGAAGTTGCATTGTTCAACTAGGGTTCTCTGCATTTCCTTTAAAGAGTAAGCAGTAGGGGTACAGAAGGAAGGAGTAAACATTTTACCGGATCTCCTCCCTATGTAAGTGGACATTAATAACCCTCACACTAGAAGCCCATTTTTCACAAATGCTTTAATCTATTTAACCATTTACATAATCAAAATATTAGAATGTCACCACTTTATACAGAAAAAAAATGCAGAATGCTATCTCACTGGTACTATTACATCATTTTTTTTTTTTATTTTGCTATTTCTTCCTATTGTCTCTATAGTCAATTCTGGACTGAGAGTCCTGCTATAGTGTGCACTGAATTTGCATTTTCATTATTTTTCATACCATGGGATTCTGTTCTTCATCTCTAGCAAAACAGCTATACAACAATATAAGCTAAACAGTTTATCCTCACATAGGAGCATGGTTAAAACAAACTGTGTAAGTTGAAATATATTCATTGTCCCATTCTGTATGTTAGCCATTCTGTATGTGTGTGTGTGTGTGTGTGTGTGTGTGTGTGTGTATATATATATATATATATATATATATATATATACCTAGATACCTCAATACATTAAGGAATAGAAACTAGGCAGATAAAGGACTTTTAAATAAGTGTTTAAAAATTAATGTTATAATTTGTTTTTCTGTTGCTTTTTCAAAGGAAACTTTTACAGATAGGGGTGGAAGGAGCAAGAAAGCTTTAGATCTCAACAAGAAAAATCATTCTTGCAGTGGCTTTACCTTGCTATCATTTTAGAGTCCAAACCTGTCATAATAAATGCAACCATAAATCCACGGCCAGTGACTGAACCTATCAGCTTCACAAGGAAGCATTTCCAAACCATAAATATAGGCTGATTGAAAGGCAAGGTCAGGTCTTCATGAGGATTTATAAAGCTATTTAAGGGAACTGTCTAAGACTTAATCCCAATGAACAAGAACAATTTCCACAAATGTGAATGTACCTTACATGGAAATATTTGAATAAATAGAAGGGCACATAATAGAGTTTTTAAGCTATGTTCTCTCCATTTTGTGGACAAAAGGCAGCGGAGAGGAAGATAAAAAAACAAACTTAAAATACCACCAGAAGTAAAGATTGAAGAAATGGACAATAGCACTGCTCAACGAGAGAACCAGAGTCTATTTCTGGGAAGACACGGTCATCCTGTGAGGATCCACTCACCCCTGCCCTCTTCAGTCAGGAACTCCTTCTCCTATCAGTTCAATCTTCACTTCCTTGTGATAGTTTTGACTGACCTCTCTGACTAGGTCAAACTGCCTTATTATATGCTTCACAGCACATGTACCTCAACTTCAGAGCTTTTATCATAAATGCAGGTTTATGGGTTTATTTGATTAATTTCTGTCTCTCATATTGAACAGTCATAGGCTTCATAAAGATAGCATTCTACCCTGCTAGAATGCAACACTGTGTCAAGAATTTTTTTTTTAAATAATCTCAAAGGACAGGTGTTTAATAAGTGAGTGAATTAAAGAATAAGTGGGAAAAAAAAAAGTAAAGAATTGGTTTGACATTGATTCAAGTTTATATCTTATTAGGATTCTTGTCTTTATGCATTCTATACTAAGTTCTTGTTCCCAAACTACAAATGAAAAAATTTAACAATAGCAAATGGAATTGAGCCAAATTCTCAGGAATGTAAGACATCCATTTGAAATTAATTAAGTTTTTGAGGAAGCCTTGTAAACTATCTTAGGTCATTAAGTTAGTAGCCTCCTAATGTTCCCACAGATTGCGTGTTGTCCCTTTCGATCTTTCCCCTACCCCAGCCTGTCAAGTGGCTGACTTAATTTTTTTTCTTTTGCTTGTTAATATTAGCCAGGATAATAACATTTCTATTTTATGTTAAATGTTTGCTAAACTCAACTCAATGCTCTAAATAGATGAGTGACACTGATATTTGTAGAAAATATTGCTTTCATAGTCCTAAATGCGAGGGTTGGATAGTGGTAAGCAATTAATATTGAAACAGCATTTTTTTAAAAGCTGAACAAGAACAGGATTTAATAGGAGGGAAGAAGGATGTCACATAAAAATCACGACATCAAATATTTTCCCAGATATATTTCTGTCTGTGTGTGCTCCCATACATTGGTGAGATGTTAAAATAGA
Source organism: Mirounga leonina (assembly GCF_011800145.1). Lineage (NCBI taxonomy): Eukaryota > Metazoa > Chordata > Mammalia > Carnivora > Phocidae > Mirounga > Mirounga leonina. The sequence continues at coordinate 2,825,922 of NW_023270839.1, read as the reverse complement.
GTTATTCCCTTAGGAGCCAATCAAAAAAAGTGTGAAAGCCATGGAGCATAAGCAAGGGTCAGCAAACTTTTTCTGTAAAAATCCAGATAGTAAAAAATGTTACATTTTGCAAGCCATACAATCTCCATTGGAACAACTCATCCCTGCTTTTCTAGCATGAAAACAGCCATAGACAATACATAAACAAAGAGGTGTAGCTGTGTTCCAATAAAACATTTTTTTTACAAAAACAGGCAGTCAGTGGATTTGGCCCACAGGCTAGAAGATCAAAAGAAATGAGGCTCTTTCCACGTAGCCTCTCCACAAAAGAGAAAAAAAAAAAACAGGTATTAACTTGACACCAAAAAACTGCTCTATCAGTCATAAAATAATTTATATTTGAAACAACGGGGACAGAATGGGACACTTTTAACAGTGTCCTAATATGCTCTCTATCTCTTATCTTCCATTTTACCTTTTCTGACACAATGTACTACACCAGTGTCCAAAGGTTTTCTAAAGTAATTCCTACTTTTCCCTACTGAAAACCCTGAAATTACTGATTTCCAACTCAATTCTTTCATTTACTTCATATGATTTAAAAAAAAAAAAAGATCTTATTTATTTGAGACAGAAAGAGAAAGTGACCAGGGGGAGGAGCAGAGGGAGAGAGAGAATCTCAAGCAGACTCTGAAAGCCTGACTCCAGCCTCGATCCCACAACCCTGAGATCATGACCTGAGGTGAAATCAAGAGTCAGATGCTTAAATGACTGTGCCACCCAGGTGCCCCTACTTCATATGCTTTTTCAGAAGTCTAAGATGCCTGCCTTCTTTCATTCCAACTGATCTTCATCAGCATTTCACAACTAACGATATTACCTCAACTGGGCCCTCAGTGCTTCCCAGCTTTATTTATTAGACTTTATCCCTTCTCTGGTATATAGCATATGACTTTGGGGCTGCTCAACACACTGTGGAACTAATAATACTAAAATAAACCCACAAACATGTAACTGTAGCTTTTCTCTGTTTCTATTTCCCTGGAGATCTTGGTAGTTGAGAGCTCCCTATGTGAGGAAATTCAACTGGCTCAAGAGAATTACTTAGAAGGCCAATAGCTGGCAAGATTCTCTAGAAAATTATAGTCACACATCAAGGATAATAAGTGACACAATTTCATGGATCTTGGGAGGGTTACAGAAAAATGTGCCAGTGTCTGTTCTGTGGTGTTGGTCACCAGGCCTTAGAAAAGATCTGAGAAAGACCACAAATGAGACATGAGAAATCGTTCCTTTTGGAAAGTCTTTAAAAAATAGGTATTTTAGAAAAGTGCTCAAGGAACTAATTAAGGTTATCTCATAAAGAATAGGAGTTCTGTGAAAACATAATATGGCTTTCATTGACACAAAAGAGTTGATTAAGGACCCCCAGGATAATCTATTCCTCATATTTAGAAGGCCAACATTCAAGAATCAATTTTAAGAGTAAGGAAATTTTTATATATCTCAAGATGGGTCTCTCAAAGCCTATTTAAAAAGATCAGAAAATCTTCAGAAAAGACTTAACTTGTATCAAATTAATTTCTACTAATTCTGGTTTAATTTCTACTACTAAAAGTCTTCATTTCTAATAGTATATTTCTACTAACTTAAATTATATTAATAATTATAATTTATGCCTCCCCCGGAAAACTTGGTTATCTTGATATTTAACTAAATATTTCCAGCTTATTCAACACACAAAACAAAGCTATTATAACAATGATCAAACTCTTCTTCAGAGTCCGGACAGCTCAGAGACCAACAGGTAGGAAGAAACTCAACCTCTGAGTTATAACTGGGTTTGTTATTAAAGACTTGGTTTCCATAATAGTTATCCATCAGTCAGCTATGATATACAACAACCTTAAAATCTCAGCAGATTACAAACAGCAAGCATGTGCAGCTTGCTCATGCATCTCAGATTTCCTGGGGCAGCTCTGCTCCCAGAGGTCCCGTTCAGGTCTACTCCAAGAGTCTCTCACTCCAGGAGCCTGGCCAAAGGAACACAAGGACACAGGTCTTCTCATGGTGCGGGACAGGAGCATGGAATAATGAACAGAAACACACAGTACTTTTTCAAGTCCGCTCTGCACAAGCACACTGAAGTGCGTTCCCCATTTCTCATTGGACAAAGTCTGTGGGCAAACTTAAAGTCAACGGGGTGAGGAAAGATGCTCCACCCACAAGGGAACCTCAGCAAGGGCAGGGAATGATTACAAAGGATACCATCTTCAAGAGGTGGCACAGAAAATCTATCACAATAGATTTTATATAAAATCATGATGTGAATACCCAATTTTTATGAAAGACTTTTGTGGAAAAAGAATATGAAAACAAGTGCCAGGAAGGCACCAACATGACAAATTGCCATGAAAGCCAAAGAATTTTGTATTTGATGATGACAATTCCCAGGAGCACAAAGAGCAGACAGTTGTTGCAGCATGTAATTCCTTCAGCCTGAACTAGGGTATAGAGAAAGAAGAAGAAATGTAATTTCCATTTCACTGGGAAACTTCATGACAGATTTGTTTTTTAAAAAAAAGGAAGAAAGAAATAAAAATGGCTTCGAGATGTATAAACTAATGACTAGTTAAGAGAACCATTTGGGCATACAAAGAGATGTCAAGTTTAATTTGGAACACGTGGAATTTGAGATGTCAGATCATTTATTTGGATTTTTTTTTTCTGAAAACTTTTGGAAAAATGAATTTGAAGCATGGGCCAGGGCTGAAGATGTAAAGGTAGGAATCAGGTATCTGAATGTGTTAATTAAAGCTGTGGGCATAGTGATGCCATTAAAGAAGTAAAAAGGGACCAAAGAATCAACCCAGAGGTCTCAGTGACATCCAGCCTTAGAAGTAGAAGCAAAGAAAGATAACAAAAATGAGAAAGGAAAGAAATTATCTGTTATGGACTGAATATGCCCTTCCCCCAAATTCATATGTTGTAACCCAACCCCCCAATGTGCTGGTATGAGGAAGTGGGGCCTTTGAGAGGTAATTAGGATTAGATAAGGTCGTGAGAGCTCAGTGCTCAAGAATGGGATTAGTACCCTTACAGGAGTCATGAGAAAGCTTGCTTCCCTCGCCCCCTGTACCCACCGTGTGAGGATACACACATGGATGTATCTGCAGACCAGAAGTTGTGTCTCTCCAGAACCTGGCTATGCTGGCACCCTGAGCTTGGATTTGTAGCCTCCAAAACTGTGAGGAACATGTTTCTGTTGTTTATAAACCACACAGTCTACAGTATTTTGTTACAGCAGCCCCAAACAAGACACCGCTCAAATAAGTGTGTCCTAAAACGAGTTACTCGTGAGACACGGGAAACAGGATCGAGTACTGGCCGTGGCATCAGACACACCAGATGTTGAATCCTGACACTGTCCAGTGCTGACACACTGGGGAAGGGACTTCACTGAGACTTCAGTCTCCACATAAAATGCACCACAGCATCTATCTAACCGTCTAGTTTAGACATGTATTTCCTGTTCATTAAACGATGGTTTTACAAATGAATAGACAAACAAAAAGCAGAATCAGACCTATAAATACAGAGAACAAACTAATGATTGCCAGAGGGAAGGGGGATGGGAGGTTGGGCAAAATGAGGGAAGGGGAGTGGGAGATATAGGATTCCAGTTATGGAATGAATAAGTCATGGGAATAAAATGCACAGCATAGGGAATATAGTGTTGTAATGATATTGTGATAGTGTTGTATGGTGACCCCATTATTTTCCTTCATAGCACCCATCTTCATTTATTTATTGTGTGTTTCCATCACATCTGTCTTCCTTACTAGCCAGTCAAGAGTAAAATGCATACCATTTGTGACACCACCTCATTCTCAAGATATCATCATGTTTATTACTTTAGAGATCAATGCTATCAGATGCAAATCCTCTCAACTTCCCACTTTATTATTTACATTTTCATGTTCTTCTCTCCTAAAGAAAGAAGTATTTTTTCTTTTAATTAAGGTTGATTCTTCACATTCCTCACATGTGCTCTTTATGTTCTCTAAGATTTCATAGTGTCTCTCTCTCTCTCTCTCTCTCTCTCTCTCTCTCATTTTTAACCTTTCTTCTTCTGGGTCCTTCTACAGAGATTAAAAACATGCCAAGTCTTTCTCATCTTAAATAATTTCTCCACTCAACCTCCTTCTGTGCAGGTATATGTGTTTCTCTGGTTATTTGGACAACACCACTCCTCTCGAGAGCACTCCAGGATTACTGTACCCACTTGCTGAGTACTGATTACCCAATGCTCCCCAATCCACTACAGTAGGTTCCATCCACAACACTTTAATGAAACTGGTTTGGCAATAATCATCAATAATTTTGATTAAAATAAAAATACAAAAAAATAAAATAAAACAAAAATACACATCCTCCAGTTAGTTTTCTTGATCTTACAGTGACATTTGACAGTTAAGCACACTATTCTTAAAATTATTTCACTCTGCTTCTGTGATGTCACTCTCTCCTGGTTTTCCTCCCACGTGTCTTGATAGTTCCTACTAAGCTCCTTTTGCTGATTTATCTTTATCTACATACTTGTTCTTTAATATTGGTAATTACCAGAGTTCTGCTTCTTCTGACTTTAAAAGGTTCTTTCTGAATTACACAGTGGTGTCCAAGACACAAAGAGGTGTCATGGAAGTTTTTAAACAAGAAATGAAGTTAGAGCTACTGTCTAGAAATTGTACATAAATCTACAACCTATTCTATCTATATGTTCTTAACAGTTACCAAGCATATGCATATAATGATCATGTAAAAATAAAGAAACCCACATTCATGATTCTAAACTTTATTAACATACTCTAGATCTGATCTAGAGTATGTTAATATGACTGTTACATAAATGTACCTTAGTTGCCTCACAAACAGTAGGTACCAACTGAAATCAAACTTTCTACCAAAATTTTTCTTCCTGTGTATTCTCTATCTCAATAAATGGACCACCACTGCCCCCAGAAGCAAAATTAAAAATCTGGGAGTCAGTCAAAGCTCCTATTTCTTTCTCTCTATATACTTCTAACCAGTAACAATTCTAGTTGATTAGACTTCCTTAATATCTCTTACATTGACCATGCTGGCCATGTGCTATTTTTGCTTGCCTTCCCAAAATATAAGAACCACCATCTTAGATATCCAGAAAGTCATGGGTTAAAAGTTTTAAACACTGTGTGACAGGAAGCCATTGGATATGGCAAAAAAAAAAAAAAAAAAAAAAAAAAGGAGGGTCAGCAAGAGAAAATCTTCAGTTGATTGATGGAATCAGAATCCAGATTATAATGAATGCAATAGGCATAAACCATACTTCTGGGGCACTATGTGTCTTTGTAAATAAAGGAATTTGGTAGTCCATGAAGTTATATAAAATGAGGAAACTTAATTATATTTCATTTTGTACATAAGAGGTAAATATTAGTGTCTAATCCCTGTTTTAGATTTTTAAAGATCTTATTCCAGATCCATTTTTCCAATTAGGTTTGTATATATATAAATCTGCAAATGCTAATTCAGATTTAAAATGCTATGATAATGGTAGCAAAATATAAACTCCAAAGCTTAAACTCATATATTCCCTCTGAGACTTCTTTAGAGCTTACTAATAAGTGAATCCAGACACTGCTATTATTGTCCTAGGACTTATGTTCTAGAAATGTTGCTATATACGTGGATTATTCTGCCTAATCCCTACAAAAACTTGTCAGATACCTATTGTTTTATTACTAGTATTGTCTCATGAAGATGAGGAAACTTAAGAGAGAAAGCTAGACCCTTCCTCAACATATTTTCAGTGTGAAGTTCTAACAGCTAGGCTTCTGCAGCTTTGCTCACATCTATTTTGATATTTTAATTTACCTAATTCATTTTATATTGGCATTTTCATTTTAGTATAATAAAGCAGCATTAATCTTAAACTATTTATAGTTCCTATTTTGATTAAAACAGACCAGTTTTTATCTTCCTAATTGTCTCCTTTATATCTTCCTCATTGTTAAAACTAGTCAAACTTTACTATATACTTTATCATGCTACACATTCTTTTGGTGTCCACTACTCAAACTTCATAAAATATAGACCCCAAATAAGCAAAGACATTGTCTTTCTAAATACACTATACTCAAGATCCAGGGTTGAGGCCTGAAGGCACTAATATTTGTATATTTTTAAATTATCAATTAATTATTACCTCTGATGAATAATATCAGAAATATAAACTGAGATCAGTTAGATAGACAAATAAGTAGGTAGGCAGAAAGATAAACAAAAATATTCTAAAAACATGGTGATACTAATTTGTCTGAATTTATTAGGATAATTCTATTATACAAACTTTTTATTCATCCTTACTTCCAATGTCAACAGTGATGGATGGTAGGTTCCCTATAGACCTTCAAACAATGGAACAAGCAAAAATATTAGCTATGATAGTCTCTCACAAGTTTAAAAAAAAGGGGGTATGATAATTCCATGTAGAACCTAATTTCCAAATCACCTTCTTACCTATTTTGAGAATCACCCACATTTCCAAATAGCACCTGCCTCCACTCTCACACCCTCACGTTACTCTTCCCTGTTAAGAAAGTAATCAGCTCCTGGGCGCCTGGGTGGCTCAGTTGGTTAAGCGACTGCCTTCGGCTCAGGTCATGATCCTGGAGTCTCTGGATCGAGTCCCGCATCAGGCTCCCAGCTCAGAGGGGAGTCTGCTTCTCCCTCTGACCCTCCCCCCCTCATGTGCTCTCTCTCTCAAATAAATAAATAAAATCTTTAAAAAAAAAAAAAAAAAGAAAGAAAGAAAGTAATCAGCTCCTAAACAATTTACCTGGTTTTTCTTCTGGAAGGACCAGGACTCCTGGAGGGGAATCAACATAACCAAAGTAGCACAGAGTGAAACGTAATTTCTCTTGCAGATGTCAGACTCGGAGAGATTTGGGGCGCTTGCCTGGCTGAAGCTGAGTTGTCTATGACAGTAAATAGCCTGGCACAGCAGTGCCTACCGAGTGCTATCTGTTTTTTCTCTGTGCATTGTGTGGGTTGGGATTTTTCATTTCATACTTCATTTGCACCTGCTGAGTGATACCACAGAATGGCAATACTTCCCATCTCCTAACATGTAGGAAGCAGCACATTACATGTAGCGGTGGCACCCATGCCACTCATCAGGGCCCAGGCTAATCCTTGTTTTGGGATGTGTAGCTATCTTCCGTTTGCAGTCCTGCATAGGTGATAAAAGGAAAAAGGTACTATGATTTGATTAATAGGAGTACAAAACAAAACATACCATGCAATTCAATCTCTCTTTTTAAATTACATACTCACTCAAGCTATAGTTTTCATCAAATGCTCTTTTTGGAAAGAAAAAATATCCTTTAAACATGGAGAGTAATTAACAAATACTCAAGAGAGGGAGAGATGAGAATCACACTTTTAAAAGCTTGGGAATACCCAGGTTTTACTTGTATGATAAATATTTTTAATCTAAATATTTACTGAACATATAAACATGATTTGAAAACATGAGCATATTAATGTTCACAACAACCTAACTATATTTAGAAGACCCACCTTACACTCAGGATGTTCTCACATTCACTAGTGGAAAAGCATGCCTGGAATATTAAGGACTGCTTTATGGGTAGGCTTGGTGGAAGATATATATCACATTAAAATTAAATAATTTCTGAAAAAAAATAAGGAATAAAAACAAAGAACCTAGATTTATAAGCCATGCCTTCAAAGAGCCCAAAAGACATCTTGGCCTCTTGAATGAGTGCAATTAACCCATCATTGTTAAGCTCTATATATAACATTAAGGGAAACAAGACAAACACCTAAAAAATAACAATTATACACATAAAGCACATGTGTTCCATTCAGAGAATTAACTTAAAAGCATGTTAAACACAATCTAGAAGCAATGGAGTCCAATCCATTATATGATTCATAATATAAAGAATGTCATCGATAGAGAACATATAAAATATATGATTGTGTAACAGATGATGCTTTCCATTATAAAAGAGTAGGTCATTTCATAATTAAAAGACCCTTCATGATTTGGGGAACAAGGGCATAGACAAGACTTAGACTTCATGCAAGGAGCTCTGGGAATGAGACACAGGAGTTTATAAATAAAATGCCAAATTTTATCCTTGTAAAGATGATCTTTCTTGAGAGATTTGAACAATCTGGAAAATTTAAGTTAACTACTATGATGTTTAGTGATTATGTAGAAGCCAATTCATTGTTAATCACAAGATTTAAATTAAACTTTAAAAAAGTTAACACAAACTAGCTGCTGTAAATGCAAATATCCCTTCACCCTTGCATTTTAATATTCTCAATCTTACAGACAGTGAATCTCAAACTTTTGTAGATTTCAAGTTTCATTAAAAGAGCATAGTTAGGTAACAGGAGCATTCTAATTAATGAAATATTAACTGAATGTTCTGGTAAAATTTTATAAAACTCCACCAAATGTCAATTATCACTAGTAAGGAATGAGAATTAAATACAGCACATATACGGGCGCCTGGGTGGCTCAGTTGGTTAAGCGACTGCCTTCGGCTCAGGTCATGATCCTGGAGTCTCTGGATCAAGTCCCGCATCGGGCTCCCTGCTTGGCGGGGAGTCTGCTTCTCCCTCTCCCACTCCCCCCTCTTGTGCTCTTTCTCTCTCCCACTCTCTCTCTCAAATAAATAAATAAAATCTTTAAAAAAAAAAAATACAGCACATATACACGTTATGACAAACTCATATTTAAAACCGTCTTTGATGATTCAGAAGATGCCTCATCACCTTGAAGCCCTTGGGAGTATCATTATAGGTTGCTATATACTGAAAACTGATTTTATTAGGTTATCATATTTAGCTCCATTAACTCCCTTGTTCTTTCTTTTTTATTTTTTCATTATGTTATGTTAATCACCATACATTACATCATTAGTTTTAGATGAAATGTTCCATGATTCATTGTTTGTGCATAACACCCAGTGCTCCAT